>NC_083286.1:18529321-18879321 GCF_963506605.1 Zootoca vivipara
TTTGGAACGCTCTGGCTTTAGGCTGTCTATCCCTGGTTCAAAATAAATTTTGAATTTGTTCACAAATTAACCCATGTTGCCCAACTTAAGGCTCATATTACCTTGGCTTTCTCAGATGAGCGTTTCCCGCCAAAACCGCCAGCTCCGACAACAAAGACGGAGAACTGGTTATAGCACAAAAGGTCCTTTCCAGAGTATGTGTTGACTAGACAAGATCAGGCCAAAAAAAGAAGCATTTTAGGTTAACTGCAAACAACATAACCTCCTTTCTTAAAATACAACCCATAATGATGTAACTGCAGAGTATTAGCTGCATCTCTGTTTTACAATATGCTAAACTAAAAACTAATGTAGTGCTGAGCGAAACTAAGAAATCAACAGAGAAATTTTGACTTAAATTTTCAGGGAACTGGGTGAGAAGAGCTACATAGTTCTTTTACTCTATTCCTTCTGCCCAGTGCTATTTTTATAGAAAAATAGGTGCCAGAACTCACCATGAGACCTCCCTCATTCACTTAGAATGGCAATGACGCCCACCTGAGAGGTGCCAGAACTAAGTTCTGGCTGGAGAAAAAAAGCCTTGCTTCTGTCTAAAAAATACTGAAATTTGTCTCCTTTTCACTGCCCTGACCCAAGTTTATTAACCACATGAGGCTGCCTGAACCTTGCGGTCATTTTCTAAGGGGTGTTCTTCCATGTCCCCCTACCTTAATCTGAAGTTAAGTTTGGGCCAATACACAGACAATTTCATTTGCCTGGGCTTTTGTCATTTAATATAAGCTGATTCTATGCCTTGTTTCACTTGTCTTGAGATTATCTTCACCCACGCTCCTCTAACTTCTGCAATTCTGTTATTTTACAGGACAAGCTGCGTTAGAAATCTCTACTAAAGAGAATATTTGAAATAAAACACGAGCTATGTGAATACAGAGTAAATACAATAAATATGGGGTTGGCTGTGGGGAGGGGTAGGTCCCACGAAGTCTTCACTCTGGGGGGGGGGGGGACAGAACTCTTATATCCTAAACCTATAGTGCATTCCAGAACATGCACAAACACACTAACCACTCTTTGAGGTTTTAAACTAGGTTGGCAAAATATCAAGGCCAATTCACGTATGTTATGTCTTTAGATGCGTGGCAAACCCAGATACTATTGAAATTGCCCTGAAGGTAAGACAAGATTCCAGTAGCTGTTACAAAGCCTTCCTCCGAGGTGGCTCCAAGGCACCGCTAGGAAGGTTCGTTCCGTTTTAAAGGCTCATTTCCCTGCCCATTTGCTCTTAACACATAGTAGGAGAGTTACCATCCAAGAGAATAAGCGCTCCTGAGCCTTTATCTAGGATGTCAGCAATAGTAGCCTCCGAAGTTAGTTTTCCTAAAATCGAAAAAAAGAAAAAGAAATGACACAGAAGTAAAACAGAAATATTTACAGGCCTCCCAAGAAAATCAATAGCTAAAGTTTGCAATATAAAAATCCCCACACACCCAAGAATAGCATGGCATGGTTTGAATTTTGGATCAAGTATATTGTAGAACATACTAAATAGTGAAAAGTGGGCTGGAAGGTGAGAACAGAGCCTTGGCCCCTGACACATGCATAATGCAATAAAAAACCTCCCCTTGAAGGGAGAAGATATGAGAATCAGTTCCCTGGATAAAGAATGGGCTGAGGGCTGTTTTTTGCAGGTAGAGAAAATCCACGTGAAACTGTACAGAGATCATGAATAATATTAATTACTCTTGGTAAAAACACCAACAGAGTGCTGCACCCCATATATATATAAATGTGTGTGTGTGTGTGTGTGTGCATGACTATACACACACACACACACACACACACACACACACACACACATTAATTAGGTGAGCTGAAGTCTTACCCGATGTTGGCAGAGGTTTATACAGCTCCAAATATTGCTCACCATGTAACACCTACAATAAAACAGAAATATGCGTCATTTGCGCTACTGTCAGAAAACTGCAGTCTATATTGCCGCCCTTTTAAAAACAAAATAAAGAGATTAAGTATGTTTACTTATTTTTTTTAATATGACAACACAATGTATCATTATTTTATTTCTCTATATATTTTATTTTATTTTATTTATATAAGACCCTTGGGTAAAGACAGTCTATTATTTGATCTGGAAACATGATATGAAACAAAGCACAGACACTTAGGATGCTTTTCCTCAAAAGGGTTCACACTTTGCCCATTGAGAGGAATAATAGTTATCATATGTTTTATGGCCTTGTAAATTTTCAGTCTGAGGTGGATAAACTATCGGATGCATAGCCACCATTCCTCACCTTTTTCCATTTAAAGAGTAATTCTTTGTCTAATTCACATTTTGCTTCCATTTTGTTAAACAGGTAACACCTTAGGTATTCTTTATGGTGGAGATGGGGAAATATCACCTCATTATTAACATTATCTTTGCCCATTAACTATTAAAGAAGGAGGTTTGTAGTCTCTGGATGCTTTCCCCAGGCCTCTCATGGGTCATAGGAGAAACATGATGCAAGTCAGCGGTGAAGAATTTGTGGCCTTCCAGATAAAGGAGCCCTGGATGGTTAAGTCCAGTCAAACTTGACTATGGGGTGCAGTGCTCATCTCGCTTTTCAGGCCAAGGGAGCCGGCGTTTGTCTGCAGACAGCTTTCCAGGTCATGTGGCCAACATGACAAAACCGCTTCTGGTGCAACGGAACACTGTGACGGAAGCCTGAGCGCATGGATACGCCGTTTACCTTCCCACTGGAGCGGTACCTATTTATCTACTTGCACTGGCATGCTTTCAAACTGCTAGGTTGGCAGGATCTGGGACAGAGCAACGGGAACTCACCTCGTCACGGGGATTTGAACCGCCGACCTTCTGAGGTTGGTGGTTTAGACCACAGTCCCGCCCACTCCCTTAGGCCCTCCAGTTACCGCTAGAGTCACACACCCTTTCAGCCCCATTCAGACTGGCCAGTTGTGAGGGGTGATGGGAAATGTAGCCCAGCAATATCTGGAAGGATGATAGGTTCCCTGCCCTGATGTAAGTGAAATGCATAGCACATTATTTTCAGTTTCGTTGTTTCTCCTTTGTATTGTGACTGACACTGTAATGTTGAGATAAAGGTAAAGGGTAAAGGGACCCCTGACCATTAGGTCAAGTCGCAGACGACTCTGGGGTTGCGGCGCTCATCTCGCAATATTGGCCGAGGGAGGCGGGGTACAGCTTCCAGGTCATGTGGCCAGCATGCAAAGCCGCTTCTGGCGAACCAGAGCAGCACATGGAAACGCCGTTTACCTTCCCACTGTAGTGGTACCTATTTATCTACTTGCATTTTGATGTGCTTTCGAACTACTGGGTTGGCAGGAGCTGGGACCGAGCAATGGGAGCTCACCCCATCGCGGGGATTTGAACTGCCGACCTTCTGATCAGCAAGCCCTAGGCTCTGTGGTTTAACCCACAGTGCCACCCGCATCCCTGGAATGTTGAGATATTGTGGAGGTAATGAGTATTTCTTTCCCACTCGCATTTGGAATTTGCCATGTGTTGCAGTCAGCTGGGCTTGCTAGGCTCTAGTTTTCATCACTGTCCAAAGTTTTAAGAGAATGTATCATCTGGGGCAACAGCAAATGAGGGCAAAGCAGGCTGTTTCATTTCAAAATATTGACTCCATGTTTACTACTGATGATTAATGCACAAGGTTTTAGCGTATCCAAAATTTTCCCCTCCGTTGCTAAATCTGCACCTGCTATGCATGCTGTTTCATTTGCTAACAGTTTGATACATAAAATCAATTCAGTTGTTGTGGCTCACACTCACCTTAGTAAAATCAATATTAAGTCCTGGAACGCTAGACAATCCACCATCGAGCATAGAGGCCTGAGCTGGTATAACTCCGAAGCTTGGAAGACAGCAAAACTCTTCGCTTCCTTCAAACAGGAATTTCAGGTGGTCCGGATCTTTTGTTGACATGCCCACACCAAGTGCATACAGGATGGGCTGCAAATGACTGTACTCATAAGACATTGAAGGCAGCTTCTGGCCAATGCTCTGCGACTGCAGGTATTGAAAACAGGAGCACACATTAGTATTATTAATTTGGATGTTCTGTTCCTACCAAAAGCAAGCTCAGAGTGATTAACAAGTCATCTTTGGTGAATGAGTACCACCTCAAGGCAAAGAGAGAAAGCTGTTATAAAAGGTGAAGACATTGGATTTTCTCTCAGGCCATATGCATGCTAAAAATAAAATAAAATAAACACAAATGTGTATTAACCAGAGATGGAATCTGTAGCCACTCCAGATATGGTGGAACCATAATTCCCATAATCTTTGACCCCTGGCCATGCTGGCTGGGTCTGTTGGGAGTTGAACATCCAACAACATCTACGAGTGTCACATGACACCCATCGCTGCTTCCAATTTATAAGATGTTCGTTTGTTTTACAGTCTAATAACTTTTATGGGTTCACATGTATGGCTGAAATATAAATAGGAAGGAAAAAATCTTACTCAATCCCATGCAGAGTGAAAATCTCATACAAACGTACTAAATTTGATTTCAACCATTAATAGGTCAGCCGAAAGAGGAAAGTCTTTATACCACTGGGATAGGTAAAGGATGTGTGAGAAAATGTATCTAGCTCCTCCTTCCTTGTGTATATCATATAGGTACACATACTCAACCTGAATACCAGACAAGAATGCAGCAACTCATTCTTAGCTGATCTTCAAAATGGTGACGGGAAATTGAGAAGAGCTAATTCCGTCCGTGGGCCAGTTAAATATTTTGTACCAGTTCTCTTTTAGGACAACTGTTGCACGTCTAAACTACTACTGCTCCAGGGTATCGCAAAACTAGAGTATTTAAAAACTCGGTGCCACTCCACTTGCCTGAAACAGTCCTCCAACTCTGTCCAAGTCAAGCAGCAGAGAAAATCACTGTGGCTTGTCTTAATCACCCCACTACTTTGGGGTGGTGTTTTTTGGGGTGGACACTGCCTTCGCTACCCCACTTTTACTCCATTCAAGCCATCCCTGAACTCAGAGAAGCTGCTCTTGAGCCAGTGGCTAGCCCAGAAATCCAAAACTCCACTTCCCCCCAGGGTCATATTTTGTAGAGGAAAATTGGAAACTGCCTTATACCAATGCAGATCATTGGTCCTTCAAGCTTGCTACTGTCTACACTTGACTGTTGGCAGCACTGCAAGGTTTCAGATAGAGGACATACCTGGTCCTACCCAGAGATGCTGGGGATTAAACCTGCGATCTTCTGCATGTAAAGCAGATGGGCTCAGTTACAGCCTTCCCCTTTCCCCAGTGAGACAGCAGCCCATTAGGGACAAATAACCTAAAGGCAGCACATATCTTTGTCCACAAATTATGCCAAGCTGTTCCAAATGCATGTTTGATACACACATACACACACTTAAAGAGAAATGTGATGCTAGATTTTAGCAACTGTGGAAACAGAGGGGCCATTAATTTTTAACTTTTTGAAAGAGATGTTACTTTGCCCTACAGACCAATGCCTAGAGAAATTACACCTGACTAGCAAACCTGCAGAACTAGAGTGTCTGGATTCTTCGCAGAAGAAGTAGCAAATTCTCTAGTCTAATCAGTTCTCATAAATGTTACTTTACACTATGGAATAGTGTACAAGGGAACAGTGGGGGGAAGCAGTGCCTTCTCCAGCTCACATTTTAAAATTGACCTTTTGAGACAGTACACTGCATCTTCCGACTCATGTGTCACAGTAGCTCCAGGCAATGGAATATCTTCAAGTCAAGTACCTTGCAGAAGCATTTTTTTACTTACAGGGTCAAAGTCTGTAGAGGATCTTGATGCAGTGTAGCTTGTGGGATTGGGGGAGACATCTTGGGATTCTATTTGACTTAACACATCATTCAGCATGCTGACTGATTCTGGAAATACAGAGGGGAAATGGTTTTGAAACCACACACACACACACACACACACACACACACACACACACACACACACAAAATAAGTCTTTCCACGGCTTCGTTCCAAGCAAAAATACAACCGTCACAAAATGCTAACATGGCACTTCAACCTCACTTTGGGGGAAGTCCCTCACAACCGGCTAGCTGTTTACAAGATGGGACAGTTTGGAGAACAGTTTGCAAAAAGAGCTTTCAAAGTATGCCCCACTAGCCTTTAAAAATTGCTCAAATTAAAATCAGAAACTTAGTAATCGAGACACAGGAGAAAGTGTACTTAAACTGGCAAATTAAAAATACTTCCAGGTATCAGATTAGTACCACAAAGTATTTGAACACCTCTTCCAAAGCTGGTACATTTTTAGTCTTCCAGTACTTACATCAAAGGTCTAAGGTTGTTTTCCCCCTGTGTTTAGCATCTCTATCGACTTCTATTCTTTACCCCACATACAACCTCAGAACAGAATAAGCTGCCTTGCGTCTGTGCCAGACTACTGGTTGATAGGGGATCAAATACTTATTTCACTCATTATAATGCACATCAATCTCTTGACTTTTGTCTTCTGGGTTTCTGGGGGGTTTTCCTGTTGTTATTCTGTCTCTCACAGCTACAATAAACCTACCATTAAAATTATGGACTGGTCATTTCTTCATCAGGGGGCAAACGGGCAAATTTAGCAGGGGATCAAATACTTCCCTCCCCCTCACTGTATATAAATGAAAAGGATGTTTAAAATAACCTTTGTTTTTTTTAAAAAAAACCATAACCTTTTCTTTGGGGAATTATAGGGACAGAACTATCTAAAATGTACAGAAATCCATTAATGTATGCTACTACAGTGGCAAGAATGTTACTTGCCCCAAAATGGAAAGAAGCAGACATCCCAGCAAAGGAAGAATGGATACAAGAACTTATGGAACATGCAGAAATGGCAAAACTTACCGGAAGAGTAATAAACCAAGATAACATTTTTTTAAATAAAAGAATGGAAATGGTTTCTTGAAGATTTACAGATAAATTGTAAACAGATAAAGACATTGGCAGGATCGTTGTAATAACCTGCACTTTCATAAGACTATATATTTAAAGAGGATGAATAAATGAGCAAATTAAGTTACTGGGTAATTTGGATATGCAGAAGATATTAAAAATAAATTTAAGGAACCGCAGAAAGAGAGGGAAGGAAGTCAAGTTTTGAAATGTCAAACTGATTGTAAAATTAGTAAAATGTATAAAAGTAGTGAAATATTTAAACTTGAAAAGTGTGTGTGTGTGTGTGTGTGTGTGTGTGTGTGTGTAGATCATACCTGCCAAGTTGCTGTCAGAGAAATAAGGGACCGGGCCGGAAATAGCAGACCAGAAGTAGCGCTGCCGCCATTTTGGGACTGGGCGGAGAATGCTCAGAAGTGACTTTTGATGCTGCTTTGCCCAGTTCCAAAATGGCCGCCGCGCTAGAAGTCGCACTGCAGCCATTTTTGAACTGGGCAGAGCAGCATCAAAAGTAGCTTCTGAGCATGCTCCAGCCAGTTCCAAAATGGCCGCCGTGCCAGAATAAACCGGGGGAAAACAAAAAGATCCGTTTTTTCAGCTAGGAACAGCTGGAAAAACGGGGATTTCCCGGGGAAAACGGGAGACTTGGCAGCTATGGTGTAGATTTATCATCTATCTATCTTTTGCCAGCCTCCTGAACACTGAGCATCTCTGCCAGTTCCAAAGAGGGGAAAGCGTGGGCAGTAGGGCCAGCACAGTAGCAGCGCCAATCCAATATTCCTGCCCATGCCTCCCTCCCTGTGCTTCATCCTTCTCCCAACCTACAGCAATGCTCAGTTTTTGGAAGGTAGGTGTACAATGCTTCCCTGCCGACCTCTACTTGTCAAGGGCCTGGTCCTTCATGAGGAAACAAGACGGGCCATTAAACCGAGGACTAGAGCAGAGAAGTGCATGCAAGCCTTGTCCTCCATGTCCCCAAGCATGCCAGCTACACTTTAGGCCTCCCCACAATTAGCAGAAAGGTCTGCTTCGAATCTCTTCCCACAACAAGAAACCCTGAGAAGCCAGGATTCGGATAGGGAAGTTTCTGGAAGTGCTCAAACATGCTTGAAAACCTTCAGGCCTGCATACTAATGGTGTGAAGATCTGAAGAGCAGCTGGACACATTGGGTGGGACTTGGGGGGGGGCGGTGTACCCCTATACTTGTTTAATGCTTCACATATTTAGGTAAGAGTCTGAACATGCATAGAGTGGCTTGTCAGAAGCTGCTAGGTGAACATCAGAGCCTAGAAGGCTTTTAAAACTTCATTTGCCACACACAAACCAACATGGCATACTGCTGCCCAAACTTGTTGCCTCGATATATTTGGAAAGTCATTAGAGGACCGGCTATCAAATTAGCTTCAATCTAAATGGTGGGGGGGTCAAGCATAATTTAATTCAGAATTCATTACTAGTTTCTTTAATAAAGTTTGGAGGCAAATATGCTCTAACTCCAGCCAAAGGTACAGAGAAAAACTCTCATTTTGCCCTTCCTCGACTAAGACCTAAGTCTAATTAGAGTAAGATCGTTATAGGGGGAAGAAATCACTTTTTGAAAATGATACAGCTCAAATTTCAGTGCTTTTTAATCTGGGGTAAATGAAAATCAGGCCTACACACTCAGCATCTAAATAGCCACACACACCATTATAAGCCACAATTTGTGGTTCTAATTCTAGGCTATTCTCGCAAATGATAGGTAAATGATTACACTAATTGGAATTTTTTGTATAATTATATATGATAGTTGAGTATATAATAGCTTTTCACAGCATCAAATTACTTACATTAATGCTGGTAATAGTTTTTAATGAAATCTCCGGGGACAGCTTGAGCTTGCAGATATAAAGTAACATAGCTTCCATTTTTTAAAAATGTGAATACTCTAATTAGTTTTCCTTACTTAACAGTTCGGTGCCTTGAGGCACTAAGGAAAGGGGCTTTCTTACTGAGGGAAATTTTCTAATGTCGTTCCACTGAAAAATTAAATGAATTAGCATGTCAGATATCAGCAGCATTTTACCAGCCTCTCTGCTAATTCTCACAGATGAGAGATTAATCAAGGGCATGTTCTCATCCAAACCACAGCCAATAACATAACTGAATTCCTCACCCAGCAGAAAAATGTAACAATACATTGGATCTAGCATGCTATATTCCCCTTGGAATGTTAACAACCAGTTTAACTTTCAGCAAGCAAAATAGATTAGCTCCTGGGTGGAGTTTATTCTATCAGAATATTCAACGCATACTTATATTATTTTTATGTACAAGCCATCAGCCATTCAGCCCATATAGAAAATAGTAACAACATTATGGCCAATTCCCACATCGGGGGGGGGGGGGACCAGCCTGGCTTCACGGGGGTGGAAAAGAGAAGTTGGAGTGACTTCTCTAGTTTGAGAAATGAGTGCTTGGCAAGAAATCTGGTGCTGCACTAGGGAGATCGTACAGCTGACAGTGTCTGCTGGGACGCAGATGACGCTGTGGTCCAAACCACTGAGCCTCTTGGGCTTGCTTGATCAGGAGGTTGGTGGTTCGAATCCCCGCAACAGGGTGAGCTCCCGTTGCTCTGCCCCAGCTCCTGCCAACCTAACAGTTTGAAAGCACCTCAAAGTGCAAGTAGATGAATAGGTACTGCTCCAAGCGGGAAGGTAAACGGCATTTTCGTGCACTCTGGTTTTTGTCACGGTGTCCCATTGCGCCAGAAGTGGTTTAGTCATGCTGGCCACATGACCCGGAAAGCTGTCTGTGGGCAAATGCCAGCTCCCTCGGCCTGAAAGCGAGATGAGCGCCGCAACCCCATAGTCGCCTTTGGCTGGACTTAACCGAGGGATCAAGAGACAAGAAAATCCTGCTCTCCTTCTAAATCTACCCAACTGCTCTTCCTTCAATCTTTAGTAGTTGGCATCCCTGTGTTAGTATCATCTGTTAAGGCTATACCAGTAGTGGGGGGGGGGTATAAATAAGCTATTTTGAGAGAGGCTGGGATGTGTAGCTAGAACTCCACTTTTTATTTTCGTTAGTAGCCATGAGTCTCCACACTATTAGTATATAACTTGGTTGCAAACTCCAATACAGGCCACAACTGAGCCTATGATGATGCCAAAGGATGAATCCTAAATCCTGAACTTTCTAGGATCTGATCAACTAGATCGCCACTCATAAACATATAGTCAAAAATAATCTTCACTGGAATCAGGTATGAACTGTCACAGTGGCCGGAGCAGGCTACTTCAGAGAAACGACGCTACGCAGCTCTGCATTTTATTACTTTATTGGTGCTGCGTATTTACAGTGCTGAAGTCATTGCTATTTACACGGAACGATGGGGTCATTATGTTGCAGAACCTCCGAATGGCTTTTGGCGCGTCTTTCCCCAACACAAAAGCCTTGGAAGACCCATCCTCTTTCCCCTCCTCTTTCTGCGTAATTCCGGAGTTGGGGGGATGGGTCTCCCCCCCTTATTTGCCCCTTCCTGTCCCACCTGGGACCCTGGCTCCGCTACCTTGCCTGAGCCTCGGACACGACTTCCTGCTTCCTCACTGGAATCGGAGCTCCCTCTGCTTTCCCCTGTGCTCGGGGATGGGCTTGAACTCAGGAGGGGAGGGACTTCGCGATATCCCCTGTCCCTCACATGAACAGTCCCTTTAAAAAGGGTAGCATTCCTGATTCTGACAAATTTATAGGCCCATCAAGTCTCTTCCAAGTATGACTTAGCATTGTACAATTTGTATTTAAGAGTTTTTTTGGGGGGGGGGATCTCTCCTAAATATTTCATTTGTCTGCTGCTGCTTTCCATTTCTAGAATCAAGAGTATATGCTCTGAAATGGAGAAGTCTACTGATTACTATATCTTCCGATTTCCATATCTGATTATTTTAGCCCCACCAATTTGCTCATCATCACAGGAGCAAACTAGAGCTGGGCCATATCTGGTTTTCAACATTGTGTTATATCACCAGCTAAATATCTCAATATTCTGATATATCACAATGCCCGAAATAGGGATGGAGCTATGTAGCATTGGCTGGCTTCACAGTTTATCCCACATCATGATTTTTGCATAGCACACATACACACAAACCTCATGATTCGCGATATATTGCCAGGTCAAAAATGATGAAACCAATATCACAATATGGACTTCAAAGCAGTTTGGGACAATACATTGTTCAGCCCTAGTGCAAACTGAGCTCCTAAGAGTCTCACTGCCAGACTACCGTGTATTCCGGCGTATAAGACGGCTTCTGAACCCAGGAAAATCTTTTCAAAAGTTGGGGGGCCGTCTTATATACCGGGTACAAGAATCTGCAGTCGCCACATATGGTGGGGGGAGCTCAAAAATGGCCGCGGCTGCATCCCCGCCGTATGCAGCGACCGTATGAACGCGAAGAAGTGCTCAGGAGAGGGCTGCTCCCCGCCAGAGAGAACGGCTCCCTCATGGCTTCGCGACCCGGATCAGCATATACAGTTTTGTGTATTTCATTGGTGTCAAGCTGCCGCCTCTTCTCTCTTTGTCAGCACATAGCGAAGGGATCTCTCTGTCTCTCTCTCTCTCCGCTCTCTCTTTCACTGCTCTGCTCAGCGTCTTTCGCTGGCTGTGCGAGCCCCGATGTCTCTGCCTCTCTATCTCTCTCCTCTCTATGGCCTCTATTCCCCTTTCACTCGCTCAGCCAGCCTTGATGTCTCTGCCTCTCTATCTCTCTCCTCTCTATGGCTTCTATTCCACTTTCTTTCGCTCACGCAGCCAGCCTCGATGTCTCTGCCTCTCTATCTCTCTCCTCTCTATGGCTTTCCCCCCCTCTCAATAACTAAACAAACAAACAAACAAACAAACAAACAAACCACCATTTCCCCAGCTGCAGACTTGAATGCTGGAGAAGACAGCCTCCCCTCCCCTCCCTGCCAAAAAAGGGCTAGAGTATATCCCAAATTCTATATTTTAATTAGGGGGTCATCTTATACGCCCAGTCGCCTTATACGCCGGCATATACGGTACTCCAATCCATCAGAACACAAACAGAAGTGTCAAATATCTAAGACTACTCTTCAAGAAAGCTAGGAAACTCCTCGGAAAGAAACAAGAGTTTCATGTTTTCCCTTAATATGCATTATGGTAAGACCTGACACTTCCAAAAGTGCAACATGAGTCATGTACCATGATGTTTAGCTGGGTGATTTAAAAAAAGAAGAAAAATAAAACTGGTTCTTCAATAAAAAGAAGACCACATGATTATTTGAGAAATATAGTGAATTTTAAGTGCCCATACCCTGGATAGTTCGAGGTTTGTTGGCATTATTGAAGTCACAGATATTCTCCCATTTATTCTGCACCTCCTCTGGTGTAATCGGCTGGTTCTTCTGTCTGACAATGGCTCCCAGGGATCGCTCCCAGCGTACTAAGGAAACAGTGATAGGAAGAGATAGCCATCAACTGTTGAAACTGCGGGTCCACTGCTTCCTTGTAAAAGTAGCAGCCTTTCCCATCAAAACAAAAGTCTAGATTATCGCTCCCTGCCGAGAACCGAACCTGATATTTACATAATTCAGACTCCCACGTAGAGCAGAAATTCTAGCTCAGACCTTTAAGTAAGAGATCTTCGCTAAATATGGCTTTTTTGCCATTTTGTTTATCAGTGTTCATAGCCTGCATCATTTTGAAAGCTTAAAGAGAACAGTAGTTGTAAGAATCATAAAAGCACCCTATTCCATTTTAAATAAGATCTGATAAGAAAACACACCATATTTGCCCTCCGTTACCAAAAAGCAGGTCCACATAATATAGAGTGCACATAAAACATCTATAAAGGGTGCAGAGATGGAGTTTTGAGGAACTGTTTCATGGATGTACGGCAAATTACGCCACTATATGCCCTTTTAAAACATATTGGAGGAATTACTGGGTTTTCTTGTTTTTGTTTTTATTACGTATTATGTGTTTTTGTATTGTGATTTTGTGTTGTGGACCACCCTGAGACCTGCGGGTATCAGGCGGTATACAAATTTAATACATTATTATTATTATTATTATTATTATTATTATAAATAATACTTTATGCCTTTGTAGTATAAATGTGAGCTCAATCCACAGTTACTTACCAAAACATGGTAACGCTAAAGTGGTTTAGAAATGGCTAAAAATACCCCTTTGTATAATTCTGAAGTATTGGCATAAAGGTCCACTACGCTTAATAGGCAACAAATTAAAGTTTCCATATTCTATTTTATGACAACATAAAGATTTCATTTCATATTAAATTCAGATTCTTTTGGAAGTAATAGACCAGATTGTACAAGACCACTTACGTTTTCCAATCCATCCAGCTCCGACCTGCAATATAAAATTTTAAAAGTTAATATAACCTCAAAAAGCAAGCAGTGACAGAACTGTACTTCTAGCCATACTGGAGAGAGCAGTATGTTTCATTTCAATAGCGATGACAACAATAGCCCAATTCAGATGATCATATCTTGGTTTAATAAGGAGATTATATGAATATGAGCCTACAAATGGCAAAATGTTTAACTTCTGTTTTGTCATACAAGAGACGTAATGGATTGCTGTATGGAAATGGAAATTTCCTTATTATATTTATATTTAATTTTTTATACCTATTAAGTCTTTTATTGTTAGTAATTCTTAATCCAGTTTGTCCATGTATTTGTTCTTGTCTTTGTCTGTCTACGAGCTTAAAACTGAAATAAAGTGATTGATTGATTGAATATGAGCCTTTTGCCCACCCACTCAACCTCTTCAGTCCTACTTTCCCATCTAATCTAATCAAGAAGCCTCTAATTAACTATCATCGCCTGCTTTATCTGAAATGGGAAATTATGGTTACCACTTTGTAACAAGTCATAATATTAAACCAGCTTCAAACCTTGGTTGAACATCCTAGCCTGTTCCAAAGCAGCTAATCATAGTTTCCTGGTTTTGATGGAACAAGAAACAATGGTTAATAAGAGGCTCCTTGGTTTGATTGTTGTGAAGGCAAGAACTGTTGTGAAGGCAAGAACGGGCAAGCAAAAGATTTATTCATTATCTATGTATTAACCTGAGGTATAATCAGAATGTAGCTAATACGTCAAACAGCTACAGTATATACTCTTTGTGTGGTATTCAATTAAGATTTACTCAGAGCAGACCCACTGCAATTAATTAACATGGCTAAGTGAGGTTTGTTATTATCAGTAAGTCTACTCTGAGTACAACTTGGTTGAATGTTGCCCTTAAATTTTTGCAATTTGTTTCTTTAACCCTAGCATATTATTTTCCTAGCTTCAAGAAAGCTGTTAAGTGGGTAGGCAAACCCAAAATTGAGAATGTAAATTCAGGTATCACTCCCAACTGATGAGCTTATTCGCCCTAATTTGCACACGCGTGTACCTCACTTTAACTCTCATTTCTCAAAGATTCACAGCTGACCATGTGAACAATTTGTGGCTGGGAAAAGATAATACAGGGATATTACCTCAAACAGTCCACTGTTCTCTTGACAACTTTCATGGCAAAGCCAAAGAACCAGAGGAGCCACATATTCTGGCTTGAACGCATCCAGCATATCTAGGTTAGATGGAGTTTAAAACAACGTAAGTTTACAAAATAAATAAATAAATGCTATACACTCTAGAACAGATGTTGCACAGCAGGAATAAAAAACCTGCTGTCCTCGGGGTGCAGAAGGACTACAACTCCCATCAACCTCAACTATTCTCCATGGCCAACAAGAGTTGGAGTCCTAACCACATCTAGAGGGCCACGGTTTCCCCATCCTGATAATAATACCAGGCTTAACTGATACTTGTAAGTGCATGCTCACATTCATCCTTTGTTCATAGAATCATAGAGTTGGAAGATACCACAAGGGCCATCCAGTCCAACCCCCTGCCGAGCAGGAAACACCATCAAAGCATTCTTGACATATGCCTGTCAAGCCTCTGCTTAAAGACCTCCAAAGGAGGAGACTCCACCACACTCCTTGGTAGCAAATTTCTCTTCCTCACTTCCCCAAAATTTTAGACTGTAACTTCCTTCGGGAGAGGGGGCACTAATAATAATAATAACAATAATAAATTTATATCCTGTCCATCTGGCTGGGTTCCCCCAGCCTCTCTGGGTGGCTCCCAACAGAATATTAAAAACATGATAAAACATCAAACATTAAAAACTTCCCTAAACAGGGCTGCCTTCAGATGTCTTCTAAAAGTCAGATAGTTGTTTATTTCCTTGACATCTGATGGGAGGGCATTCCACAGGGCTGGTGCCACTACCGAGAAGGCCCTCTGCCTGGTTCCCTGTAACCTCACTTCTCACAGTGAGGAAACCACCAGAAGGCCTTTGGAGCTGGACCTCAGTGTCCAGGCTGAATGATGGGGCTGGGATACTAGGCCGAGGCCGTTTAGGACTTTAAAAGGTCAGCACCAACACTTTGAATTGCGCTGGGAAACGTACTGAGAGCCGATCTGCCTCTCTTCTTGCCTTCAGAATTTAAGAGCGTTATGTGGTGTACAAAATAAAACATTGCAAGTGATAACTTGCTGTCCAAAAACACCTAGCATGGAGTTTTCATCCAGGCATCATAGTGCAGAGATAGAAGTTGGGACACATTTTAATGTATCATCCCGCCTTTCCTCCAAAGAGCTATACTGTACTGGCCCATGGCTCTCCCCCTCTCCTTATCTTCAGAACAACTCTGTGAGGTAGGTAAGGCTGAGAGTCAGTGACTGGTCCTAGGCCACCCAGGGAGCTTCATGGCTGAGTGGCGATTTGAGTCCCACCTTCCCAGGTCCTAGTCTGACACCCTAACCATTACACCGCATGGGTTTTATGATGACCCATGGGAAGAACAGATGTGGCACAAAGAGGCAGGAAATGGCGAGACAAGCCTATAGAAGTCAAGAAGTATGGTTGCTGCAGGAGCAAGTCGCTTATCAAGTTTTCTGGCAAATTCAATAAATGTTGGTGCACACACACACCAAGAGTAAACAAAAAAAAAAACCCTCCCAAATTAGCTTTGCCTATATCAACGTTTTGAATTATGGTGCTGGAGGAGACTCTTGAGAGTCCCATGGACTGCAAGAAGATCAAACCTATCCATTCTGAAGGAAATCAGCCCTGAGTGCTCACTGGAAGGACAGATCGTGAAGCTGAGAGCCAATATTTGGCCACCTCATGAGAAGAGAAGACTCCTTGGAAAGGACCCTGATGTTGGGAAAGATTGAGGGCACTAGGAGAAGGGGACGA
Organism: Zootoca vivipara; assembly: GCF_963506605.1. Taxonomy (NCBI): domain Eukaryota; kingdom Metazoa; phylum Chordata; class Lepidosauria; order Squamata; family Lacertidae; genus Zootoca; species Zootoca vivipara. The sequence goes on from NC_083286.1 coordinate 18,545,564, forward strand.
CAGAGGACGAGATGGTTGGGCAGTGTTCTCGAAGGTACAAACATGAGTTTGACCAAACTGCGGGAGGCAGTGGAAGACAGGAGTGCCTGGCGTGCTATGGTCCATGGGGTCACGAAGAGTCGGACATGACTAAACGACTAAACAACAACAACAATATCAACGTTAGTCTGGCATGGAATCTCCTCTTGCTATTCCTTTTGCAATGCGATGTGATGCAACATCACCACTCTGGGCAAATACACCTAACATGTTTAACATACTTTCAGTGGCGGAATTTGGTACTGTGGCACCCTAAGCTAGTCCAAAATTTGGTGTCCTCCCTGGCAGCCGTCCTTGTCAGTTTGCATTTCTTGGTACAGAAAGTACTGATCTGATGTGTAGAGATCTTTCCTATTCTGGTTAATTCAGGAGTGTTCCGGAAAGTTTCTTTCTGTGTGAGAGAATCTCGCAGAAGCTTCTCGTTTGGGTTATTTCTTCTGGGAAGCTGAGTATAGCTGGTTTAAACTGGTTCTGTTATCTTTCTGTCAAGGGCATGCTGACTATAATAGGCCAGAAGGAGCCTGGGCTTCACTTTATTTTCTCTTTTCTGTCTCGTTGTTCTGGTGCCTTTCTATAAATGAGGAATTTCAAGGATTTGGTGGGGAACTTTTTTATCCTATTCATGAGATTATTAACAGTTGTATATCTTTAAGAGTTGCTGGTGTTGTACTTCTAGCAAGGAGTGGTTGATTTGAAATGATTTACTGATTGAACCTTGTATTTAACCTTGTAAGTAACTGTTGCATTTTCATCAATCTTTGAGGATTGTGAGCTTCGGTAGTCTTGTTAAGCTTTTGCACATGAACCTTTGGTGAGTATTTTAAACATTTCTGTACAATGTTTTAAAGAAATGTCTAAGTATGTATGGTGCATCATATAAATTTATACAAATTTATTACTTAAGAAAGAGTAATATGAGGAAAGAGGAAAATGAGGAAACCATTCCTGTGAAACGGGCAAGAAGCTGGCCACCCATCGGATGAGATAAGAACGCATGGGAAGAGATAAGAACGCATGATACATCATAGCACTTTACTATCGGACTTGATTATTGCACTTTATACTGGACTTTTAAGACCTCGAACATGAGATTTTGTACACATTTTTGAAACTCCTTGTATATGTGAAGGTTGTTGGTGCGTATACATTTATATATTTGCACTTCACGGTGGTTTACCTTTTCATTGTTTTGCTAACTTTACCGTGTTGTCTGTTTGTTGCTGCTACATTTGCCTTCAGTAGCAGTAAAGCTCTGCTGCATGAAGTACAATTGCCTTTGATCTTTTTTCTTGGAAACTCTGCAAAGTGTTTAAGTTTTTCCTCCTCCGGAGACGGCGCGACACTCCTGCCGTGCCAGGCTTTGGGAAGGAGGCATGAAGCCTCCAACAGGGTTCAAAGCCCATCTACCTCCTTCCCAAAGCCTGGCAAGAACTAACTAGGCTTTGGGAAGGAGGTGGAAGGACTCTATGACCCTGTCAGAGCCCTTACAGCACTTTCCCATAGCCGGGCAAGTGTTTATGGGGTGCCCTCCACGTAGCACCCAGTGCAAGGGAACCAATTGCACTGCCCTAAAACCTCAGCTGTCACTTTGGAGGAACGCATGCTGAAGACTGAAATTTCAGTTTAAAAGCTAAGTAACAGGGTGCTCACATAAAATATGCCGGCCCTTACAGGTTCACATTAGAAGTCACCCATGTGGCATTAAGTGAAGTGATGAACAAATTTTTTGGCATTTACTTTTTATAAAAAAATGCACAGGTTTTTTTCTGAGCACTTAAGAGGTTGATGTCGACGACGGGTACACTCAAGCAAATGTCAACTTCAGAAGTGAAATGGGAGTCTGTGCAGGACACTAAAATAATGTTGTTGTATCTCATACTGCTTCCTAGCATTAGAACATGGGTAGGCAAACTAAGGCCTGGGGGCCGGATCCGGCCCAATCAGCTTCTAAATCCGCCCCACAGACGATCTGGGAATCAGTGTGTTTTTACATGAGTAGAATGTGTCCTTTTATTTAAAACTAGTATCATGAAGCCCGTTAAATTAACGGGTGCTAGAACAGACCTGTTGCTCTAGCAACCTCGGGGACATGCGCAGAGCGCATCCCGCCACGTGCCCACGCACACCCGCCGCTTCATTGTGTCCTCTCCTTCCCCTCTAACGGAGAAGAAACCGGGAGGAAAGAGAGAGATCCTTCTGTAGCACAGCAGAGGCAAGGGGAAGCCACACACTTTTTTTGGTATGGTTGTGTATATGCAAGCATGTAATCTCTCTCACGGTCCTGGTTTATCCCGTCCGAAGTCTCTGCGCTCCAAGTCCCAACGGCTGTCCATGGGGCACATGCGCAGTAGCGCAATCCCATGGACACACGGACTGGAAGCAGAGACACTTGCACTTTATTATATAGGATGCATCTCTGGGTTATTTGTGGGTCATAGGAATTTGTTCATTCCCCCCCACCCCACCCAAAATATAGTCATCCCCCCAAGGTCTGAGGGACAGTGGACCGGCCCCCTGCTGAAAAAGTTTGCTGACCCCTGCATTAGAACAAAGGCCATAAACAGGCAGAAAGCCCTATCCAGTGAAATATGATACAACTGTAGCTCGCTACAATTCAGGAGGGTGAATCTCACACACTGTGTCCTGAACAGTCCTTTCTCCCCATTTATGAGCAGATAAGTTTACTTTTATCAGATGTGAAGCTTTTAACTGCTTTCTTCTAATGGATCGTACAACTATTAAACTGGTTCATAAGAAGCACTGTATACTGTATTTGTGGATGTGCTTGAAACAATACGGCTAAAAGTGGTGAAATACACACGCTTGCAAAGGGTAAATAAATTAAACTCTTATTATTATTTTTAAAATAGGGAGATACTGGAAGGTTTGCAGCAGCCACTGGGCTGAATCGCTCATTTAAGAACTGGGCTCTGAATTATTAATACAAGATATGAAATAAATATATTTCCAAAGTGCATCAATGCAGAACGTTGCACTTTACGCGTAAGTTCAAGTGACAGCACGTCAAAGGCCAAAAGCTTGATTCCGAGTCTTAGCGGTCTGCGTGTGTCTTTGGAAGACAAGAGGAACGTTATGAAGATACGGGATTAAAATGAGCTTCACACACAAGCAAATCTATTCCAGCACCACAAACATCACGAGAGGAAGCAAACGGAAGGTGCTTTGAAAACAGCACAATCAGCAGCACTGGTGGTCTCATACAGAAGCAGTCCAATCCATCACTGGCAGGCAAGAGGTGGTCAAAAGAGGTATGTCCCCAAACAGCAGGCAGGAAATTTTCTCAGGCCTTGCTTTCAATGAGTCTAGACCCAGGGCCGGCCCTAAGGCAAGGCTGGGTGGTGCAGAGCACCAGGGCACCGGGCCACCGCACTGCAGCGCCTGTGAAAGCCGCACTGCATGCTGCGCCCGCCCGCCAGACAGCCGCACGCTCAGAAACGGGGGGGCCCACCGGAGGGATAGTTCGTGCCACGGCGCCAGCTACACTTAAGATGACCCTGCCTAGACCTATTTAATCCCCAGCATGCTTTGTGAAAATAAGTTTTGGGTCGTTCCTCATTTGCTGTTTGGAAATATATAAAAGCATTGGAAATATATAAAAGCAATGTACTGGAAATATATAAAATATATAAAAGCACGTGCTTCTCTAAAAGCCTTATGCAACACTTAGGGCGAGTGAGTTACATAAATTTGTTCCCTTTGAAATGTAGGGAAACTGAATTCAGCTCATCTCTATGTCTTTTTATTTCTACAAGAAAGAAGATTCCACCTGAACATTAGGAAGAACTCTTCCTGACAGTAAGAGCTGTTCGGCAGTGGAATTTGCTACCAAGGAGTGTGGTGGAGTCTCCTTCTTTGGAGGTCTTTAAGCAGAGGCTTGACAGGCATATGTCAAGAATGCTTTGATGGTGTTTCCTGCTTGGCAGGGGGTTGGACTGGATGGCCCTTGTGGTCTCTTCCAACTCTATGATTCTATGTTCCTTGAAGGACAAGACCAACAGTTTAATCTAGTTTACAGTTTCCATTTAATCCCAGATACTGTATCGCCAACAACAGCTTGTCCAGTGATCTAGGAAAAGGTATCATTACTGCAAAAGAGAAACAGACATGTTGCTAGTGCAAAATTTCTTATCATCCAAATTTAAACGACCAGGTCCAGAATTTTGATTTTAAATATTATGACAAAGAGCCAATGGTAGATCTATTCTCTGTTACATTTTTTCATTCTTTTTCTCTCTCCTTCTTTTCAAAAAATCTGCACTTGCTGGGTACCAGTCAAAGCAAGTAACAGTTCAATATTTTAAGTTCTAGTTTGTTCTTGATTCAGGGTAGTTAGGGACACACCAGAGTGTGGAACAGTAGTTAGCGTCCTGGGTTCAAATTCCCACTCAGCCATGAGGTCACCACACAAGGTTGTGGCGAGGATAACATGGGGAGAATTATGTACACCACTTTGAGCTCCTTAGAGAAGAAGTGGCATATTACTAACATAACAAATAAAGAAAAGGAAAAACGAAAAACATTTGACTCTGTAATTCTATGAAGTTTTGCCACCGTTTCGGTGATTTAATGACACATCCGAAGCTCACCTGAAATGGAAGAAATGTCAGGAACAGAAAAGTAGCTGGGCAGTTCTGTGATATTAAATCAGCCACTTTGCTAATATTTAAATTGCTTACCCTGAGGCATGACAGTCTGCGTTAGCCGAGATCCTGCGGTGGGAGCGATGGTGTTGCAATGGATATTGTACTTCCTGCCTTCGACAGCAAGTGTGTTCGCAAGACCCAAAAGACCAAGTTTGGCAGCGCTGTAGTTTGCCTGGCCAAAGTTGCCATATATCCCAGCAGCAGAGGAAGTCATAATTATTCTTGAAAACAAAAAGCAGCGAATTGCTGCGTCAATATGTCGCGGCAGAAAACACTTTGAAAGGTGACAAGGAGACTAGGCCAGAAAAAGCAAGGAAAATGAATCCTGTAATGTGAAGGGGCAAGTCAGCAAACAGCAACAGGCTTTTCACATAGTGGCAAAATGATTTCCCCTCTTATCTAGTAAGAGAACAACCAAGTCATTTAGCAAGGTTTGGAAGTGCAAGCAAGTGACTAGCAAATAGGAGATATTCTGCTATCTCAGGGTAGCATCCCACAAACTATTACAATGGCAGCGATTAAGAGAGACACTTGGGCATGTTACCATGATCACTCATAGCAAATTTATTCTCACTCAGCCCCACACCCCTGGCTGGCCATTTGGGGCAATAATATTGGCTAACCTTAGTACAGGGGTTGCCAAGGTGGTGCCCTCCAGATGTTGCCGACTTTCATCATTCCTACACCAGCATGTCCGATGGGATGAGAATTGTAGTCCAATAACATCTGGAAGGGACTATGATGGTTATCCCATAGGGGGCTGTTGTATGGAGGACAACTAGATAATACCAGTATTCAAGGTTTCTCGCATGCAAGTGCTCTACAGCTATTAACCATTAGTGTTAGTATTATTGAACAACAACAACAACAACTATTACTGCTGATATTGAATAACCATTACATCATGGTTTTGATGGTTGTCAACCACCCTGGGGTTCTTTTTCTTTTTGTAAAAAGAAAGGTGAATTCTTTTTTCTTTTTTCAAGATTAAATTATCATGGATTTTACAGAGTAAAAGGTGGTAATATAACCACTGAGTACTTTAACTCTTATTAATTCAACGGAGTCTTGGATTCCTCCGGCAATATGTTCAATGACCAATCCAATCTACTCACCTGCCAAAGTTCTGGTTTTTCATATGGTTCCATGCAGCTCGGGTTACCAGGAAAGACCCCCTCAGGTGAACTTTGTGAATTATATCTAGAAGAATTCAAGCAGTTTAATGCATGCGTTTCCTGAATGAGTAAAGGCAGCCAATTCTAAAGCGCAATATGGACGCTTTTCTTTGGAACAATGGCCTGGAGTCTGACTAGCCCTCTGCGCCGCTTCTCGTGCAGCTACGGTACCGTAGGTACCCCAACACTCCAAAACAGATTTTCAAAGGAAATGTACGATCTGCAAAAACTACCATAATAGCTTCTGTTGGAAGAAGGATCCTATTAGCGGAACTCTGGTCTGGTCTGCTCCATCAATGGAACCTCAGTTTGGATCTAAGCCAACAGGATGAACCGTCAGTCTGTAAGTTTAATTAGGTCCATCATGGCTTCCCATTTGGCCTGCTACCTCTTTTCAGCCAAACCCAACATTGTATACAACATCAGGTGTGGGGCAGGTAAATATATGGCTCAGCCGAAAGAGGGATTTACAGGTACTGATGATCAGCAATACCTGGAAGGTTCTGTGCTAAACACTAGAAGATTATCAGGTCTTATGAAGAGCTTTGCATTGGGGTTCGTAATGCCCAATGATCAGCTGACCTTTGGCACTTTGCAAGCTGTGCCTTCAGCTCCACTGTTTCATTTCAAAGTGCGTGGGCAAAAATGGGTCACCTGATGTCATTGCTGCATCAGGTGATTGACAGGTGGCTGGTCCACCCACCTGTCAAACATGGTGGGGGGGAGGGTGTTGGGAGATAACGATATGCCCCACCGACCAGATTCTGTTCCCCGCCACTGATCCACGTCATTGAGCTTTGCTACTTAGTCAACTCACCCCAGTCTTCATCACTAATTCTAGCAAACGAACGGTCCCTCAGTATCCTAAATAGAAGAAAAGGAAGCAAAATCATCACAGCAGTCACAACGTAATGAATCTGTGGCAGAAGAAAAAGTCTTTGTCATTCAGATCTACTTACCCAGCATTGTTGATAAGTATGTCTGCAAAATAAATGCACACAAAATGTTATATACACTCTATACATAGTTTTGGTATGCATGCTAAAATATTTACTACTACTTGAGTTGCATTTAATTTTGCCTTTAGCAAATCTGGCCAGTCCTGAGACACAGAGAGAGTACATTTCAGGAATGCAAAATGCTTGCACTTGTTAAAGGCTGGAAGTGACTCCAGTCTCTGGCTGCAGCACATTAGACTGGTGGTACAACAACAACAACAACAACAACAATAACAATAATTTTATTATTTGTATCCTGCCCATCTGACTGAATTGCCCCAGCCAGTTGTAACAGACTGGCAAGAGAGAAAAGAACGCCCCACATTTTTGTTTCGAATGAATGAACAGTTACTAAAATTTGGGCAAACGCAGTGCTTCTTGGAACGTAACTGGCCTAACAGCCTCATTCACATTCAGGGGCACTTGCATATCTAAATGAAGCAATGCCTCTCAAACAAAGGACAAAGACACGCTGATGCATGCTATCCTAAGCATTTGCTAGAACAGCAAGTCCAAGGTTCAGGCCACCAGACTTAGCATGAATATATAATGCTGCTGCAACGTGAAAAAGAGAGTTGATTCAAATTCAATACTCCTTACGTATTTTTGAAGCGGCCCCATAAACTTTGCCTTGCCGTTTTATGCATCTGTGAGTTGGCATTCAAAAATGTACATGGCTACATCACAGTAGCTTCAGGACATGACTCCTCAAATGCCCTGATGCCTGCATGGTGCTCCCAGGTGAGCTGGAATCCTCCCTCTTCTCATCAATAGGATGGGTGGCTCTTGATGACAAAGGGATGCCTTCATGCAGCTGCCCACCGCTCAAGTGGATACAGAAGCCTTTTCATGAGCTGCATCCGAAAGATCAGGGCAGCTATGTGGGAGCTAACCCCCTAAGTCTGTCCTAAACCTCCTTTTAGGACAGAAGTGCTCTGTCTCATTTAAAAAAAAAGTAATCATACCTATCCTCCCAAAAGCATCCAGTGCAGTTTGCACAAGCTTCTCGCCGGCTTCCACTGAATCTGCAGAAAGAAGTTATAGAAAAAGAACTTAAACCTCAATCAGCAATGAGAATATTCTAGTTAGAGAGAATACACCCATGCGGGTGGAAAGCAGGACACAAGAAAACCTGAACGTGATCCCTAGAGGCCATTACACATCAAATTTTGCTCACGGACAAACTATCTGGGCTATGCATTTGCATAAACAAGTTGATTACCATAGACAGCAGTAACTCCTGCGACTGCAGCTACTGCAATTTCTTCCTGCTGCATTCATGATTACCAGAGACATTATGCACACAAACAGATACCTGTGGATAGACAGAATAGCCGGAATGGGGAAGAAAACACTGGCTTAGATCCTATGTGCTCTTTGGGTGAGTGGAAGCCACTTCTGCTTGTTCATAGCAGGGAGCGCCAATACCCGCCCCAGCTGCAGCCCCTCCCACACATGCCATTCCAGAGGGGTCTCCTGGCTCTCACAAGTAAATTTGCAAAGAGGCACCAGGGGGTATGGAGCAGAAAAAACCCTGCTTTGCATATGGCACAATGTGCACTGCTGTGGTCAGGATCCAAGCCACTGTATGTGCACATGTCCTTGGAAGGTAACACATATTTAAGACCCTGAACCGAAACAAAAAGGCTTCAATGTGGGAACAAGCAGCATTTTGAGTTCCGATGCCTGGGCTTCAGACATCACAATCTAAAGCAGGCTTCCTCAACCTCAGCCCTCTAGATGTTTTTGGCCTACAACCCCCATGATCCCTAGCTAGCAGGACCAGTGGTCAGGGATGATGGGAATTGTAATCTCAAGACATGTGGAGGGCCGAGGTTGAGGAAGCCTGATCTAAAGTCAAGTAAGCAACAAATTGCTTTAGTATCTAAGGATAATTGCATGTGTCAGATGGGCAAAACACTAGGCTCATTTAAAGCACCAGACCATGATCTTCAGTTCCTGGCTGTGCCTTGAGGCTAGAAGGACATCGATCAATAAATTTCACGACACGCTGCAGGTTATTTTCTGGTGTTCTTCTGACACAAGGGCCACACAGTTCCACATGCATTTCACAGCGCTTACCATAGTCTGTGCAAATAGATGGGAGCTGCAGGTAAATACATGCATGTCATGTGTCTGTTACATTTATGTATGGACTTAAGCCTTTATAAGATGCAAGATTGGAAACCACTTTCAAAAGGCAGCGGCATGCGCTGCAAATAGAGAACAGTACGCTCAGCTCATGGCCACTAAGAAATTACCAGATAGATCACAATGAAGCAGCACCCGGGTGCTTAAAGAATAAAGAAACAGAGCTACCATTTAAGGACTCAGCATAAATACTAGCCATCATGATCCGCACCAGGTAAGCTAAACGTGTACGTCTTCATTTAATGCAACAGCATAGGCTGCAAAAATGATAATTGTTGGAAAGAGAATCACACTTACGTAGCCGCAATGAATCGCATAACTTCAAATCTTTCCAAAATGTGTGGGCTTATGGTTCATGGTTCCACATTCTGACTACCTAGTCACAATTGGTACAGCAGACCCAATAATATTGGGCACTCTTAACTTTTTAGCTGGGTGACAATAATTCCCAAGCTTTTTTTCCCCAGTTCTGAGATTAGGATCAATTGGAAAGCAAAATTCTAGGAAACCACTAATCGTGCAACAGTCATTTAAAATTTCATTTATGGTTACATATAATTTTGCCAAAATGTCAGACCCTTCTAAGAACCTTACCTGGGTTTACATACTTCAAGAGTTAGAAATAGTAGCTTTGTGAGCATATTTTTTCGGGGGGGGGGAGGGAGGAGGAGGCAGGATAGAGATGAGAGGGGAGAAACATACCATAGTTGGCCACTGCTTTTCCACCTTTGGCTCTTATTTCTTCAACAACATTGTCAGCAGCTGACGAGCTCTTTCCATGTCCCTTGAAGTCACCTCCGAGATCATTCACTGGGTAACAAACAGAGAAGATTGTAATGAGAATTAGGACCAGCTGCTGCAACTAAGGGTAGGGACAGACCTTAAAGATCAGCAGTGCCAACTTAAATAAAATATTGGGGGGCCCAGGTAAGCCCCGTCCCACATAATTGATGGAATGTTGGGGTACAGCCCACAGCATTTAAATGGCTCAACTTTGGGGAGATCCAGGACCCTTAAATATTTTATTGCATGAGGCCGAAGGGACCTGGGCCCCTAGGAGTTGGCTCCTACAGTATGTTAACCATGACTCTGGGTTCAGATGACACGCTAAACTAAACCTTGGCATAGTTGCCATTCTGCGCCAAGCTAAAAAGCTCAGGGGTCGGAGCAAAGCAAGAGTGAGCTCCCCATTGGGAACTGTGACTGTGCGAACATGCCAGAAAGTCATACTTATCAAGATGTGTGAGCCAGACCTAACACACAGTGGTACCTTGGTTCCCGAATGGCTTAGTTGTCGAACAAATCGGCGCCCGAACGCCGCAAACCCGGAAGCTCCTGCAGCCAATCGGAAGCCGTGCCTTGGTTTTTTAATGGTTTCAGGAGTCGAACGGACACCTGGAATGGATTAAGTTCAAGAACCAAGGTACCACTGTATATGGGTCAGAATAAGTACACATTTAGTCTGCCAATGTTCAGTTTTAATCTGGGATAGGGAACTTGCGGTTCTCCAGATGTTATTGGACTGCAGTTGAACAACATCAGGAGGGTCACAGCTTCCATGTCCTTTATTTAAACTAACACTTCCTAGACCGAAAAATCATGAGCAGATGACTCTGGGACATTTAAAGTACAGGTAATGTTTCTGGCACAGCAAGCATTTCTGTAATCGGATACCTGTGCAAACAGGGTAGGCTAAGACTACATATAAACTTAGAGCTGAAATTGTCAGAAACCCAACAAGAGCTTACAGGGTGAGCGAAATTATTTCAGGACCATATGAAGGCCTTCTATTGGCAGTCTCTGTTTAAAAAGCACACTCGGTAGTTAAAACAGGAGCCCCCAATATCATAGATGTATGCAGTTATTCTGAAAAATCTTTTTTTTTCTTCCCCTGCAGCGCACTAATTAGACTTCATAGACAGGCAGAAACAGTTTTATTTTCATCATTGCAATTCAGTGCTTTTGAACTGGAAGAAACATGCATGGATTATTTGCATATTTTCAGACATAAAACAAGAGCATGCAGAAAATCCAGGTTACGTAATAATAATGCTAAGCAGCTCATCTTGGAGGAGAGCTCAAAAGGGAAAGCAAATTGTGCTTGCGGATATGTATATATATATCATATTTATGAAGCAGCATTACCCCCATGTGGTCAAACAAAATAATGCAATTTAAAATTTGCCTCTGCGGTCAATAATTCCTCAGGCGTTAATGAAGTACATTAAAAAGGTGTCCATAAAAATTTGTTCTGAAAGATACACAGAATCAGGGGATAGCATAAAATTAATATCCTTATGCAGACACCTCATGATCTGCTTAAAAGCATTTTACTAGCCTAAGTGTTGGCTAAGGCTGCAACCCAACCCTGCTTTACCTGAGAGTAAGCTCCACTAAATTCGATAGGACTTACTTCCAAGTAGACCATGTTAGAAACCAATAGAGAACTAGAATTGCATAAAATAACAAATGTAAGGGGAACCTATAGAATGTTACAGTAAGCTAAAGTTCTGATTGTATCATTCACTCTTTTCAGTTGTGATGGAAGGAGAGGAAAGAGGGGTAGTGTGAAGAAAAAAGTCTGTACATACAGTGGTACTTCGGGTTACAGACGCTTCAGGTTACAGACTCCGCTAACCCAGAAATAGCACCTCGGGTTAAGAACTTTGCTTCAGGATGAGAACAGAAATGGTGCGGCGGCGGCGGGAGGCCCCATTAGCTAAAGTGATACCCAAGGTTAAGAACAGTTTCAGGTTAAGAACAGACCTCCAGAACAAATTAAGTTCTTAACCTGAGGTACGACTGTATCTCAAGTTTAATTACAGTGCAATCCTATATATGTCTACTTGGAGGCAAGTCTCATTGACTTCAGTGGGTTAAGAAGGTATAGGATTGCATTCTGGTATTCAAAATCATACCGCCTTTGGTCAAAGCACAGCTATCGCTACTAAGGAGAGTGGAATAGTCTTCGAGACTGCCAACTCTAATGCAATGACCCCAAAAAATCAAAGCGGTTTCCAGAGACCGAGGCGATTTAATGTCCTCTGAAACAGAGCTTACAAGAGGGAGTATTGTCAATTTTAATTCTTGATTTCACACCCTCTCCCCCCCCCCCCCGCAAAATTCATTCTGCAGTAGCCTTGAAGTTGAAATCAAGAAAGTCGTGTCAGAGGAAGCTCCAGCACATGCTCAGATCGCAAAAGCTAAAGAAGCAGATTTCACAGGAGACATCAAACAGACCTCTAGTCAAAATCATTTAAGGGCTCTTCCTATGACCTAACAGCAGAAATATACCAATTACAAGTGGGTACCATTATTATTTTTAATGAATAGATTTACTGAATGTTCCTATTTATACAAACACTTCTAACGTTAAAAACTGGTGGTTATTTGCTTGTAAGAGGCTTAAACATGCATATCTGTATTAGCATTCCAAATGTCAAAATGGGTATTGATTAATTGTAAGGGAGGCCAGTAAGCTCTGTAGCTGATAGACAGATGGACTGACAGGCAAGGATTATATTTCTGTTTCGTGCCAGTTTCAAGTAGCCATCTTAATAATAACAATAATTTTATTATTTGTACCCTACCTATCAGACTGGGTTGCCCCAGCCACTCTGGACGGCTTACAACATATACAAAAACCTAGCAAAACATTAAACATTAAAAAACTTCCCTATACAGGGCTGCCTTCAGATGTCTTCTAACGGTTGTATAGTTACTTATCTCCTTGACATCTGATGGGAGGGCATTCCACTTGGAGGGTGCCACTACCAAGAAGGCCTGCTGCCTGGTTTCCTGTAATCTCACAGTGAGGGAACCACCAGAAGGCCCTCGGAGCTGGACCTCAGTGTCTGGGCTGAACCACGGGGGTGGAGACGCTCCTTCATGTATACAGGGCCTGCATACTTGGGCATCTTTGGAAAGACGCATTGAAAGACTATTTTTATTTATTTCATTTTTATGTTTATGGTGCCACCTGCCTTCCATCACTGACCCCAAGGCTGTATACATGAGATTCCCAGCTGTTACCCAACCAGGCACTAACCAGTCGCAGACTCGCTTAAGCGCAGCAAGGCCTCACGTGCCTTCAGACCGAGACTTGCACAACTCATAAATGAACTATGCGTATATAGAAACTATGCGCTGAATATATTTGCAGTATTCTGGTCTTCCACTTATAAAACATTGACAGTTATGCAGAAAACATATGGCATTAAAGACAAGACCTGAGGTAATAGCAATAGATCTCCGAGTCCTCTCTCCTGCAAACGTCTAGGATTATTTCCCCAAGGCTAACAATTGTTTGAAAGTGTATCATGTTAAACTAGACTGAAGGAGCTGGAAACCTTGTACTGAAGGGTATAAGGTCTGGTTCACTAGGCTTCTGTTCTAACTGCTGCAAAGCCTCTGTTTTTGAGTATGTTTTGAACATTCTTACATTAAAAATGACGAAGGCTCGCATTTCAAACAACTTTAACCACTTCCAGAATAAAAGCCGTAATTCAGAGCAGCTGTTAGCTAAAATGAAAAGGAACTGCACACGTTTCTGAAGCTTTTAGTGCAGTTAGTGCTGTAGCTGCTTTGACAACTGCTTGGTTTAAACAGCGTGTCACACTGGTTATTGGAGCTGCGGCAGCGGAAACGATGAAGAAAGCCAACCCGGGCTGCAACCAGCAGTTTGCAATGCGAAACAGGACTTGTAGATTGTATCGTAAATGTGTGAGCTGCAAATCAGAATAGCTGCTTGGTAGAAAAATATGAATGATATATATTATTTTCCTAATTGCCATTTATCAACTTCTAGAGTTGCCCACTGCCATTAGCAAATAGGATAGCAATTCCTGGCTACATCGCTAACGAAGCCTGCAATTCTGCTTAGTTCTGAGCTACCTAAACATTTGAAAAACATGTTCTCTATGCCTTAATTCAGGTCCACCAACACTTCTGTCACTGACTCAATTCATGATCAAATTGCCATCCTCTCAGACATTACCTCCTTTTCCTCCAATCTTCCTTCCCTTTCATTTTCCTGTTTAGCACTAACTGCAGTTTGCTGTGGTGTTCAAATGGCCTAACTATGGTTAGGCTTATGATTACAGTGGAACCTCGGTTTATGAACACCTCGGTTTATGAATTTTCGGTTTATGAACGCTGCGGACCCATCTGGAACGGATTAATTCACTTTCCATTACTTTTAATGGGAAAGTTCGCTTCAGTTTATGAACGCTTCAGTTTATGAACAGACTTCCGGAACCAATTACACCCATGTTTCAGTTTATGAACGCTTCAGTTTAAGTACTTCGCGGACCCATCTGGAACGGATTAATCCACTTTCCATTACTTTCAATGGAAAAGTTCGCTTCAGTTTATGAACGGTTACTCCGCGGACCGTTTGGAACGGATTAATCCACTTTCCATTACTTTCAATGGGAAAGTTCGCTTCAGTTTATGAACGCTTCAGTTTATGAACAGACTTCTGGAACCAATTGTGTTCATAAACCGAGGTACCACTGTATGGTTGTCTTCCAAATTTAACACACAGAGTGGAGTGTTAAATAGAATGTGCTCAACTCACTCCCGCTATAGCATTTTCTTTCAAAATTGCACAATTTGTGAACTTTTGTCCATTGTCACTAAAACCGAAGCTCAAGATGTTCTTGCTAAACAGGCATTGAAAAGGCATCTAATTGCAATCCTTGGGAAACTGCAGCTACTCAATGAAAGAGCTCTCTGGCCATGTGTTAAGAGCTTTGCTCCAGATTTCAAGGTTTCAAATTATGTAAAGCTACATGAAAATTCAACAAACCCTTAGAAGTTGTGTAATTTGAAAAGTGCCCCAACGAGTAGAAGGAAGAGTCTGCTGCTGCCAACTCAAGATGGAACACAAATGATTATCAGAAATAATTTACTCAGAATGCAGTGAGTTTTATTTCCTAGTTTAGTATGTAGTCTTAAGCCTTGGAAGTGTCGCTAGCTAAAGAGGACTTAATCCATAACACACATTTATATTGCTGTTGTCTTTAAATCCTTCCATAACTTGGTTTATCCTCCAATATATTAAACACATTCCAGAGTTTCCAGTATGTTCCAGTATGCTCCTAACCTATGTGCATATATGCACACTCAGAAACTACTTGGTTCCCTTTAATGAATCACATGAAGTTGTTGTTGCCCAACTATGAAAAACAAGCCAATTAATCACTAAAGTCCCGCAGTCTTGCATGAGCTCCATTAACATGACATGAAAGCAATTACACACACACAACACTCTTCTAAAATATTGCATGTGGCATTGTGCGAACCACAAGTGCTTTTGTTTTCAGGAAACATTTCTTTTCCAGCAACTAGCTACCACTCCAACTTAACACTTGGTTCCCCATAAACATGTAGTGCCCGTGGGCAAGAAGATGTACTACCCAAATGCCAGTATGCCATTATGTAAAACCCCTAGCTGTCTTGCCATCGAAACTAGGTCAGAGAAATTAAACTGGAAAAGCTTAACAGTGGATCTCCACAAGTAAGGAGTGCAACGATTAATAGATAAATAAATGAAGTGCAAAGGTTGCTGGGACAAGTTGCAGCGTTTTAAATCACAAATGACAAAGGTTGCTGGCAAAAGAACTAAAGTAAATAACTTACCAACCACAGAAGCTCCTCTTTCAGCAAACGCCAGGGCATAGGCTCTGCCCAGTCCTACCAGGGATTAAAAAGAAGAAGTTCTTTTAGAATCTCAACAGTTTAAAAACTGAAAAAGAAGTCAAGTCTGTGTGTGTGGACCCAACAAGAAAAGGAACATTTATTCTGAAGTTGCTTCACATCCATGTTTTGTACAATCATCTGATATAGGGAATTAAGCAGAGGCTCAGAGAGAGATATCCAAAGCGAATGTCATCAGTACTCCTGGCTTACTTGCTGATCCTGTTCCCAGGAGGGCTATCCCAGAAGAAGCTAATCGCTTAAGTCCTTTCATCTGCAGAAATACTTGGAACTATCTATGTAGCTAAGCTGTGCGGTAGAGAAGGAAATTAGCCAGCCATGGTTCATTCTGGGAAGATGGATGGAGTGAAGGAAAATAAACTAGGTAGATTAATCTACTACTTCCCAAGTTAATATGGTAGCCTTGCAAGTTTAAGTTTAACATCAGTGAACATTTTAGAATATGCCTCCGTCATGGAGATTGTGGTGGGGGAAGTAGTTTGAAAACATATTCTGATGCATATATTTTCTGAACATACAGCAAGTGTATGTTCATTTCCGGCCACCATACTTTAGAGTGTTTGCTCATCTTCACCGAAAATAGCGGCGATACTCATTCATGAGAAAGGCTTTGGGAGTAAAGCCCGAGGAAGAATCCATACCTGCTGCTTTGTGAGACATCTTTGTGAAAAGAAAAGGTTGAAGGGTAAACACTACACAAATATGGAGCAGAGTCCCCAAGGCAGTTGGGGTGGCGTCTTATACGCCTCCTTCTGGCAACTCCTGCAGCCAGGTAAAAAGGTAAAGGGACCCCTGACAGTTAAGTCCAGTCTTGAACAACTCTGGAGTTGCGGCGCTCACCTCACTTTACAGGCAGAGGGAGCCAGCGTTTGTCCGCTCCGCAGACAGTTTTTCCGGGTCATGTGGCCAGCATGACTAAGCCGCTTCTGGCACAACATAACACCGATACCAGAGCAGCGCACAGAAACGTCGTTTAGCTTCCCGCCGGAGCGGTACCTATTAATATACTTGCACTTTTTGGCGTGCTTTTGAACTGTCAGGTGGGCAGGAGCTGGGACTGAGCAACAGGAGCTCACCCCGTCGCAGGGATTTGAACCGCCGACCTTTTGATCGGCAAGGCCTAGGCTCAGTGGTTTAGACCACAGCGCCACCCGTGTCCAAATGATTGCTCTGCTTTCCTTTGGACCACATCAGCAAGACCGAGAGAGGGGTCCTGCTGTCTGAGCAGCCCAGTACCTCCATGTACACTGCCCAGGGAGGTCACTTCAGTGCTGCTAACGCAGCAAAAACAATGCAAGAGGCAGCAGTTACAAGTTACCAGTCTCTGCAGCCGCAGCAGGCGCTGTGATTCTTCAGCAATTTGATCACCCCCAGAGGCACAGTCCATTGTCTTTCGAGACAGATGGATGCCAACAAATAAATTTACAATGCAATCCTACGCCTGTCTACACAGAAATCCCACTGACTGTGTGGGTATGAGATTGCAACCTTGCAGTACAATCCTAACCAGGTCTACTCAGAAGTAAGTCCTGGGGCTTACTCTCAAGGTAGGGGAGTTTAGGACTGGAGCATTAGATTGCCTTCCTCATATTGCACTAAAGGCAAAAACTCTTTCTTCCGTAGGGACCATTTGTTCAGCATGTACAACAGCACTGTAACAGAATCCAATTGTCCTTCTCCTATTTGTATTTCAGCCTTGATCCCATGGACAATTGAACTACAAAACTGAACTACAAAAGCCATTTTAGTGGGGGGGGGAATTAATTGATCCTTGTAAAAGGTTTTTAGAATGCAAAGACAGAACCTGAAGCCCTTTTTCATACAAATGAAGTGGCTTCAAAAACAAACTTGAACAGGCACTTGGCTAAGCAAAATAACAACACACAACTTCAACAACCCATGATATCCAACTGTTGGGCTAATTCATGAGATCACTCTTGAGATGCCCCCCCCCCCACAACAAAAGATACATTGGTAGTGCAGTGTTCTTAAATCTAAGGTTTCTTAAAAGCATTTATAAATTAGAATTGTTTATTCGCAAGTGACCAGTGCAGCGTATCTGTGGGAACTTGTTTTTCCAACAAACGCTCTGTGAATAGAATCAATGCCCTATTCAGTTATCAAGTGCATTGTGACACTGGCAGCTTTAACATTTATATGCATCTTGGAGAATAAAGAGCCCTGTGCAACTTTAAAAACTAATTTATTCCGGCATAAGCTTTTGTGGACTTCCTGAACATTTCAGGAAGGGCCATAGATCAGAGCATCTTATCTGCATGTAGAAGATACCAGGTTGCCCAGCGCATCTCCATGTAGGACCGATCTGAAACCCTGGAGAGCAGAAGTCAGTCTGCATAGACAATTTTGAGCTAGACAGATCAATGATCTGCTTTGGTATAAGGTATTTTCCTTTGTTCCTTATTACTATAGTCCACTTAATCAGATGCATTCTATAACTATAACCAGTGCTTTCTTTTCTTTAAAAAATGTGTAGGGCTACTCTCATTTTCCTACTCATATTGTAAAACTGCCCCTCAATGAGGCCATATTTAAGATTCACAAAATGTTTAGGGGTATGTGTACTCCTGCGTCCCCCCAGAAAAAAAAAAAAGCACTGCCTATAACTCAGGATATACACATGGTGCATGCAAGGATAACTGTAAACAGTGAGTTCAGTGGTAAATTAAATGCAGCAAAGAAAATGAAGTCTACAAAAACTTATGACACAAGAATGGTTTACGCAAAGAGCAGGAAAGAAAGGATTACTCCGACAAAGGAGCCGTGGTTACACAAATTAATAGAATTTGTGGAATGGCAAAAATAAGAAACTGGGATGAAAATGCAGTAAAATAAAAAGCGAGTGGGATTGCTTTCAAGAATATTTAAAAAGAGATGGTATCAAGGCAAATTTTCAAGTGGGCATAAAGCAGGGGGGAAGTAAGTGAATCATAGGGATGGAAAAGGTAGAAAAAGAAAGGCAATGTAGCGAATCAAAGAAAATGTGCTAGGAGGTCAATGAGGGATAGGTTGGGAAGTCTATGTAGTAGTAAGGTAAGATGATGCATGCATGTACGGCAAAGTGTAAACTGAAAAATGCATAAATAAAATTAACAAAAAAATTATTTAAAAAAACCTTATGACACAATAGGTCTGTTAGACTCTGCAGTGTCATTAGACTCTTTGAGATTTTTGCTGTGACAGTTACCCTCTTTGAAGCTTGCATCTTGGTTATTCCATAGTTTGTCTAGTCAATGGGCACCAAATAACTTGCTAATGTGACTCACTAGCAAACCTGAAGTGGCCTGATACACAGACACCTTCTCCCACAACTGATCTTTGTGCCAAAGCTGGTAACAAAGCCCTGGCAAAACGTACTTTACTTTGACGAAACTCATATCTCAAGCCAGTTATTAATTATGGACAATTCATGTCCCTCCCTCGGTTTCTTCTAACTCTTCTTTTGATTGGCTGATCTAGCTGAACAACTTGCTCAAGAATCCTTATTCCAAACCTGCACTCCCACACCTCACATGCAAAAAGATCCACAGCAGTTTCATGCAGCAACTTAGCAAGATTCAGGTGAATAATGAACCGACTAAACTTATACAAGAGACGCAGGTGGCGCTGTGGATTAAACCACAGAGCCTAGGGCTTGCCGATCAGAAGGTTGACAGTTCGAATCCCCGCAACAGGGTGAGTTCCCGTTGCTCGGTCCCAGCTCCTGCCAACCTAGCAGTTCAAAAGCACATCAAAGTGCAAGTAGATAAATAGGTACCGCTCCAGTGGGAAGGTAAACGGCGTTTCCATGCGCTGCTCTGGTTCACCAGAAGCGGCTTTGTCATGCTGGCCACATGACCTGGAAGCTGTACGCCGGCTCCCTCGGCCAATAACGCGAGATGAGTGCCGCAACCCCAGAGTTGGTCACGACTGGACCTAATGGTCAGGGGTCCCTTTACCTTAAACTCATCCAATTAATTGCAATTTGCTTAATTGGATCAGATTTTGGGACAGGAGGGGGTGGGGGCAACCAGGCCTCTCCAGTGCCTCCACTCCCCCCATCCCACTCCCCACAGCAGCTCGGCTATAAATGCCCTCCTCTCTTTTACTGGCTTACCCAGCGGCAATGGCACCAAAATGGGCTGGGAGCCATTTCTCTACCCTAAGATAAAGAGCAACTTTAAAATGCTTTCAAGCATTAACTCACAATACAGCAGTGTCACCGCTGTTTCTGGGTAAGCACACAAGTGTGCACAAGCAGGAGGCTGGCATATTTAGCAGCACTTCCACTTGAGGGACTCAAGGGGCACTGAGAGAGAGCATCCACCAAGGCAGGCATCAGCTAATGTCCAATGTCCCCGTATCCTTGGTGCTGACGCTAAGCCAGAACTGAATGACTAAACCTGCCAGTTCATAAAATGCTTTGTGGATTAAGAATACTTACAGTGCACTTTATAGCCCTGAGAAGCTCTCAAAGTCCCTTACAAAAAATGCTCACAAAACAAACACTAAAGTACCTTATTAGAGCCAGGATCATTGAGGTGGCATTTCCTGCCCTCATTCTTGGTCTTCCCAGGTGTTGCCTTTTTTAGGGTTGCCAAATTACAAAAAGTAAAATTCCTGACACACGCAAACTTGTTTAGCTTTTTTTAGGAAGACCCCAAAAATGTTGACCTATTTTTAGGAACAAACCCAAATTGTTGGCCTACCCCCCAAAATAGTGAGCTATTCCCGCTGCTTTTCCCATCATGTTGCCATACATCCGGGTTCTCCCTGGCAAAATTCCCTCGATGCCATTTTTACACCCAAGAACCAGGACATGTCAGGAATTTTCCTGACGTGCGCAAGCCTATACATTTTATCCTCTGCCTATCTAGCATCAGTTAGGGACCCAGGTGGCGCTTTAGGGACCCAGGTGGCGCTGTGGGTTAAACCACAGAGTCTAGGGCTTGCTGATCAGAAGGTCGGCGGTTCGAATCCCTGCAACGGGGTGAGCTCCCGTTGCTCGGTCCCAGCTCCTGCCCACCTAGCAGTTCGAAAGCACATCAAAGTGCAAGTAGATAAATAGGTACCACTCCGGCAGGAAGGTAAACAGCGTTTCCGTGCGCTGCTCTGGTTCGCCAGAAGCAGCTTTGTCATGCTGGCCACATGACCCAGAAGCTGTCTGCGGACAAACGCTGGCTCCCTCGGCCTATAGAGCGAGATGATCGCCGCAACCCCAGAGTTGGACACGACTGGACCTGATGGTCAGGGGCCCCTTTACCTTTACCTAGCATCAGAGCCCACTGAAGTCATCTTTTAATGTTTAATGATTCGTTATGTTTTTATATATGTTAGAAGCTGACCAGAGTCGCTGGGGCAACCCGGTCAGATGGGCAGGGTACAAATAACAAAATTATTTATTATTATCTGAGGTAAGGGAGGCAAGTCTTCCCAGTCATGTCCTCTGAGGCAAGGAAGTGAGGCTGAATAGTTGGATTTCACTCAGCCCATACAGGAAGCAAATCTTCCCTTATGTTTTAAGCAATAACAGGAATTTATACTAGAAGCTGGCAATCATTGACTCTGAAAAGATGGCTGTTCAGATATATGGCTTTAATAATAACCGAAAAGATATGATAGCAAAGTCATTAAATCATATATGATTTAGCTGAGATTCCTGAAGGAGTCTCAGGCTACATGACCCTTGATACCTTCCAACTATACAATTTGATGATTTTATTATTCTAATATAGAAGGATAAAACACTGGTACTAACTCTAGAATCAGCATACTTTGCATTAAGGGCACCTATACGTTGACTGGTTTAAGAAGTTAGTGGCAGTACATATTGCAAAACACAGGCTTGGCTTGTTATGCATGTTTATCATCTTCCTTGGGAGTTGTTTCATCCCTGAGTGGGAAGGTTTTGAAACTCACGTATTCCCACCCACAATCTCAGGGATCTAGGCAATACTGTATTCTGAAGTGACGTTAGGAACACTTCCTACCTTTTTTAAGAATATAGGCCTAGAGTTGAAAAGGTTTTCAACTTAGCAACTTACTCCAAAGTTTTTTTAATTGTCATTATTGTAACAAAAGCCGTTTTGCAGGGTGGGGTGCGGGGGGTAAAAGGACCAGAATGTCCTATTTTGCAGTCCCATGTCAGCAACAATTACATTATAATTTTCATCTTTAACTTGCATAATTCACTGCAAACCGATGTGGCAATAAGCAAAGCCACTAGTGGTTGTTATTTATTTCGTTACTTATATTTTCCTCTGAGGAACTAAAAGAGATGAGCGTGATTAACTTCTCCCCTACTTTTGTCCTCTCAACAGTCCTGTGAAGCAGGTTAGGCGGAGGCAGTAAGTACGTAGTCGAAAGGGAGCTTCATCACTGAGTATTTGATTCTGGGTCTCGCCAGTCCTAGTTTCACACTATCAACACACAAGGACAATGAATGCCTGTCAGCCATAACAGGTATATATATAAAAAGCTGCATATAAAAGGGTTATAATTTCACTGAACAAACGACAGGAGACTGTGTGCGTGAGCTTTCCAGAAGAATCTGCGTCGACACTGCCAGAAACTAGATTGATCTTCCAGTACAAAAGTGTCTACTGTACTCAAAAACGAAATCTAGGCAAGTGCATAGAAGATCTTTGCAGCCCAATACACGTCTACTCAAAAGCAGATCCCAGCGGGACTTGCTCGCAGGTAAGAGCGCACAGCTTTAGCCTCGACCCCCAAAAAGAAGATCGCAAAGAAATTGCAGCCGGCTATTGACAGCACACACCTAGCAGCAGTGGGACCCACGTCTGCAGACCCTGCAGGCAGCCTCCTCCTACCTGCACCCGGGCAGGTAGCTAAGAAGCAACCTTTAAAGCCCTCGAGGTCGCTACTGCTTACCTCCCCCTGCGCCAGTCACCAGCACCACCCGCCCGTCAAACCTCAACGGAGCGGACATGCTGCTTCGGCAACTCGAGAGACACTCCTCCCCAGCTCCTGCACAGCGCAGAGGGTAAGCGGGGAAGAAGCCGGCCAAAGGGCAAAGGAAGAGCGCGTGCGCGAGTTGGCTCTTTGCATTCTGGGAACTGTAGTTCGCTGGAGCAAGCAGCCACCACCACCACTACCACCACCACCTCCGAGCCGCGCAGCTTACAGTACTAACGATCGGTTTCAATGGACCAGGATTTCCCCAAACTTAGGTCCCCATAGGTCAGGCATCCCCAAACTGTGGCCCTCCACATGTTTTGGCCTACAAATCCCATGATCCCTAGCTAACAGGACCAGTGGTCAGGGATGATGGGAATTGTAGTCCAAAACATCTGGAGGGCCGAAGTTTGGGGATGCCTACCATAGGTTATTGTTGTTGTTTCGGACTACAACTCCCATCATCCCTAGACAGCAGGACCGATGATCGGGGATGATGGGAATTGTAGTCCGAGATCCAAGTTTGGGAAACACTGCATAAACCAGTGATGAAACAAAAAATAAATAAAAAATTCCTTCCAGTAGCACCCTAGAGACCAACTAAGTTTGTCATAGGTATGAGCTTTTGTGTGCATGCACACTTGTTCTGAAGAAGTGTGCATGCACACGAAAGCTCATACCTATGACAAACTTAGTTGGTCTCTAAGGTGCTACTAGAAGGATTTTTTTTATTCCCCCCCCCCCGACTACATCAGACCAACACGGCTACCTACCTGTAACTAAACCAGTGATGGCCAAACTCGGCCCTCCAGCTGTTTTGGGACAACAATTCCCATCATCCCCTGACCACTGGTCCTGTTAGCGGGGGATGATGGGAGTTGTAGTCCAAAAACAGCTGGGGGGGGAGTTTGGCCCTCACTGGCATAGACCCTCTGAAGGTGGAACTGAGACCTTCCCTTTAAATGCAGAGGTGCTTGAGCACTTCCAAACAAAAGGTGGTAAAAGCAAAGAGAAGCCTTCCCGTTTTTTAAGAATGAAAAATGTAAGTGGTGGGGCCATTTTGAACCGGCAGCTGAGCTCTCACTTGCGCCCCAGGAGATATTTAAAAATGGCAGCGCCCATGTGAACCAAGAAATCTGATTCCTTGTTAATGCAAAAAGGTGGTTCGTGGAGGAGCAGAAGCGCATCTTCTCTCGTCCAGATGTTGTGGACTACAACTCCCACCATGCTTCACCATTGGTCGATCTGGCTGGGGCTGATGGAAGCTGTAGCCCAGAGGGCACCAGGCTGGGGAAGGCTGGAGTAGAAACTGTCAATGGGTGTAAAAGTAATTATAGGAAGGGCAAAGGATGTGTAGGTTATGCTATGGATAGAAATGTGTTGCATTTGTGCCTCACAGCACAATAGGGTACGTCTACTCCAAAGTAAGTCTCACTGAGTTCCATGAGGCTTACTCATGGGTAAAAGGGACATGGGTGGTGCTGTGGTCTAAACCAGTGTTTCTCAACCAGTGTGCCTCCAGATGTTTTGGGACTACAACTCCCATCATCCCTAGCTAGCAAGACCAGTAGTCAGGAATGATGGGAGTTGTAGTCCCAAAACATCTGGAGGCACACTGGTTGAGAAACACTGGTCTAAACCACTGAGCGTCTTGGGCTTGCCGATCAGAAGGTCAGCAGTTCGAATTCACATAGGGGGTGAGCTCCTGTTGCTCTGTTGCTTCTGCCAACCTAGCAATTCGAAAGCATGCCATTGCAAGTAGATAGATAGATACCACTGCAGCGGGAAGGTAAATGGCGTTTCAGTGGGCTCTGGCATTTGTAATGGTCCAGTGTGCGTCAGTAGCATAGCTGTCAAGTTATCCCTTTTTAAAAAGGAAATTCCCTTATGCCGAATAGGATTCCTCGTGAGAAAAGGGAAAAGTTGACAGCTATGGTCAGTAGCAGTTTAGTCATCCTAGCCACATGACCCATGCCGGCTCCCTTGGCCTGAGACGAGCTTGACTGGACTTAACCGTCCAGGGGTCCTTTACCTTTACCTATTCTTGGGTAAGTGGGTTTAGAATTGCAGCATCAAACTCAAGTGCTGTTTTAGTTCTAGGGGAAGGAAGGCTTGGGAAAACATATTTATAAAAGAATACCAGCAGCCTTCTGTAAATTTGCACACATGTTTTCTGAGAAGGCAAAAAGTCTCCTGAGCTGCAGCAGTCTTTTTTTAAAAAATAAAACTTTGCCAGATGCTTTCAGTTACTGCTATGTTGCAGTTTTTCAAGTTCACAGTGTTACTCAAACCACTGCAGATGTATCTTTCAAATGGAAACAGAAAAGGCATCTCTGATCTTGTCAAATCTGCTGGCTGGGTCATGCGACGATTTGTTTGGTTAAAGAGACATACTGTACAGATATGTTTGAAACTTTGGTTTGTCAGAGGACGTTAAAAGTTTAAGAATTGCGAGATTTACAGCTTGGTATGAGGCATGCCTTACTACTTGCGGAACTGGTAGATGGGATCTATCCGTTCTCTTCGTAGCCAAGAAGGGCAAGATAAAAGTAAAGACTATCCAAAATCCATGGGCAGACAATATTTGTTAAGACCAATGGAAATGTAACAAAACAGGGGGTCACTTTTAGTGTTCATCTGTTCTCTTATTAGGCTGCATGGGAGAGAGGGAGAGAAGCTGGCTTGACATTAGAATATACATTTAGTCACAGAATGAGATAGAAGAGCATACTGTACTCTAATTAAATACCATATGGGAATTTAGAGGCATACATATGGTTAACTGAACTACATAGTCCACAAAAGTTTATGTGATAATCCATATGTTAGTCATTAAGCTGCCTGGGGACTATTTGCTATTAACATAACCAAGTCTATTCAAGTTTCAGGTTACTGCTGGGACGAAAAGCAGTTCGAAATATATTCTTTCCCTTAACAAATTTTGGGCACTTTCGTTTGTTAACGACGCTACAGATTTTTCTTTATATACCGAAAAGCCCAACCCTAGCCTCCTACAAAGAAGGTTGAGCCATAATAATCTGGTAGCTGAAGAAGTGTGCATGCACACGAAAGCTCATACCTATGACAAACTTAGTTGGTCTCTAAGGTGCTACTGGAAGTAATTTTTTTATTTTGTCATAATAAACCGGTTAATTTTTTAAGATTACGGCAGCTGCTCCGGAATTTCTAAAAAATGGGTAATACACTAGCCGCACATCACTGTTTTAAAAGCACCGCAATGGTCCTTTTCGATAAGTTATACAGTGACTGCAAAGAGTACTTTCAAATCTCGCGAGACCTGCTTTCTTGCGACAGAAGCCAGAGAGAGAGAGAGAGAGAGAGAGAGAGAGAGAGAGAGAGAGAGAGAGAGAGAGAGAGAGAACGCACGCGCAGTCACTCTCCGAAATGACGTATTTGGCAGTTGGGCGTAGCACGTGACCGCCCGACTTCTTCTGCCCAACCAGCCAATGGGGGCGCTCCTCGCTCAGGCCGCGGGGCTTTCGAGGGCTCGGTCGGCGAGACAAGATGGCGGCGCTTAGCGCCGAGGCATCTTCTCAAATGGGTAAGGCGTGGCGGCGGCCGGCAGGGCACGCTCTTTTAAGGCGTGGGAGACGCGACCTGCCCGGACGCAGCGTGGCGGCGACGAGGAGGAAGGGGAATGACTGCGCCCACCTCATGGGGACATGGAAAGGGGGCGGGGCTGATGGATGCCCTCTGCACATGGCCAGGAACGCTCGTGCTGTTGCTTTTGTAATTATTCCCAACCCAAAACCCCGCCTTTTTCCGAGGCTCCCTGCACAGTAATATAAATATCAAAACCTTTTTAATGTCCAATTTGTCAACCTCAGAAAGCCACACAAGTAGCATCACACACACTATGGAAACATTTGAAAACGAATGAAAATTAAATAAGTTAAATAAAACTACACAAGGAGACCTGCATTTTTCAAGGCCGGTGGTCCCCAACACAGGACATGTAAGGGATATATGTAATCCTGCAAAAAAGAGGGGCATATTCCCTGATAAGAATACTATATCAAAATCTGATTTCCTCCCCACTAGGGGGAGTATTGTACTGCTGACACAACCACACAATTTTGCACCCTCTCAGTGCTTTGCACCAACCTCAGAATTGCATCTTTATAATTAGATGATTTATTACTGTAGAAAGGACTGACTGCTGGTATGTTTTCAGTTTCTGAATGAGAGAACGTTGCTTCTTTGGTTTTGTTTTTTTGTTTTTGTTTTTTTAAATGCATTAGAGAAAAAAGGGCCAGTTTAAAGGAGTGGATTCACTGAAGTATGTTTTACATGTAGTCCATCACCATCTCCAAGCACCACTCTAGCATTTCAATCTCTTCTGATTCAGATGAAACAGAACTGGGTGTCCTCCATGTTGGTGACACCTCACTATGAAACACTGAGCATTTTCAGATACTGTAGCTGTTAAATAATATGTCAGCTTGCATGGCACATCATCATTATCATTAATACCCAGCTCCACTCTGGGCAGCTCCCAACAGATTAAAAACAGAATAAAACATCAAACATTAAAAACCTTCCTAAACAGAAAATTTGTATGGCACCAAACGATGCATAGCTACTTTTTGGAATCCACCCTGCAGGTGAAACTACAGTACTGAAGTACAGTGTCCCCAACCCTGATCTCCCTGGGCTGTTCCAGAAGAATACCATTAGCAACAGTATCAAAAGTCCCTGAGAGGTTGAGAAAAATAAGTAAGTATAGATGGCTCTAACTAACTGCACTGTCCTGCTTTGAATCAGTAATTTTGTCCCTAAGGAGCATCACAAATTTGTCACAGCAGGCTGCTCAGGGTGTCAGAGTAGCTCTCTTGGCCAGATGACAACAGCCCATTTGCTACTTGGAAGCTCTGCTGGACAGCTACCTGCAGTGGCAGTGGTGGCCCCAGGTGGAGGAAGAAGGGGTGGGGGGAGCGCACCACCCCCAGCAGCGCAATCCCAGTGGGGTGCCATTGCGGCTGTCCCCCCGCCCGCGCTGGGCGCCAGGCCCCCCACAGGTGGCACACCACACCCCTGTGGACGGCATGCCACGCCCCCAGGATGCCCGCCCACGCCTGTTCTCCGCCCCCCGGTGCCTGAGCATGAAGCTCCGCCACTGGTGGTGGCACCAAAGGCACTCAGTAGCAATTGTGTCAATGGCTCTGTGCAGCCCACCATTTCAGTGCGACAAGAGTGCCAGCCAACTGCTTAGCATCTTCAGTCTTTCATAATAATGTATGAGGGTTCAAACTAGGGGTGCAGGGATGTGTATTCTAGCCCCACCGCAGCATTCCCAACTCCTTCCTCTTCTGCCATTTTTCATTCAGCATAAAGGTATGCAGGAAGATTCTAACTGGAACCCAGATTGTGCATGGTTCCCAGTTGCAGAGAGCATTAGGATCACATTCAACTGAACACTCTTATAATTCCCCTTTGAACCATTGCACAGAATATGTGAAGGTCAGCAAAGAACCCAGTACACAGGGGATATTGGGGTAGGACTTTAAACCCAGATTTTTCCAAATGCCTGAAGAGCACTTTTTTCCACTAGGCACCAGAGCCTAATTTAGGAGATGTAGTAATTGTATCCACATCCCTCGTGTGTATAAAGGACGGTGACAGAACTCATGCATGCAAAATCATGGCTAGTAGGACAGGCTTCCATCAGCTGTGTTTGGTTACTTAGTAGTGAGGAAAACATTGCATATGCTCTGAGATACGCCTTCCCGACTCAAGCTACAACATAAAAAAATGATTTTGGAAGCTACATACACACTAGAGACCTTTGACTACTGTGTTGTATGTGCTAACTTCAGGCAACTATCATGCTTGCTTCAGTATTTTTCATCCCAGAGAAGCAATCTTTATTTTCCCACATCTTTGATTTTAGCACATGCCCCTGGAAAAAAAGAGACAAAATTTTCATTAAATTCTGAAACCCTTTCAGGTTTCATGCCTCAAAGCTAATGTCCCCCATGAATAAATCAAAGCTTGTACAAGTTGTCTTTTAATGGCATACATTGGGTTGCACAAAAAAGGCATCTTCTGCTAGGTAAAAGACAAGTTGCCACTATTGATAACAAACTGAAAAGTGTAACTTGATGAAGGAGCTGTACTTATCCTAAATTCGGTTTCCTGTCTGAAATACCTTGCATAAGGAGGGAAAGTTCCTCCCTGTGTTTTAACAGCTATTTTTATGTTCCCCCAGTTTGCAATACATTTTCTGAAACGCCTTCACTGGAAGTAGTGTCTGTAGCAACTGTGGTGTATCACTAATTCAGTAGTGTCCCCATAGATTAACTATAAACATGTTATATATATCCTTTGCTTCTTTGCTTCAAAAGCACTGAAGTCAACCTCTTTTCAGATACATGCAGTTGATCATCTGTCAGCAATGGTATCTGAAAAGCTGCTTCCTGGATTTGATGGCAAGCAACTGCATATTGTGCAACACATAGTGGGAAGTTCTAAAGAACAAATTGGCAAAGGTAAACATTTGAGAAGCACTTAACTTTCCACTTTCATAGGAGAGGTCTGCTCGCTTGTTTTCTTGCAAGAGCCAAGCTTTGCATTTGTAATGCATGCATTTGTTCAACTAGTTGTGCCTAAGGCACCAGGTCTGGCAAGCTACTGGTTCCACTAGTTAGGTTGTGCCCAAGGCCCCAGTGTCTCAATGTGCTAATGTACTGGTTTCACTAGTTAGGTTGGCCACAAATAATGTAACAAACAATTGTTGCATCAAGTGCTGTATGTGGCTTGCTACTATTAGAGATACAATGCAGTAGTCTGAATTATAGAGAACTCTTAGCAGTCTACTTATACAGTATGTATGTCTACTCAGATGTAAGCTCCATCAAATTCAATGGCGCTTACTCTCAGTTCTGCAGCTTAATTTAGAATGGTAGAATGTACAGCCATGGGGGGGGGGGGGACAAATGTGGATCATTTGGTCATTGAACGAATTAACCTGTAGAATTTATCCAGCATGTTAAAACTACCACCATAATTATTGGTGAGAGGAGAGAACATTGGATGAAATCACTGAGCTGTATTTGTAGTTGCTATTCAGAGATGGAGCTTGCATATTCAGACAGAATATGACAATTGCAGATAGATATTGACAGCAGTTTAGTTCTCTACTAGTTGGATCCATTGGGTCTGACCTGTAGGAAAGCTTAATATTTTAATATGTAACTGATGGAAGTAGTTGAGTACATATGTGAAATGAAGTGGAATCAGGCTGCTGAACATATGGCTAAAATTATTCTTTATTCTAATGAGTTCAGTAGTTATTCTCAGTTTTTCAATTGAAATTCAGAAGACCCAAAGATTAAAGTGTTAAAGTGCTAATGTGGGGACACACAGAGAGAAATAACTTACTTTGAATGTAGAATTTGAAGGACAATTTTTTTCCCTGTGGCAAAAGATAAAGCAGTAATCAATACATGGCTTTTATTCAGATCTTGTGAGGGAACACCAAATCTATACTAATGATGAAAAAAGCAAACAGAAGAAACTTGGGGGGGGGATTATTGTGTTCTTGCTGAGTCTAACAGAAAATGATACTGGCTTCTCCTCCATTTTGAGCTTATTCCAGTCAATAGTACTTAGCATATATTTAGCAATAGTACTCTATTTTAAAATTTGCCATGAGGGTAGTGCTTTGTGCCTAGCAAGTGTTGGTGTATTTCTTTCCCCTCCCCTCTTCCAGTAACTCAACATTATTCCAAATTGTTTCGTTTTCCTGTTTTCATTTCCACATTTCCCTTCCCTTATTTATTTCTCACTTTCCCCCCTCTTCCCATCTCCCATTTTACATACTGTGTTATTTATGTTATTACTCAAGATGGCCATCCATGTAATGACCTGGTTAGAATAATAAATCAAGCAATGCTCTTTCCATTGACAAGATATCATAGCCCCTGTGGTTTTTAACAGTAATGGTTTTTAGGTGGAGACTGAACCAGATCTCTTTCGGCGCATTGATCTTGGAACATCCACATCTTGCTTGATAGCCACTTCCTTAGATGGTATTGTCTTCCATTTTCCAGCCACTGCTTCCTCTAGTTCACCTTTATTTCTATAAATGTTTATATTCAGCAGTATCAGGATTTGTGAGTGGCTTTTTGTGGTAGCAAAGTGAGGCATTCTATCAATGTGAACAACCACACAGAACTGGAAGCTCAGCAATAGTGTATTTTAGTCACTTGGAACCTTCCTGTGGTTGAACTAAGAGCCATTCAGCATCTATTTTATCACTCAGGTGTTGAAGCTTTACCATTGGTTTTCTTTCAAATTTATTTTCACTATTAGTCCCGATAGCTTTCAACAGTTTGCCTTTCACTGAAATTTTTTCAAGAGTTTTATTTGTCTCTCTGGAGAATGAGTTTGCCCTTGGCTTGGGGGCTAAACTGTGATGAGTGCCATCTATAGCTAATGCAGGTAGTTAGATACGGTAGTTCAGGAGCCCAACCCTCCAGTCTGGAATCCTATACTGTCCCCATTCTTCACCCTCACATTCCTATAGAACCCACAATTTCCCTGACCATCCAGTTTTAATAGAAAATTCCATGAGTGCATATTTAAAACACTTTTTCATCCCCATATCCAATGGTACCATAGCAGGGCATTTTAATTATTAATTTTATGCTTTAATTCAGCAATTTTTGAAGGCAGATTGCCACTTATCTACAATATCTTTACAGATGAGTTTTATTTTGTTATTTCTTTGAGGAGCTCTGCAGCAACTGTCTGTCACCTCTTTTTTTGCACTTTTGATTGCTTTGGCCACCATTTTATTGGCATATGAGATTTTTTTCACATCAGCTGAAACAGAGGTACCAACTGCCATACAGTTTGCTGTTAATTCATGCCATTAGGTAGTTGTCCTATGTTCAACATACACTTCCTGAGGCTGCTTCTTTTATTTAGGAGAGGTGATAAAAGCCAGTGTGGTGGGCAGTTTTTCTGCTATGGGAGAAAACACTTAGGCTTCCATCTTTCTATGCGTGTGAATGCACACACCCCTTTTGCTTATCATGTAATGATTACAGTATTTTGAAAAATTAAAAAAGTGATGAATGCTATAGGACACTGATTCATTACCTTCTTGCAAGGGAAGAAAACAGCCTTAGAAATAGTTGGTGTACATAAAGAATCAAGAGCAATAGGTAGACAAATGTAGAAATGTTCAGTAATATATTCAACTAGATGATGCTTTGTATAGCCACTCTGTACCACTTCTGATATTCCAGTATGAAATTTTGCCAGCTAAAATGCAATTATAACATTCAGAAACATGTTTGCTCAAAAATAGGTCCCACTGAGTTCAATGGGTCACCCCCAGTTAAGGCTTGTACAGGATTGCAGCCTTAGAATATTATGTGCCACCTATATA
Organism: Zootoca vivipara; assembly: GCF_963506605.1. Taxonomy (NCBI): domain Eukaryota; kingdom Metazoa; phylum Chordata; class Lepidosauria; order Squamata; family Lacertidae; genus Zootoca; species Zootoca vivipara. Next base: position 18,577,641 of record NC_083286.1, read on the forward strand.
ACAGAAGTATTATACATTATCCAGGGTTTGATAGCACTCAAATTTCTAGTATATATTTTCTTAGGGATTTCCCATGCTCTGAATTATACCCATCTCAATCTAAATGTAGTGGTGTTAAAGGCAGCTAAATAAGTCTTAATAGAATCATCTCAAACTATGCTAATGAGTGGTAAAATTAAAGGGAAATCAAGTTTCTTCCTGCAGCAATAAAACATATATTTTGCAATACCTTAGGGAAAGCAACTACCCATAGTAGGAATCACATGTTGTACAAAAATTGTTAGAGACTTGTCAGAAGGAACAAAACATGGTTTGGATTTAATTAAGTAGTGCATATCCATTTTTTGATTCATTATGCCAGAGAAAATGAGGCACAGCATATATAAGGAATATATTCTTTTAGTCACAATTCTTTTTAAAAAACCTGGCAATCAGCAAAAACTTGTGTGACATACAAAAACATTACATTTTCAGCAAATTCCTTTGGATAGTCCTATTTTCACCTCAATATTATTTTTTAAAGAAATCTTATACAAGCTGCTGCAGTTATAAGATGCATTTCACCATATTTGCTATACATTTATTCTAGGTTCTACACAGTGACTTCTATTTCAGTTATGTACACAATATCGTTCAGAATTTGGTGCTGGTACTTATGGTTGCAGATTCAAAATACCACCCATACAGTGGTACCTCGGTTTACAAACACAATTGGTTCCGGAAGTCTGTACTTAACCTGAAGCGTACTTAACCTGAAGCGAACTTTCCCATTGAAAGTAATGGAAAGTGGATAAATCTGTTCCAGACAGGTCCGCGCAGTACTCAACCTGAAGCGTACTTAACCCGAGGTATGAGTGTAATTGGTTTCGGAAGTCCGTACTCAACCTGAAGCGTACTTAACCTGAAGCGAACTTTCCCATTGAAAGTAATGGAAAGTGGATTAATCCGTTCCAGATAGGTCCGCAGAGTACTTAAACTGAAAGTACTCAAACCGAGGCGTACTTAAACCGAGGTATGACTATAGTTACTGCATTTTGTCACCCCACACTATAGATTCTCATGTGCTCACATACACAAAACGTTGACTTGTGCATGCAGGCTGCCTCATTTTATTGAGGAACTTGATCTGGAAGTACATTCTTCTACAGAAATGAGAAAAGGCATTTGCAGACTGAACTCCATGTGCCCACTGTGGGATTGGAGTATTTAGGACAATTTCTATTTAAAAGCAAACCCCTTAGCGATGAGAGTAATTTTGGATTAAGCTAATTTTTTGTTTGTGTGAGGGTATTGTTAGCAGAATGGCGAAATGTATATGGGTGCTTCATTTAACTACACACTACTAATGTACAGTATAATTTTCCTGGCCACACTTTATTACTGTAACCAACTAAGAATAGCAATACATCAATCAAATCCAGACCATTCAGCTGATAAAGCACACTAAATTATGGTACTATATATTAACAAGCCAAAGCCTTAAATCAGGCATCCCCAAACTGCTGCCCTCCAGATGTTTTGGCCTACAACTCCCATGATCCCTAGCTAACAGGATCAGTGGTCAGGGAAGAGGAGAATTGTAGTCCAAAACATCTGGAGGGCCAAAGTTTGGGGATGCCTGCCTTAAATGATATGATTAAGGGTAGGTGCATATGGAAGCAACCTTTGTGAATTCCCTCGAGAGTACATGCCACGAGGTTTAGAGGTGGGCTGTACTGGTCTTCCATGGAAGTATGTTATGTGAAACCATGCCAATACATGTAAAGCATATGCAGATGCAATAACCACAGGACAACAGCTTGATGAACTACTACTATCGTTATGGGAACAGGGGCTGCCATGTACAGATGTCAGTTTATGCCAATGAAGTATTTCCAGATGCATCTGGCAGCAGCCCTGCACATTTCAAAGGTAATTGTGTGGTCTCTTACTGTCTTATATGAGAACCAGCCCTACGAAACAGAACTATTTTAACAGTATAACTAAGACCATGTGACCTAAGCATTTATGTATAGCATATATGGATCTAGATTAAGTAGCATAGGTTCTATTAAATCTAACTCCAGTTATCATATATGTGCCATAGTCATGATTTGTGTATATAAAAAAATATTGATCCTTTGTAGGATTATAAATACTCTTCTACATGTAGAAATATGCATTTTGATTCTGATTATCTTGCTGTACACTTTTCCTGTCTATTTTACAAAAGCTCTGTTTCACAAGAAATCCCATTTCATGGCTTTATTGCTCCACGTTTTAAAGCAAAGTACTGCAAAAAGAAAGAATAGCAATAGATGACTCCAAATAAATGGGTCAATTTGATGAAGAAATTTCTAAATATTTAGTATTTGCTTTGGTATTCAATTTTGCCATTACCACACAGTTTTTCTAGCCCTCCTTCATTGAATCAAGACCACCAGTAGTCCTCAGCCTATGAATATACACCACCGATGCAGTTACTTATATATTCCCTTCATCTAACATTTTGTTGACACCATCACAGAGTCTCTGGAGGTGAGACTTGTAAGATCCAAATGGATTGTACAAGGCAGCCAAAAATTCACAATCTGAGAAGTGATCAAACACGTGGTTGACTCGTCCATGAGATTTCGCAGTTAGGTGACGCTGAATGATTTCATGAAGCAGGTCTCTGCATTCATTCAAGAGTTTTGACAAAAACTTTCTGTCAAATGTATAATCCACTTGATGGAAGCTCACCACAGTTTTGGCCAACTGGTGAACTTTCTTCTTGAATTTCTCCATAAGGATGATCTCTTCTTGATTAAACTGGTTATTCCTGTAGAGGATTGCTAACTTGATTACAGTCTTAATGAGATTTTTAATGATCTTCTCCGCTTCCTTTTTGCTTTGTGTGTATTGCCTTGTCACTCTGTAAAGCTCATCCAACACATCACTGCTAGTGTCATCTATCAAAGCATTTGCTATGGATTTAGATGCCATTTTGCCAAGGATTTTCTTCTGGGCCTGGATGGCCAAACCTTTGGAATTGAAGACATCTGTTGCCACTGGAAGAAAAGGAGTAGATGTTAGTAACTTCAGTCCATCTGATGCAATCCATTGATTTACAAATAACTAAAACCTTTATACTACTTAGGAGGGTATATATTTTTATATTTAAGTACTGGTGTTATTTCAGTGAAGAGTGCCCTATTTTGCTTTCTTGAAATATAATCACCCAAAGGAATCCTGAAACCAATATGGGAAGCTAATTACAGACCCTAAAAAAATAAAAATCCTAAAAAAAAAAGATAGAATACACCTGAAGAACACAGAGAAAGATCATTTATTTATAGGCAAAATACCCAGAATTTTCAAGAAGCAAGGGTGGTAGCTACTGGGCAAAGCAGTTTATCATGAGATGATAAGAGGCTGAGCGATGAAAGCTTCCCTTAAGCTGGGCTGGGGGGCTGATTGAGCTGAGGCGTATCTGTGCCAAAAGCCACTCTCCCTTCTGCCTAGCAAACACATAGCTGCCAGGTTTTCCCTTTTCTCGCGAGGAAGCCTATTCAGCATAAGGGAAAATCCCTTAAAATAAGGGATAACTTGGCAGCTATGAGCAAACATGCTGGTGGGAGCCAGCAGAAAGTCCTGAAATGGGATATTCTGAGGGCTGTGGAATGGCTGAGCCAATCCTGGATCTATTATATCCTGAGCCGGACTCACTGCTGTTACATGATGGCATCTGGCTGGCTGGTGCTCCAGCATGGAGCTGGTGCAGGCACATCGCTGTCACCATGAGGTTCTATCATCCTGCCCTCTCCACTTCTACCACTCTGAGCAGCAGGGCTGTGGATGTAGCTCCAAAAAGCAAAAAAGGTAGTTAGTGGGATCTTGGATTGCGCCTCGAATGTACATATTTGAACACTAAATGTGCACTTTGGTTGGTAAGAACAATTTGTTTGTTTTGAGTGAAATATAGGATTGTGGTTCTTTGTCTTAAGTGTCAGATTTCCATGCCTGTGCTGACATACCCCTCCATAGGACACATGACCCATGTGCAACACCACAAACGCTGCACTGTATAAAGAAACGCCTTGTCTGCCCTGAATCTAGTGCCAAACAATTCAGGATTTTTTTTGGGGGGGGGAGTTGATTCTATTCATCTTATCCACATCACAGCATTATTTTATCATTACAACATTATTATATCTATTATGCTCCCTCAAATGGTTTTCCTAAATCCACAAAAGCTTTAGCCCATGTTTCCCAACACAGCAGCTGTGGGCACAATACCTGCAGAGTCAAAACTAAAGTCCATCATGAGATCCATCCTTATCTTGGAAAGTTACACAACTACACTACTCCACTGGAAGAAAGGTAGAGCAATTCTGAGGAATATACTAAACAAATAGGATCTGGCCCTACAAAAGACTGTTTAGATCTTGAAACAGCTAAGTGGAATACTGCTTTATTTGTTGTTTTTTAAAAATCCAGCTAATCACATGCATATGGATTAGCACAAAGCTTTACACGTGTCTGCTCCTCCTAGACAATATTTGTTGAGAGAATAGCTGATGAACTTTGAATAAAGTCTTACTCAAAGAGCAAACTATGTACATCTGGAAGACTCCTACAGATCAAATCCTGGAACTTGGAATGTGTCCAAGATAGCCTACTAGTGCTCATGACAAAAATTCTGCTATTAGACACAGTCTAAACAGTTTATTTTAACTCTCAGATCATTTAAACATGTCTTTTAATAGCCCAATTTTCACAGATGAAGCTACTCAGATGCCAGATGGGCTATTGTGATCTATTTTAAGAGAAGCAACTGGGATCACATGATGGACAAACTTGTGTTTTAACCATGTGGTGGGGGGTGAGTCGGTCGATTTAAGAATGAATACTGCACTAAATGGCTCACTGGTAGTCTCAACTGTTTGTAAGAATCAAAACTCAATTTTCTCATATTAAGTGACAGCAAATTTCTTTTCCTAATACACACATTCACACACACAGCCTTTCCTGTGATTGCAGTTACTTTATTTCAGTTTTCTATCACCAGATCCTTTAAAAGTTGCTCTAAAATGACTGACATTCCACTTTATAACTACCCTAGGAAACCTATTTAGAATTAAGTAATTTTAAGAATTCCTGCCAACCTAGCAGTTTGAAAGCACGTCAAAATGCAAGTCGATAAATAGGAACCGCTACAGCGGGAAGGTAAACGGCGTTTCCATGTGCTGCTCTGGTTTGCCAGAAGCGGCTTTGTCATGCTGGCCACATGACTTGGAAGCTATACGCCGGCTCCCTCGGCCAATAATGCGAGATGAGCGCGCAACCCCAGAGTCGGTCACGACTGGACCTAATGGTCAGGGGTCCCTTTACCTTTACCTTTAATTTTAAGAATAGCAAACTAGTGCTAGAAGTTTTTAAAATATGATTGAGATTATTATATGTAGTTTTCGACAATTACTATTACTTCCATTGTCCAATACTGTACTTCCAATATCTGACACAAATCTAATAATTCATGTTTTCCACAACAATCCTATAAATGGTTTTCTAAACTGTTTCAGCCTTTGTTATTGCACAGTGAGTGATTTCTTCATTGAAATAAATAAATAAATAAATAAATCCAGGGCTTAAATCTGATGTAGTGTGAAGGATTAAACAAATTGATGGAGGATAGGATTACCAATGGCTACTAATCATGACGACTATGTCCTGGGGTCTCATTTTACACTAAGCCAGGCATGGCCAAACTTGGGCCTCCAGCTGTTTGGGGACTACAACTCCCATCATCCCTAGCTAACAGGACCAGTGGTCAGGGATGATGGGAGTTGTAGTCCCAAAACAGCTGGAGGGCCAAGTTTGGCCATGCCTGCACTAAGCCAAGCTATGTCTTAAAGGAACATTGTGGCTGATTTACCAGTAGTTTTCACTGGGTGCTGCTGCTGCTGCTGCTGCTGCTGCTGCTGCACTCCTGTGAGCAAAACCATGAATCAACTTAGAATGTTATCCTAGCTGGATCCATGGTGCTTCTTGCTCCAGACAAAAACAAAAGTTGTAACCAAGGTTTGATCTTCGGTTTATAGCTCATGATTTGTCATGGAGGCAAACTATAAGACCAGGTTGGACAACATGCTAAGCCAAAGCATGCCTTGGCTTAAAGCAGCAAAGCAGAAGGATGATCGGGGGGAAACCACAGCGGTTGTGATCTCCTTTCTGGGAATAAACTATGGTTTGGCTTAGTGTTTTGTGTGAACCAGCTAATTATAATCACTTTCAGGATCAGACACAGCATGAACAGCAGGAGAGGGCCACTGAGCTTATGTCCTGCTTTTGTGGGCCAGGCTTCCCATAAGGATCTGCTTTGCTACTGTGGATAACAGGATACTGCACTAGGCAGGGATTTGGTGTGGTCCAGTGGGATTTATATTCTTATGTTGAGGTCTCACAGTTTACTTAGCCACAAAGAAAATGAACTGCTTTAAATTTAATTCATAGTTTGTTTTAACACAACCTCCCGCCCCCATATTATAGTGAGCAAGAGTGCAGAGGGAATTTAAGCGGTTGCTATGGAAAAGTCAAATTCCAACTTACAATGCTTAAATAAGCTTTGAGCTAGTTTACACACACATCCTGCTGTTTTGTTATTATTTGATTTGAATTCTATTTCTTCTAAACTGCTCTGATTTTGCTACATATAAATAAATATTAAAATCAACTCAACTGGACTGTTGGACTGCAGCTCATGTATGACTGAGGCGTTGGATGCTGGTGGCGCTGTGGTCTAAACCACTGAGCCTAGGGCTTGCCGATCAGAAGGTTGGCGGTTCAAATCCCCGTGACAGGGTGAGCTCCCGTTGCTCGGTCCCAACTCCTGCCAACCTAGCAGTTTGAAAGCAAGTGCAAGTAGATAAATAGGTACTGCACCGGCGGGAAGGTAAATGGCGTTTCCGTATGCTACTCTGGTTTCACCAGAAGCGGCTTTGTCATGCTGGTCACATGACCTGGAAAAACTGCGGACAAATGTCGGCTGCCTCGGCCAGTAAAGCGAGATGACCACAGCAACCCCAGAGTTGTCCGCGACTGGACTTAACTGTCAGGGGTCCTTTACCTTTTTATGACAGGCAGAATTTTCAGTACTTCAAGCAGGAATCCTCTTCAATGGAATATTGAAAACCAAGTGAGGCACATATATGTGTGAACCAGTCTGTGGTTTTGGGGGGTTTTTTGGGTGTTTTTTTTAAGGTTCTGATTAAGTGGGCACATCTATATACACATTCTTCCTTCTAGACATCCACTACTGGCTCTGTGCTCTCAAATCCACACTCCCCCAAATATGCTATTGGTCAGCAATCTGCAGGGCTTTTGCAGACACATTTCACACAACAACAAGCCTGCAATCTGGAGTCATGTTTGAAATTAAAGTTGTGCGAGTATAAGATTGTGTCACTTGCTTAATACAACAAAACTGCATAGAATACAAAAGAGGCAGCTGCATGCCACACTATAATTAATAATGCTGCCTGGATAGCTCCATTGGTTAGAACATGGTTCTGAAAATACCAAGGTTGCCGGTTTGAGCCCCATACATATGGGACAGCTGCAGACAAACACAGCTTACTGCTTGACCAAAGATTTTAAACCAAATGAATGTGGGTGGACAGGGTGACAGTTGGCTATGGTATTTGTGGATTTGTTGCTGCAGGCTTTGCCTCAACACCACCTCTAACATTCCAACTTTCTATCCATCAAGCCTAGATTTTGCATGTCAATGGCAGTTGACAGTTTTAAAACTAGTATGTATTAACATTTATTTAACTGCAAAAGCACTGTTTTTCTTTGCACAAGAGTCACAGGGACGTGATCATTAATTTTTTAGTTGCTTTTCCTCACAAAAATGATGCAAAGCGGCTTACAAAAATAATATAAATGTCAAAACCAGTTATAACACACACACAGCCAATAAATGCCTAAAAAGCACATCTATGCAGATGAAAGGCAGGTCATACATATCCCACCACACTAAAAGAGGCAACAAATGTATGAAGCCCTTCAAATTAAGTAAAAAGGAAAGCTTTTGCCTGGTGCCTAAGAAATAAAGATGGCACCAGGGAGAGCATTCCACAAGTGGGGAGCCAACACTGAAAAGTTCTCATGTGGCCATCCTGCCCTCCTGAGGAAGGGACACAAAGAAAATACCGCAGACGACAATTCAAGGATCTGGGTTCGTTCACGTAGGAAGAGGTGGTCCTTGAGATACTGGGGTCCTGAGCAACTTAAGGTATTTCAGGTCAAAACTGGCACTTTAAATTGAGGCCAGAAACATAATTATGGTTTGACTGCACTGGCTAATTTGTAGAAACCAGCTGCGGTTTCTGAACCATCTTTAAACCCCACATACAATGCAGTAATCCAACCTAGAGGTTACCAGAGCTTTAGCAATGGAAGCTAGGCTATCCCTGTCCAGCTGGGGCCACAGCTGGGGCACTAGTCAAAGCTGACGGAAGACACTCCGTCCCACTGAAACCACTTGAACCTCACACGTGATAGCAGTGGATCCAGACGTTTCCCCAAACTACTACGTACATACCTGCTCTTTCGGAGGGATCATAATCCCATCCAGGGTATATTAATCCCATCTATCCGGTACCAACTAACACTTCCTCAGCCTTATCTGGGCTAAGCTTTAGTTGAACAAAGTCAAGGAAATGAGGGGTAGAAAAACATGGAAAGGAAAAAATAAATAGTCTGGGATAACGGGGTAAATGAGTAAAATAAAAAAATTCCTTCAGTAGCACCTTAAAGACCAACTAAGTTTTTATTTTGGTATGAGCTTTCGTGTGCATGCACACTTCTTCAGATATGAGGAACATGATAATGCATTTGGGCAGATACATGAGAGACGAGCAAAAGGATGTACAGTATGTACTGTATGTATGCATTTAATTTCTATACTTCCCTATACCTGAAGGTCTCAGGGCAGTTCACATAAAATATCAAATACATAAAAATCAAAATAACAACAACAACCCAATAACACACACACTCCCACCCCCACACAAAGAGCCAGCATTTTAAAAAGGGTATAGGATGTAGATCAAGTCAGGCAAAGGCCTGGTTAAAAAAGAATGTTTTGCCTGGCGCCTAAAGGTGTATAGTGAAGGCACCAGGCAAACCTCCCTGGGGAGAGCAATCCACAGACGGGGAGCCACTGCAGAGAAGGTCCATTCTCATGATGCCACCCTCCTGACCTCTCAAGGAGGAGGCACATGAAGAAGGGCCTCAGAAGATGATCTCAGGGTCTGGGTAGGTTCATATGGGAACAGGCGGTCCTTAAGGTATTGTGGTCCTGAGCCCTTCAGATCAAAATGAAGAAGAAGATGGATATGGGAAATAAAAGGGAAGGAAACAACTAGAGATGAAAGAAAGGACTATTAGGTCAGACACAAAGAGAACACTAGGCGGTGGAGGTGCGAACATATACAGAGCAATGGGTGGGGGGAGGCAGACGTGAACTGGATAAACACACTGGTGAAAAGGATGTGTTAACAGCCAGAAGAGACACAAAGATCAGCCAGATATTTCCTCTCCTCACGCCCCTTGCCAACTACAGGACCAGAGTGATGCTAAACAGATACAGGCCACTTCTTTTAACTTGAGTTCAGACTTTTTCTTCTTTTTTAACCATGTCTAATTCTACATCCTGACATTTGGATGCTGCTGTCAAACACCTGATAACCTTCAGTTTTAAGGACATGTCTTGCTCTCAGGGGTGTAAAAGAACACTTTGGGCATATTTATAATTATGAGCTAATGACCTGGAAACAAAATATAAAAGAACCCCAATGGTTAACTTTCACTTCATAATGGAAGATGGCATTTTTAAACACTGCCCCTGCACAACATATTTTCAGCAGTCAAACTACTCTCAGCCTGACGCTTTCTTTCCACTATTTGCTTTGGCATTTTTACAAACTAATTAGACAAGATGTAACATATACGCTGGAAACTGCAGTGGGGTTTTTTGCTCTACTGAAGCCTGGCCATAGACTAGGCTACTTAAACCTCTGTTCTGAGTACTTTTAGGATCATTGTACCAAAAGTGACTTGCTGAGACCATTATATTCAAAATGCATACATTCCGAGTTGCCTTTCTACTATGACAGGTGACTATGACTAAAACAATGAATGGATTATTGTACATCACCGTTTCATGTTCCAAGCGTTTTACCATTTTTTATCTTGAAGAGAATAAGGAAATTATGCTTAATAGCAGTATTTGGCTGGCCAGCAGGGCCATCACTCATAATATCTGTTTATCAAACCATCTGCTTCTGCTCTCAGACCATCTCTATTCTGTATTTTGTCAAGAAAACCAAGTGGCAGACACTGACCTCACACAATACACATGGTTGATTCTGCTGTTAGAAGACTGATAGTACCAAAATGAGATAGCAGCTTCAGTGATCCAGCTTATTCCCAATTTGAGCTGACAACCTTAGAAACAGCTCCTGTAGCTGCCCTTTAACCACTAGCCAGGTCTGCAGCAGTTAGCAGGTGGAAATGTTTAGTTCCATGCCTTAAAAACCTTCACCTGCTGATTTCACATCTCAAACCTTTGCTAAAAAAAAAAAAAGATCAGTAGGAAGCTGCTTTTATCAGGTCAGATGTCGACTCTGCAGTTGCCCAAGAGGATTACAGTATTTTCCCCAAATTGCACGGAATGTTTCTGCCAGGGTCCTTACAGGTTATGACACCTTGTAACGGGGGAATTCCCCACCACATTGTATCCTCAAGTCAATAAAGAAGCATCCTAGACCCACTGATCCAGGTAAACTAAAGTCCAGGTATCAACCTCACTGCTAGTAATGAAGCAAATTGCTGTTAAGAAGTTTTAGTAAACTGTGCTACACCAGGCATGGAAAATTTGTGGCCTTCCAGCTGTTGTTGGGCAACTCCCAGCACAACTGACTACTGGGCCATGCTGGCTGGGGCTGCCGAGAATCTGACTCGAACAATATCTAAAGGGTCATAGGTGCCCCCCCCCAAATCCACATAGTTATCAGTACAAAGTCTTTGAGTGAGAGTCATACCCTTTTGCACTCAAGTTACAGTTTCCTGAGTACTTCTAAAGTCAATTCTGCAGGATACATATGGGTTGCAAGCAAACTGAGAATATTAGAGATACTATCTTTTTCCAAGAGGAGGACAAAACAGAACATGGGGAGATCTAGCCACACTTCTTTTCTAGCAGATATGCTCAAGCCACTTTATTGCTCCATTTGAAAACCGCTGGGGAGGAAATTTGCTACAGGATGTGGGTAAAGGTGCAATCGGACACAAGCAGGACAACACAAATTCACATACTACTCTGACAGTGCCATGCTATACAGTAATACTGATCTCATCCTCCAAGTGTTAATCTTTATGTAGCCAGAAGAGGGTGAAAAGAACGACGAACTAGCCAAATGAATACTGAGCATCCTCAGTTGGTGTGGGATGATGACCGACTGTTGCGGGTGGGGGTCAAAAACCAGGATGACAAAAATGGAATGGAGTATCCTGGGAAAGGACACAACTGGCCAGTGGGCACTTTAAACATTCCATGCTGCAACATGTGTTACAGGCCCCATTTGTATTAACCCTTGTTTAACTTCTTGGAGATTGTGTCTAAAATTTGTAGGGCTATGGCCCTATTTGAGTGTTCCAGTTATCCTATGCAATTAGAATCACATGAAGAAGAGTGGCAAAACGTTGCTAGCTCAGCTCCCTGTCACTGTTCTCACCACTCTCTCCAAGTTAGAGGCAAATGTCTTGCAATGCAAAGCAGGGCTGGGTCCTACTAAACAGCAAGTCATGTAGAAAAGATTCCATACTTCGGAAAATAATGCTCTAATTTGTGGAGGGTACAACATTTTATTTATTTATTGAGGGAGAGGGGAACTAGCCCACTAATATGAGGTATCAGAATATCTAAATAGGGCCTAGATGGATGGACCAATAATATAATCCAGAAATACACATTTTATTTTAATCAGACAGCTAAAGCATATACTTAGCTGTCCAAAGATGTGGCAAGAGAAGGCTTAAGTTAACTTGTACAGATTGCATTACAATCTTCAAGACATTATGTGGAGTATATCACAACCACCATTTTTATTATTGTGACTGAATTGCATATTCTGCTGAAATGTTTACCGATTTTGCCTTGAAGAACTGTGTTAGATAAAATCCTATTTCCCCTTAAAACCAAGACACTCACTCATTTCTGCAATACAAGAATTAATGCGGACAAATGCAGCATGAGACTGTAACTCTTCTCAATACTCTGAATGACATGAATCTACTTAACAGGAGAGTGCACAGAGTATTGTTAGTGAGACTATTCCTGTGAGATAGATGCCAGTGATTAGTTTAAAACACACAACTACTAACATAGCTAGCATTGGATTATCATAATCAAGAACTGCTCTTTTCTCATTTATGTGCAATGACTTTCTCCCTTCTCTTCCAACTAAAACATAAGGCAGTGATTCTTAAGCGCTTTAGCCTAGGCATTCATATATTCTAAGCCAATAAATATGGTGAATGCAAATACAGAATGCTGATTCGCAGTTCTTTCTATCTATATGAGGGAACATTACAGAACGTTAACGCATTTCCTTCCTCTTTGCCTTTCTGTAACAATAAGCGCATCTGCACAAGTACTGCTGTGCTACAGTTATTAGTTGGTACATCAGGCAACATTAAATTCTTAAACTTGCAGAATGATAAGCACTGCCATTCTGCTGGGAGAACCAGCATCAAAATGAGCAGGGGGAAGTCATGCAATGTGAGTAGTAGTAATTTCAATTCACTAAAGCAGAGATAAAAAAAACTGATATTACCAGCTCTACTGTAGTTGGGTAATGAAAATGTTTTTCAAATGTCAGATAACCAAGGCATCTATCTGCCTCTTCTCAAGGGAGCTCAAGGGAGCTTAGAGGGTTCATGCCTCCTAATTGTATCTTCACAACAACCTTGTAGGGTAGTTCAGGCTGAGAAATAGTGAAATGCCCAAGGTCATTCAGTGAGCTTCACAGCTTTAAACAGATCTGATCTCCCTGCTACTATTCAGACACTTTAACCACTGCACCACACTGGCTCTGGATATGCTTCCTGCCAGAGTGGTCAGCAGAGAGGGGTGGCACTGAGCACCTGGCCCCACAAATAACCCAGAGATGCATTTTAAATAAAAGCACACATTCTACTCATGTAAAAACATGCCCGCGGGCCGGATTTAGAAGGTGATTGAGCCGGATCCGGCCTCCGCGCCTTAGTTTGCCTACCCATGATTATGTTCCAAGCACCCAGTCCTTCAAATGTCTGTTCAGTTCAAGTGAACAACAGGTTCAGTGTCACCTCATTGGAAAGATGTGAGAGAATTAACTGTGGTAGGGAACCTTTGGCCTGTGGGTTCCCCAATATTCAAAGCAGATTTTCAGGGAGCTCAAGAGAGAGCAGAAGGATTGAATCCAAGCAAATGTAACTATTTTTAAAAAATTAATTACCATAAAAGCTCATTATGGGCATTTTGATATTTCACTGTTTTACCTAGTCATGGTACCTACTCCCATACACTGACTAATTCATGTATCATTTACCTTTGTATCCTGAACTACTTTGAATGGATTTGGAATATTTACAGTCAGACTTTTAGCATAGAGATTTATTTTACAAATTCTGTTTTTAAGTCAAAAATATGCACATTTCCAAAACTAATTCAAGGGGAGTTTTTGAAGGTATATTGGAGGGAGTTAGCAAAGTTAGGTACAAATGCATTTATTATGTGCAACATTTCAAAGATAGTATTTGCTATTAAAAAACCCCAACACCCTTATATTTGCTCAAATCACCACACCTTATCAAACGTTTTGTGATAGTTGATCTAGGTATATTTGTACTAGCTTTTACACAAACAAAGTGTTTAACATTTATCAGCCCATGAAAAAAATGAAGCCATGTCTCTATTGTTGCTGTGTACCGGTAGATGTTGCTGTTCACATGCTTGAATCTGCATGCTTGAAGGAGGAAGTCTCAATTTTGTGTTTGCGTGTGTGTATTAATAGTATGTTTGTATATTTGCAGTGATCCAATGAAAAGAAGTGCCCCTGAAGAAGGAAAAGAATAGTGAAAAGTCTTGGACCTTTAAACTACAATAAACTTTGAGAACACTTCCCTCTTTCATTTTCTTGCTGTTCGCATAACTACACAACCCAGAAATTATGAAGCTGTGAATGTGGCTAGCTTCATGCAAAGACTGGCTAAGGTATAGGAAGTACTGTACATTGCTAACCACTTAGAAATGTTTTGCTACTTTTAATGGTAGTGATTCTGAGAGAGAGGTGAGCCTCAGCAACTCAAATGGCCAGTGCACATGTAATTTACTTAACCACATGCTCCTTCCCAATCCCTCCCTTGTGGACCCTGGCTAGCCTAAACCACATAATCACATTTCCCACAGGGACATTATTCCCTGTGTTTGTGGTGTTCTTTTAAGTTGTGTTAAAATTCATTTACATTTTGTGCTCAAGACTGCCTTCAACCTTTCACAGGGCTGTACTGTTCCCCTGAGGCAAGGTGAGAGACCTTCAGCTCCCAAGGTGAAATTCTGTATCTCTAGATCAGGGATCCTCCTTTGGCTCCACCAGACGTCCCCATTTGGCGCATGAGTCCACCATGCGTAAGCCATGGCCACCCCCATGACACCTGATGCCATACAGGTAAGGGTGGGGCTTGACCAAAGCTGCTTTGTCCAGTTCCGAAAGCAACTGGCAACCAGTTGGTTGTCAGGAGCCTTTGAAGTGCTACACAAACCAGTGCTAAGCAGAATCACTCTCCCTTCAAATCAGCTGATCCAAAAGGAAGATCAAATTCTAATGAACTCTGAAGTTCTTTAGCTTATTAACTTCTCTCTCTCCCTCTCTCTTAAATATTTTTCTATTCCTTTTTCTCTATTTCTTCATTTTCCTTCCTTTCTCCTCCTTCTCCTCTCCTCCTTTTTTGCCTTTAGATTAATGTTTCAGTTTGGATAAAGAGAATATGTTTGACAATAATCTTTGTATTTTTCTTTATAAACCTTAATAATTATTTTAAGGAAAAATATATAGGGAGATGCTTTTGTGGCAAAAATAACATGCTCATTCAACATAGGTTTCATTGTCCCAAGTTCATCTGATTTTGTTCCTAACATAAAAAATTATTGTCAGTTCACCAAATGAGAAAGTAAAACTATGAAGAAAATCAGGTGCCATTAACCTAGTCTCTATTTTCTTGGAGAAGGTCTTTGAGCACTAGAAGAAAATTAAGAGAAATTCTGAGTCATTGTGTGTGTGTGTGTGTTTGCATACCGCCCTATATCCATAGCTCTCAGGGCAGTTTGCAGCATAAAAACAAAACAAAAAACATGTAAAATGAAATTTTGTAAAACCGTTGCCAGATAATGAATCTTTGGAAAATTATGATATACAGTATACAGTATAAGTACAGGTTACGTACTTAATTTGTTCCGGAGGTTCGTTCTTAACCTGAAACCATTCTTAACCTGAGGTACCTCTTTAGCTTAATGGGGCCTTCTGCTGCCGCCGCAGATTCCTGTTCTCATCCTGAGGTAAAGTTCTTAACCCAAGGTACTACTTCTGGGTTAGCGGAGTCTGTAACCCGAAGTGTTTGTAGCCCAAGGTGCCACTGTAGAACATGTTCGTTACACATGGAAATGAAAAATGTGTCTGCAGGTTGACATTTTAATAGAATTACACAACTCTGAAAGAAGGACATGAACAGGTAACCTGAAGGTTGTGAACATAAATTATTACTGAAATTAAGTAACCCTTCAAATCAATGCAAATAAGAATGTAGCAAGAGTCCTGCTGGAGGTTGGATCTGATTTAGTTCATCATCCTATTTTTCAGAATGCCCAGTAAGATATCTATGGGAAGCTTACAAGAAGGGCTCACTTCTAAATATATGTATAAAATAAATACCTTCCAAGCAGTAAAGCCATGTGGGTATGCTGGGTAACTTATTGTCCAAAGCACCACGAGCTCAGTAAGTTCTATACTGTATTAGAAATCACACACTAAATTCAACCACTACTTTTCAGCTCTCAGAACTGTGATCCCTCCTTATAAAATCAGGCTTTATTTAATGTACGTAGATAATGTGGGTGTTTAATGCAATAGTTACATGAAATATCCACATCATTCAATATGTCTAGACCAGGCACCCCCAAACTTCGGCCCTCCAGATGTTTTGGACTACAATTCCCATCTTCCCCAACCACGGGTCCTGTTAGCTAGGGATCATGGGAGTTGTAGGCCAAAACATCTGGAGGGCCGCAGTTTGGGGATGCCTGGTCTAGACTATCATTCATGCTGCGTTATGATGTAGCGTGTGTGCAAGTTGGTCCAAGACCCATTGAGGTATGGATTGGCTTCTCTTATTTAACTCTAAACAACAACCACAGGTCAGATTCTGACCTTATAATGTTTGCCACCTCAGTTCAGTCATTTGCAGAAGAGTAAATGGTTAGACTATCACAGAATAATTAAGGAACTTAAAGCAAATGCATACCCAGCGCAGCCAGCTTTTATGGCCGGTGGTGGACCAAACAGAAGACTGGGACTGTCAGGTCCGCCACTGGGGCACTGCCCCCCCACTAGGCTGTCAATTGGTCCATTTGCCAGCTCCCCACAGCCGTCAAGACTATTACTGACATCAGCTCGCCACGCAGTTGATTCTCACCCCCAGCTCTCCTCATGGCCCCATGCCCTGAAGAAGGTAAGCAGTTTTAATATTAACCACCAGCGCCACCACAATTATTCTGGTGTGACTTTATTGATCATACAAATAACAAAGCATTAGTAAGTTCTAATGAACTATGAGTAGTTCAAATACAGCTTTCTATCTTACCCAGAAATATACTGTGAAAAACCACAGAGGTGAGGCTGCTCACCTAACACATTCAAACCCCCCAAAAACCTGTCAAAATGCCTCTTTTTAACGTGGGATACACGATTTAGCAAAGAATGTCTTCCAACCTTTCCCAATCCCACCCCATCTATCCCAAAATCACGGAAGTAGCTGAGACATCTGTCTGACTTAACTCTAAACCTCCCCTAACTTTAACCCTGCCCACACTATACTGCAACACGACTGTGTTGTGCAAGAAGGAGAAGCATTGCTACTAAATTGGGGGAAATATGTGTTCTAGCTAAACTAAGAAAGCAATTATTCTAACCAGGATGTCAATTTTCACATTAACTCACTCCCCCCAAAGTATTTAAGGGAAGATAATGTTACAGATATTTAGCTTAAAATCACTTGTGCTGAACATCAGTCCAGTACAAATACCTCTAATAATAGTTTGTGGTCAAAAATTTAATACAAAATTTAATACAGAATGTAACAAAAAGCACAATTCTATTGATCTGTTGAGGTTTAGAAATCAATTATAATGTTCCAGTGTAATTGCTCCTTAGCAGCATCATTTGTTATGGGATATTAAAAGGCCAGTATGTGAGAAATTTGCATCTGGAAAATACAGAAAACAGTGAAAGAAACACACAAATACTGCAAAGCCATGGAAGAATGAAATGAACAACATTAACGAGACCTCTGCCAAAACAAAAATTAAGTGCCCTATTTTCCTAACTCAAATTTCCTAACCCAAGACATTATTTTATATTTTTTATCTCTCCCCTTGCAGCCCTTCTGAAACAGCTTATAAGACAAACACACACACACACACACACACACACACACAGAGAGAGAGAGAGAGAGAGAGAGAGAGAGAGAGAGAGAGAGAGAGAGAATGCAGCTTAAATAAAAAGCCACACGCACAGTAATCAGACAGGGGGGGAAATGGAGTCAGGAATAGCATCAACACTTTCCAAAGGCCTGTCTGAAAAGAAAAAGCATAGATGGCCAGCAAAAGATGGAAAACAAACAGGCCTGATAAGTCTTTTTAGGAGAGTGTGACTACCAATATGCTACTGTTCCTTTTAACTTGCTGTTCAAGGCCGGAGTCCTCTGCATTCTTACCTAGAAGCAGCTCCCCATTGGAAACAGTTACTTCTGACCAACAATGCACAGGATTGCAATGCAACTGAGGCATAACACTGGCAAGAGGAGCTCATTTATGATCCCAGCATCCACAGAGGAACAGATAAGTTATCACCAGGCCCAAAAGTTTACAATGTTGTTGTTGTTGTTGTTGTTTTGTAATGACATGCATCAACACAATTAGCAAAAGTTTGTGGTCTTTAATTTAAACACCTGAGTGGAACTCTGGATACACATCTTTATAACAAATACAGTGGTACCTCGGTTTAAGTACACAATTGGTTCTGGAAGTCTGTACTTAACCTGAAGCGTACTTAACCTGAAGCGAACTTTCCCATTGCAAGTAACGGAAAGTGGATTAATCCGTTCCAGACGGTCCGCGGAGTACTGAAACTGAAGCATACTTAACCTGAAGCGAACTTTCCAATTGAAAGTAATGAAAAGTGGATTCATCCGTTCCAGATGGGTCCGCAGAGTACTCACCCTGAAGCGTACTTAACCCGAAGTATGAGTGTAATTGGTTCTGGAAGTCCATACTTAACCTGAAGCGTACTTAACCTGAAACGAACTTTCCCATTGAAAGTAATGGAAAGTGGATTAATCCATTCCAGACGGGTCCGCGGAGTACTTAAACTGAAAGTACTCAAACCGAAGCGTACTTAAACCGAGGTATGACTGTATATTGTTTGGTTTCATCATTATTTTCCCTTTTCTCCATTCCATGCCTCACATCGTAAACGCTAATTACAACAGCCATCAATCCCACTTAAAACTGAAATACTGCAACCTAAATTTTGGGTGGACAAAAGAAATCCATCAGCAGAATTGGGGGGTAGGTAATTTCCTGCTATTTCCCCCTCTCACTATAGCCCCTCCACCCAACGTGCCCTAGAGGTGCCCCCAACACACTGAAACAGGTTTGTAAACTGAGACATAATATACTGTATTCAACTTTTAAAAATGCCAACATGTGTTCTACTTTGTTTTCCTTGATTACCCCCCCCCCCCAGAGAGAAGTTTCACCTTGCTCCATGTGAAACTCAGGAGTTTTGTAGAAAACAGAAGCACACAGGGGCATCTCAAGATGCCAGAAGAAGAACAATCACCCTGTAGCAAAGATAGCAGGGGCAATTTGGATGTTTTATCTTAAATCAACTGAATGTTCGTGTGAAACGAAGGCCACTTTCAGAAGGTTTTTCTGCAATCCTTGTGTCATGTCATAGCATGCATGCTGCTTACTCATCTCGCATACAGGAGGGATGGAATGAACGTGCCACCAGGGGAGGACCGCACTGAGGAATTGCCAGAGGAGAAAGGTTTAGTACAGTTTTACAATTGTTCAATGGAATTGGATTCACATTTATCCTCTTGGTTGTTGAGGAAAGGAAAGGGACGAGTATTAAAATGTTTTTAGCATCATTGTATTTGTTAATTAGCTATGCTGCAGTTTGTGGATTTCATTTAGTAGGCTGTGTTTTTTCTGTGCTAGGAAATACACACTCCTTCAACTCCAACTGGAAGGATAAGAGCTATGTTGAAAACATTGGCAAGGTGGGGGTATCAGATAAGCCATGGGGAGAATAGAGGAGAATTCCAGTGTTTTGGAAAGTTTCCTAATCTACTACAAACTGGTGTTCTGACTAGCTTATACCAGCCCTTTATTTAAGGCAAGTTTATCCGGCTTCTTAACAAGTCAGGAAATTCCAGTTTTTAAAAGCGTGCCCACATTTTTAAGGCATTGTCCTTACCCCATTCCCACCCCTTCTCCAAACCTCTGATTTAAATGGTTTTTGTATTAACATTTCAGAAAGCCATTTCTTTGCTTCCTCCACTAGATTCCCCCCCTCCTCTCTGTTTACACACATAATTGGGGTATTTCCAGCTCTCCACATGCTCTTCCATATCATAAAAGTAAATGAAATAGTTTTCCACATTGACAAGCCTTGTTTCAGACCTAGTGTTACTTAAAGGCACACATACATCAAGAGTATATACCCACACTGGAAAAAGAAGTTGTTAACGCCAAGAAACCTCTTTCCTAAAAATAACGATCTTTCAGTTCTCTGTATTACACAACTTCCTTTTGCAAAAGGAACACTGCATCTACTAAAAAAAAAATATCTTCCCCTTTCAACTTAAGCCATTGTTGCTTGTGTGAACACATAGCACTCAGCCCTTTGAACATTATTAATACTGTGTATTGTATTTAGTTATCATTGCACAAACAAAACGCCATTGGCATCAAGGCTCGTGTTTCTGCATTTTCAGTGAAATCTGAACAGCAGTCTTTAGATGCCTTTTGCTTTCTCCCCTCCCCTAGGAAGAGCTCAGTGCTACAGAGAGCACAAATCTCTATTCATCATCTCATATTGCTGCCAGAAGCAGCTCTGAAGGAGACGCTAACTTTTTTCAAAAACAGAAACCCAAATCTTAGAAAACGCTAAAGTCATACCTTCTTTAGATTCATCTGCCTCGGCGCTCATGGTATCACACTAAATCTCAGGAGATTGCAGATGACGTGCACGTCTGAGAAGCAGCAAAGTCAACTTCTCAAAAGAAAAAAAGGGGGGCTGGGAGTAAGAGAGGAAAAGTCCTGTGAAACCAACGAATCACAGCTCAGCTGCTCTAAAAGTTTCCGCCTCTTTTGGAATGGCATTCTGAGCAACTGTCTGAAAAGGAGCACCTTTGCAGACACCCATTTCATTTGCAAGGAATCACAGTTTATATATTTTGTTCTATTTCAGCCTTTCAAATGGTGGACTTCTACTCGTTAGAGCCTGCTAAGCAGTATGAGCACATGCACATGAAAGGCAGTTAAGACAAAACAGCAGAAAAGCCACTCAGTTTTTAATATCCCATTAAGAGGCTGACAACCAGCATGGGCCTACAACCTCCAATTGTAATTGTCTAAAACAGTGTTTTGAGCTATTAACAATTAACGTGATATTTGATAATGAATTGCTTTATAGGGTGGATGTGGGTGGGAAAGACTCAAGGAAGGAAAAGGTATTAGCATTGTTTCTTCCAGTTTTATTTTAAAATTCAGCCTGTGGCTTTTTATCTGTCCATAACAGGAGCAATTTTGGTGAAATATTTTTGCCTCTGCCCCCATTATCTGTGCATTTCACACCTTTAATGTCTCAGCTCAGATAGATCTGATGTTAAACCACTGTTTGTTGTGAGCAGAGTTTAGAACCCAAACCATAGTTTCAGAGACCTTCGGGTATAGGACGGTATATTCATAGTAATAATAATACTCCCAGTACGTTGGCTCCCAGTACGTTTCTGAGCACAATTCTATGTGTTGGTGTTGGCCTTTAAAGCCCTAAACTGCCTCGGTCCTGCATACCTGAAGGAGCGTCTCCACCCCCATCATTCAGCCCGGACACTGAGATCCAGCGCTGAGGGCCTTCTGGCGGTTCCCTCATTGTGAGAAGTGAGGTTACAGGGAACCAGACAGAGGGCCTTATCGGTAGTGGCACCTGCCCTGTGGGACGCCCTTCCAACAGATGTCAAGGAAATAAGCAGCTATCCTATTTTTAAAAGACATCTGAAGGCAGCCCTGTTTAGGGAAGTTTTTAATATTTAATGCTGTATTGTTTTAATATTCAATTGGGAACCACCCAGAGTGGCTGAGGAGACTCAGCCAGATGGGCAGGGTACAAATAAATTATTATTATTATTATTATTATTATTAAATGAAAATAATGGATTGTGCTTCCAAATGTACAAGGATGACCATGACTTGCAGTACCTTGTCTGCTTTTACATTCTGCCCTCTCAGCTTTCCTAAATTGAAAAGGGCAGAAGCATATGGAGACAATGTTTGCAACTGTGGTTTCTGAGGCATTATACCAAATCTTGGGGCTGGTTTAGATGATACACACCTGCCTGATCTACTGGATAGAGATGGGAGAACAAGCCTGCCTGCCAGCCTCACCCAGACAACACGCAAGCACCACTCGAGTCTCACTATGTGTATGGTCGAGAATGTGTATGATATTATGCCTATGCATATACTAGATTTCATTTAGGAAATCAACTGGGAGGTTTTAGTGTATGTATGTGGACAGCATTCACATATTATGTCCCCACATGTAGGTGTGGAGCCACCACAGGTGGATCAAGTACTCTGGACAGGCAGGTATGTTCATGGTTCTCAAGGTACTTGGAGCCCTGGCTCAACTGGCTCAAACATAGTTTCCAACCCCACTTCAAACTATGGGGTCCAATTGCAAGCAAAGGTTCATCAGTTCAGACGTGATACAGAATCATAATTCGGTTTCCTTAACCATCATTAAGGGTGGCATCTGTATTGTTGTTATTATTATTATTATTATTATTATTATTATTATTATTATTATTATTATTATTATTATTACGGTACTACTACTACTACTACCATACTACTACTATTATTTATTAAATTTGTATACTGCCCTTCGTCTGCAGGTCTCGGGGCGGTTCACAACATAAAATTGAATATTGAACCTTTACTGTTGTATGAACTATCATATCAGTTTTACTGAGAGTGACATAGGCTCTGTAATGAGCCTATTCTTAAATTGTTTAAAAGTTTTATGCTTTTGTTTTGAAATTGCTTCTACTGAAGTATGTTCTAGGTAAATTGTTTTAGTGTTACAGTTCAGGGTGACAACATCAATACTAATGTTGCGCTTTCTTCTTGCAACAATTCCGCACAATCTAAGTGTCTTCTTCAATAGGCTTTTGTGGTGCTTTGTAAGACCAAAGGCTGCTGCAATTGTGTCAGTCATGGTAATTGCCACGAGATGTATTGCTCTCTTGTGGAAGAGGCACTGTTCGTACCAAGAGTGCCCGAGGTGATTGTTAGACTACATGTGAAGAAGCTCTCCTTGTGCCCTGTCAACTCAAACAGCAACTGGCGAGTTACCAATCTCTTGAGCATTAAATACTGTTAATGAAAACAAGCAAAACAGAAAAACAGAAAAATCTAAGTTATGTTGGTAGAGAATTTACTTGAGCAATGGAACAATAGTTAACTTGTTTTTTTTAACAGAGTGCTGTATTTTTCCTCTAACAGCAAGTTCAAAGCTCGGGAGTGCTTTTGAATCTGGCGTTGTCTTGCCCCGGGAGCATGCAGACTGGATACTTTTTAATTCATGACAAATAGGGCTGCCTTTTAAGTGTTCACAAAGAAACTTCATCTGGTTCTGAATACAGGAAGATATTAACAGGGGTTTTCCACAATTAACATTTTGCCACTGTTCAAATATCCCTATTGTTTTCCAGTATGTTTCTGACCTCAATTCAAAGTTCTCCTTTTGATCGATAAGGTCCAGCAGTCCTCAAAACTCCCTCCTAGGGCCCACTTGAGATGGCCCATGATTCATAAAATGGCAGTGAAGGAGCAGAGTTGATAACCAAATGATGGTCAATAGAGACAGAAATAGGTATAACTGATGAGCCAGTTATTGACACTTCTATCTAATCTCTTTGCCATAGCAATTTCCTTGTGGCAGGGAATTCCAATAGTTAAGTACAGATATTGGCTTCGGAGGCATCATGATTTAGACTCTCCATTTTATTTTATAAATTTGTTCTTAGTCATACAATTATTTATAGACTATCTTTTTAGGCACATCCAATGGTGGTTTATGTTTTATTTTAGGCAGAATTTGCTGATCAGATGGCTTTTATATTTTCCCTTCCACATGCCTCTCAAAATAGTTTTACCCATCCACCATTTCATCTTCCCATCTCATTTCACCCCTTTAACTTGTACCCTTTCCCCAGTCCACAAACTGTCAGTTTCTTTAATCCCTCCTTTAACAGCTTCCCTCGCCCTGCTTCCCCTTTATTCCCAGTTTATCAGTACTCATTTTATAAATACTGGATTTCTCCTAAGTTCCTTTAATGCCCCCTCTTCAGAGGAGGCTCAAACTATCCATTCCTTTCACTGGTCCCTCCTCCTTCCTTCCTTCAAAGCCAGTTAAACCACACTGCCCATTTTCTCACTTTTCCCTCTTTCTTAGCCTCCAACTTTGCATGCTACAGCCTTACTCTTGCTGGAAAGTATAGGGCATTCTGGGCACAACAGCCTAAGTCTGGCAGGCCCATGCCCCTTGCCCCCCCCCACCAGCTGGCTTAGACTTTCAATGCCCAGGGCAAGTGTACCCAGCTACTCTCCACTATGCACAGGCAGTATCAGAAAGTAGCCAGGCACAAGGCACATTTTGCGACTGATGCGGGTCCAACTGTGACCACACAGAGATCTCTGAATGCCAGGTTGGCAACTCATGTCTCAATCTGGCTGGCCTCTCCAGTTTTCTTAAGCAGGTAAACAGAAGAGATTATTGCATTTATATCCCACCTTTTTCCCCCAAGGAGTACAAGGTCTAACCCCCTCCTACAATGATGCTGCGAGGTAGGGTAAGAGGCTGTGACTGGCCCAGGGTCACCCAGTGAGTTTCATGGCTGACTGGGGATTTGAACCCTGATCACCTAGGTCTCAGTCTGACAATCAAACCACGTTGGCTTCCGAGAGTACTTCTGCTATGGGGCAGCTATATAAATTAAGTAGGTAAATAAATATGGGGGAAACAATATGAAACATAGAGAATCATCTGAAATATTTTCCTTGAAGCTTTTCCTGACAGCAGGAGGAGGAGGAGAGGGTTCCACCCCCTCTACACCAGCAGCACTGTCACACTCCTCCCTCGCTAGGCCAGGGAGACTTTAAAGTCTAGGGGAGGAGAAGCACAGGGGCGCTGGCGGTGGGTGGCTGCGCCACTCGACTCCCCCCAGCCTGGTGAATGCTCCCCCCCCACCAGCAGCATAGCTAGCCTCCCGAGCACCGACATGGGAGACGGGATGAGATACCATGGAGGAAGAGCTAGCTGCCCACTGGGCAGCGCGAGCTGGGGCAGGGGCCAGCTAGAGGGCAACTGCGGCCGGGAGGAAGGCGGCGGCTGGGACAGCCTACAGGCCATGCTCCACATGCGTCCCATGCTGCATTTTCAGGCAGTGCTGGGCCCATCCGCTGGAGGGTACCCTGCAGCCCCAGTGATGACTGTGTCACCCCGTTGTTGTCGTCCCGCTCCCTTCCTCCGCTACTGATGCCTCCTGTTCTAGTTGTTTCCCCAAACCTTCCACAGGAGATGGGGGGTATGGAGAGAGAAGGAAAGTTCTGCTGTGCAAGCAAAAGTCCTTGTGCAAATGGTACAACTTTATTGGATCCAACCCTTAGGCTACAATCTTATATCCACTTAAGTGGGAATAAGCACCATTGAATTAAAAGAACTTCTGAGTACATATGTATAGGATTGCACTGTAAGTGATGTAGATGAGAGTGGCAACAAACATTCACATAATGTGCATTCACATAAATAACGCTTTTCTATATTTTCCACAATATCAAATATTTCTCTCAAACATAATCAACACATAAAGTTCAACAAAGTAAACAAAGGCCCCAATAGATCAGTTCATTCATGAGGTCAAAATATTTGCTAGTTTCTATTCCACATATGTCTTTGTATATATTCATAAAATCCAAATGGGAGCTTGCTACAGTTCCACAGAACTGATAAGGTGATTGTGACAAACTGGAATGAAGGTAGATTTACGTTTAAAAGGTTCTGGTGTCCAAGGAGTATTACCAAAAAAATCTCTTAATTTGATCTGACGAATTAATTTGAACAAATCAATCCTGGTTTGAAACGCAGAATACTTAGGTGTAGGAACAAAACCTAGACCTAAATTTAATACTAGAAATTCCTCTGGTTTTAATATTCTGTCAGATAAATTAACCACTAAAGTGGTTTCATAATTTGTTGAATGTATTTCACGTAACCCCAGGTTTGATGCTGTTTTGCAAGATGAGAGTGGCAAGACATTGACACTGTAGTACACAGTAACAGACCATGGCATGTCAGCTTCCTTTCCTACTAATGTTCACAAACTTCCAAGCCCTATGGTTCAGTATTTTGTGTAGCAAGAGTTCTACAGGACCCTGAAGGTTAAAAAAAAGAAAGAAAGAAAGACATTTTTGGGATGCTTTATTCAAGGCAAAGTTGAATTCCCATACAGCTATTGGTTTTAATGTGCTCAAAACCAACATAAATGGTTCCTGCCTTCCACAGGTGTGTGATAAGGCGAAATGAAAGTTCATCTGCAAGCATGTATGCAAAACAGGTCATCTAAAATGCATACTAAAACACAGAAGACATCTAATGATGGCTTGGAAGCAAGCAGTTATTGTTTGCACTCATTTGAAAACCTTAAACATACATGACACCTGCCTCTCTCTTGAAAGTCTGCTTTTATCTTCAAAAGAGTTTTGCCGTGCAGCAGTATCTGTGTATGAATCCCATATGAAATTAGATAGAATTAATGCTACAGATTTGATCCAGTTCTTTTCCCCAAGATAAATGCATAATTCAATAATCTGGACTCAGTTTAAAACTGTGTGAACTGACCCCAATTAAGGAATTCTTATCTACAGTACAGTACTGTATTCTAAATTTGGTTCAAGCTTTAGAAAATGTAGTTGTATCAACATGCCACTAGATGGCACTTCATCACTAAGAAACAATATCCTTTTACACAGGAACAAGTTTTCTGCTGGTTGGAACAAAACCATTAGAAGCTTCACAAGAATTTTACACAAGTGTTTTTCCCCCAAAAAACTTGAAAAAACTTTATGCCTTGACTCCAAAAACAACAACATATATTTAAATATCTATTTTCTTACTATATCAGTTAAAATGATTAATTTTCAACAAGGTTATTGGAGGCAATCCACATAATCACACAAATCCATGAACATAATTAAATATCAATTTTTTTTATGGCCACATTCACTAAAATACAGGAGAGAAGAATTAGATAAGTTTGACGCAAGTTACTATGGGCTGTATTTAATGAAGCCATTCCCCGAGTTCACCTATGGAAATTAATGAACCTAAATTAGTCATGTATATTAACTTCAATGGGTCTACTCAAAGTAGGACTAGCATTGAATACTACTCTATAGTAGGAACAGAAGAAAAGTCAAAATTTCATTGTCATTCCTATATATAATTTGAGAGACTTTCTAAGTTTGTTATTAATATTGATACCACATCCCAAATGGTTTGCATCCAGTGTGCTGAAAACCAGAGTGAAAATGACTCGGCACCATATTAACAAAGCTATTTTGCAGCCATTACATTTGACCTCAGGATTCTGCTTTCTTCTTGTTCAAACCAGATTATTCCAATAGCCATGTAACAAAGCTTATGCACAGTGCAAACAAATACATATGAGCAGCAAACAAAGTATATGTTTAGTCAACAAAGAAATAAAAGGTGGTACTTATTTTTCTAGATGTTTAGCTTCGTAACTCCTCAGGGAAGCTACCTTACTGTGTTTCTGTATAGCACAGTATTTCAAACTCAGTCCAATCATCACTTTTTAAACAGGCTCGCAATGCTTCTCAGATATTTGTTACACACACCGCCTTTCCCTTTATTCATGCATAGGTGATTTCACAGCTGGAGATCCACATAAGCAGGTAGGGATGGATGGAATTTCAAGCCTGGACACTAGATTTCGGAGTGCCTGTAGCCCTCCTGTTTTATTATCAACAGGTCACTGGAGTACCAAGGTGACATACATGCTTAACAGTGATGGTGAGGAGTAATTGTGTGAGCTGTGAATTGTGTTATATTATCTGTGGTTTGTACGAGTCTGCGGTTTTTATTTGATTTGGTTTGTTGTGTCGTGTTTTATGATGGGCGTACAGCCGAATAAACATCTTTGCTTTGCTTTGCTTCAGTGTGAAAAGCACGCATACGGAAGTCCCCCCAAACCACAGTGAAAGCTTTCTCCAACACCACAAAAACTCATCTGCCCAGGTCTCAGTTATATATGCCAAGCCGGCTCCCCCTTTCATGATCAAACTGTGGATGATGGATGTTTTGATTCTGGACAGACCCATCAGTTAACACCACCAGCACCACCGCCACCACCAGGCCACGAGAACTGTTGATAGACACTCCCAGATTCTGAATTGCAGCAGTCAAAGCCAAAGCAGAGGGAGAAAGGGCTTTGATGTAATTAGCCCTTCTCTCCCACTTACATACTTTCACCCACCTCTGTATGTATGTCTCTCTATCTACAATCATCATTGGGATGGAAGTTTCACTTGGCACCAGCCTAGACACAAAACTTTCCTTACCCTGACTGTTCAGCCCTAATCGTTTAAGGCTTGGAAAGAAGCAAAGCATATACGGAAGAGGCCAGAAGACTCTGTCTTCTACTGGTGCATCAGTCTGAAGTACTTAAGGCACTTCAAGCTTTAGCAGCCACCAGGATATGCAGTTCCAGGTCTAGAAGCAAACACAAGCTGCATACGTTATCATTAAAAGTGGAGAGAGTGTGAATAGAACAGGCAAATCTCTCATCAAATTGATGAAACTTTGTCAACATTTCCATATTATCTGGATTGAGATGAAACATTATTCTAAATTATTCTGCAGAATTATATACCTAGTGATAAGATGCAATATTTGATTGTTCCCAGTTAGAGAACAGCCCTAGTATTGATGCAACCATGACCATAGTATTTATCTTAAGTGGCAACTGATGTAGTAAGTTGGAATGCAATCACAGTTCTTGCTCAACAACAATAAGCAAATGCATCCCAAGTAGTAGGAATGACACAACTGAATTTAAGGCTCCTTGCAAATAAGAACAAATATGAGTCATGTTACAACATGGGTGTTCCCGTATTATCACTGCTCAAACATCTAACAGTCACAGAGTGAATTTTGAAAACATTAAAAGGGAAAGTCATAAAGAACACAGGAAAGAGAGGAGTGAAAACATAGTGATGTGTTTTGTAAGCTCATCTAATGATTTCAAGGATCCTGCTATAAAAGTGTTCCTTGAAGTACAATGATTCAACAATAAAAAGGGCAAGACTAGAATTGTTGCATTATAACATTTGGATTTTAGTGGTCTTTTGAGCACTAACACACACTTTAAACTGGCCCATTAATTTTTTTGGGGGGGGGGGCGTTTGGGTCACTGAGCATTCAAGAAAATAAATTGAGATATTAACTGCAAAATACTGCAAAATGTTAAGTTATGCTGCAGAGTTCATGTTCTTACAAATGAGGTATTAACTCTTGAATTATACCTTGTACACAAATGCAAACCACACAAATAGGCACCTATGTGTTATGTTATTGTTCAGAAATAATAATCAATACAATTTACTGTTCATGCATTTCTCATTGCAAACTCTTAATCATATTGAGCTTAATTTGAAGTCTGGAGTCGAAAATACACAAAAGCTTGCCTCTACCTTTATTAGGACCAATTAGAATGCTGATCCTACTAAAAGGTTCTCATTGGCTACATTTGCACATCATAATAAATCACACATGAGCCACAGTGAGGTTCAGTGGTAGAGTGTTTGCTATGCATATGGAAAGTCCCAAGCTCAATTCTTGGCATCTCCAGGTAGGGCTGGGATAGACCCAAGTCTGAACTCTGAACTCCTTAGAGAGCTGCTGCCAGTCAGTGTGTACTATACTGAACTGGATGAACCATAGGTCTGACACAGTTTAAGACAGCTTCCCAAGTTCCTATGCTTTATGTGAAGCTTTTAATTTCACTTTTTTTTAAAGCAATGGCTTCTCATCTCTTTCAAATTGGGGAGTGTGGTTTAACAAGCTATGGACTATGAAGTTGGCTTGCTTAAATTCCTTCTCCCAACAATATGGCAGGAGGAGAGGTGGGGAGCTAAGAAGTCTGGGGTTTGCTGTAGCTCATGTACATAACCCATTTTTTTCCCTGAGGGTACTCAAGGGTACACAGTACCCACATCCCCCCAATGTTAAAAGTGTGGCACTTACTGTAACAATTTCATGGTGAGTAAAGGCGCCTTTCTTACTTAAAAAGCACTGCACATAACAATAAACCATGGTTTAGCATGGCATTCAAACTATGTCACTGTCACTTTATTTGCGTACTACTTTTCTAGACTATGTAATTTGTTACTCGTCCTTCACAAACAAGTCTAGGAGGGCTGCTGCTGCAATAATTTAAAATTCAGACATATAAATACTTAAAACAAATCACAGTCACATGAATAGGGTGGGTCCTGAAAACACACATCTAAGGTGTCAAAGACCAGGGTAAAGAGGTGCATCTTCAGTATTTGCCGAAAGCTGCATAGCGAAAGTGCTAGACACACACAGTGTTAAAGGAATACCTGAGAGACAAATGGCAACAAGGAGGGCAGAACGCTGCTATAGATTGCAATTACAGAGCAGTAAAATCAAAGAGAGAAAACACGATTCGCTTCTCTGACCTCATTTGGAAAGTATGCAACTACAGCATTGCTCTTGGTATCAATAGATGATGTTCATCCCTCTGGCATATACATAGATACACACTAGTAAGCTCTATATTGTTTGCCTTTCCCAGTTTAGCTCTCTGCAAAAACTACCCTCGGGCATCAGCCAGTGGAAAAACACGATCAACAAAAGTAGATAAATAAATAAACAAGGGTCTGGACAACGCAAGGCCTAACACAGAGCCAGGGGGATTAGGGGTGCTTGACGTGCAGACCAATTGTAGCAGCTTACACAAAAGCTGGAGTTCATGTAATATAAAGGCAAAAGCTCTCTAACACATAAAATAAGCAGAAAGCCTCTACCATGGCAGAATACTCTTTGATCCAGCAGAGGTTTTATCAGTGGAACAGAGAAGGAATGTGAATTTCACCTTTCCTTTAGCAGCACCGATTACCTCCCAAAACCTTCTCCAGAAGTTTGGGAGTTCCTTTAGAACAGCATGGGAAATGGTGTGAGGAGGAGTACAAATTGATGAAAATAGCCTCATTTCCTTTTTGGCTGACAACAACCTCTGCTGGAATCAAAGAGCCTTCCTTCGTTAAAGCAACCATACTGCATGTAACCCACAGTGATTTCCCGCATTCATTCTGTGAACTTTTGACTAGGGGGCAAAATGGTATTTCACATACAATTCATGTATTCTTTCAACAACGCCACTACTTATTCACCTGTTTATTCTGGGAATCCTTTCTAGCAGTCAGCCTAACTTGTTTGTCTTTTAGGCTACTATGTGTTAACTAAGTATTCAAATAGCTCTATTTCCATCTGCAGCACAAAGCTATTTCCCTATTATTCAAAGAAAAGACACTGATATGCACATGGATGCATTAAATACTAGGCGAAAACATGAAGACAATCTGCTACTAAGCTGAAAATAGATTAACTGAGAAGAAGAAAGGACAAAGACACAATATGTCATTTTGTCATGGCTCATCACTTCCTGATTCTTTGAAGATTTATGTATTATTATCTTATATTTTATATTATATATTAGTCTAATAAAGTATTCTTTATTAAGTAATTACATTTTGTGATATATATATATATATATATATATATATATATATATATATATATATAAAATGACATTATAAATGCAAGAAAATATGAATGTGTTTATTGTTCTTTAAAGCTCAGAAGTATTTGACCCATTATTTTGAATAATGTAAAATTCAGTGCTCCTCACTTCTCCACACTCTTTTCTACCAACAGGTAAAAAGAGGGTCAAGCCCACACCCCATTCCTATTGCAGCCTCCCAATTAACTTCCCAATTATCTTCCAGCTCAGTTGACACACCTCTAAACCATCCCTCACCACCTCCATGCCATAGAAACCAGTGGTTACAGAAAAAGACAATGGTCTTTTAAGAACAGCTCCTCGGAGGAAATAGGGGCTATGTGGTGGGTTAGGCCAGCCAACCTTCAGGAGTCCTTAAAAGGGACAACAGCTCTCCCAGAGTGAGTCCTAGTCAGCACTGGCCAATGTGAGCTCTCCAGGGTACTAACAAGCTTTCTTTTGCTCTTAGGGGCCTTGCTGTCTTTCCTGGTTGAAATGTGGCAATGCCAATTTTGCCTGGAACACTCGTCTACTGCCTCTGCCCTGTCCCTGCTCTTCAGCACATGGCCTCCATGGTGCAGAGCATCAATCCACCCTTGGATGGGGCACTATTTTGCTTCCCAGCCTCATTCAATAAAGTGAAAACTTTACCACTTTGGAGTCATGCTAGGAGTTTTAGTCCAAAGCATCCAGAGGGCAGTATGCTAAAGGACATACAGCTCTCTGGTGTAAAAGGATGAAAGGAATCACCATGGTGTTGGAATACAAAGGAATACACCTGAGTATTTTGTGTGGCAATTTTCTTGACTTCTTGACTCACTTTCATCCTGCACTGGGTGGTGTTGTGGTAGCTCCATTGCACAGGTTCTTGGAGAGGCAAGTGAACTTGGCAAGGCAGCAAACAAATCATAGTTAAGGACAGAACACTAAGTCATTGTTAAAACACAATCAAAGTTTGTTCTTAAGAACAAACTATTGCTTCATACTGAAGCTCGCTGGACATTAATAAACCATAGTTAAGCCTCTGGGCAGAGTTCAGATGATGAAATAAGCCATAGTTTAACAAACCATGGCTTAGTGTTATATAGCTCTATAGCTTAGTTCAGCTTCTTGCCACTCACCAGCATCAGATGATGAAAATAAAGTGCTGTACAGTGGTACCTCGGTTTATGAACACAATTGGTTCCAGAAGTCTGTTCATAAACTGAAGCGAACTTTCCCATTGAAAGTAATGGAAAGTGGATTAATCTGTTCCAGATGGTCCACGGAGTACTCAACCTGAAGCGTACTTAACCTGAAGCATGGGTGTAATTGGTTGCGGAAGTCTGTTCATAAACTGAAGCATTCATAAACTGAAGCGAACTTTCCCATTGAAAGTAATGGAAAGTGAATTAATCCATTCCAGATGGGTCCACGGTGTTCGTAAACCGAAAATTCGTAAACCGAGGTGTTCATAAACCGAGGTTCCACTGTACCGGTATATTAATAAAGTCAGACCTTAATGTCCAGTAACTTTTCTCATTCATGCCTCTTCCATATTCAGAATGAAGGCCTCCCTCTAACTGTCTTTGCATACACCAATTGAATTATATGCTTACTTCATTTGTGCAGCTCATCCTCAAACTAGTTCCAGAACCTGCTATGCAAATCTAAATAAGGAGCTATGCAAAGAAAGCCCTGTTTACACTGTAAGCGTAGACAGAAGATCAGGTGGCAATATGAAATACAGACACCATTATGAACATGTATTCCACTTGTCTCTATGATTCATGTTTCTATAAGGAAAATTATATTTTAGTTGTTTCCTCCATCTTATATACAGTACCATTAACATTCAGGTGGAAAATTCCAATTTAATATAAAGGTCAGCAATTGGGGACGACGACTCCAATGCAGCTGTATGTTTAGTCATACTAAGGAAAAGAAAAGCACCAGTGCACCCCACACTGCTAAGTGAAGCCTCCCCTAGTACCAAAGGCAGGTACCGTAGCTAGATTATTTCGGATGAGGTGGGGGACCCTGGACCAAAATCAGCTTCCTAGGCTGATTCCTAGGCTATTCCGCCCTCTGGATTCTTCCCAGATGGTGCCTCCCTCATTTGCAAACTACACATCATCATGCTCTTCATGCTCTTAAGTGCTTTTGGCTGGCTGTAATGCGCCCTTTAACTGTGTTAATATTACCTGCTTGCCTGTATGGCAAGATCTGGGTGTAGTAATTTCCGCCTTGTGTGGCTAGACATGGGTAGGCAAACTAAGGCCCGGGGGCCGGATCCGGCCCAATCACCTTCTAAATCTGGCCCACGGACGGTCTGGGAATCAGCTTGTTTTACATGAGTAGAATGTGTCCTTTTATTTAAAATGCATCTCTGGGTTATTTGTGGGTCCTGCCTGGTGTTTTTACATGAGTATAATGTATGCTTTTATTTAAAATGCATCTCTGGGTTATTTGTGGGGCATAGGAATTTTCCCCCAAAATAATATAGTCTGCTCCCCCCCCCACGGTCTGAGGGACAAAGGACCGGCCCCCTGCTGGAAAAGTTTGCTGACCCCTGGGCTAGAATATACTGCCCATGGATCTCACTGAAAAATCTGAATGTCCCCATTGGTCTAAACGGGTTGGTGACTTGTGGATGAATGCCACAACAACAGGCTTTCGCCAATTTCCAATGATCAGTGATGGGAGTTTTAGCCGAAACGTACAGGCTACACATACCACTTGCTCCATACATAATAGCATTCTAAATGAACACAGTAGCCGAAGAAACCACCAGCAAGCACTTGAAACAGCACCAAGAAAGAGTCTTGTTACCTCCGAACACTCCTTGGTGCCCAGAGAAGACGCACTAAGAAGGTGCCCAGATATAAACAGGTTACAGATGTAAAGTTTCCTCACTCCCATCACTCTTGTCTTTTCAACATCTTGAAAGTCTAAGCTGTGAACAAGAACTTAGTAATTATGCTCATGTAATGAAGAATTTTATTAAATGGTTATGTTGGGAAACAGCCAAACACTTTAGGCTTCCTGCACAGTTCCTGGGTTCCACCTTAATAAATCAAAGTGCTGTTCCTCCCAAACAGAAGCAAGATCCTATCTTCTGGTCTGCAGGTGCTAGATGGGATAGCGCACAGGCGCATGCAGAAGAATGGAAAATGAAGTAAACAAATAATCTTCTGTACTTCATAGTATTTTGTAGTACCATTCATACAGGAGATTTTGCCCCCAAATTCTGCTATTCTACATTGCATTCAGAGGAACGAACACGCATACACAGGAAGTGCCTTTACATGTGTGAAGAAAAACCTGGTTTACATCATACTCATAGCGTACATATTTTAAGGCAGCATGGCTTTTAATGAATTTTAACTTGACACTGGAAGTTTCAACTTTGTCTTAGTATTTAATGTTTTCTGTTACTGTTTAAATTTATTGATTTTTGTATTTTCTTTTCTTAAAGTGCCTTGTTAGAGCCATTGGGCCATCCATTTTTGTTGTTTATGCACATCACCTGGGAGCTAACATTTACTGCAAAAAGTGTACACATGTAAAGACAACTGAATCTTCTCCCACTCACCCTCTAGGGGCCTACCATCTGAATGACGCTAGAAGCGCACCAGGTTGGGGGGAGAATGACTCTTAGCAGTGGGCCATGGGAAGATATGTGAGGGTTTAGCTGTCAGCTATACAACCCTTTTTGATGTTAAATATTACCCACAACATGCCTTTTGAAAATACAAAAATGGAACAGATATGTGGGTGGTGAGGCTGCAATAGTCACATCTAATTTAGCCCTTGAAAATGAAGGATACAGTTCCTCAAATGAGAGCAACTTCCTTACCAAGGACAACTTAAGGTAATGCTTCCTATCAAGTTCCTTACTAGATGATGTACCTATTTGCCATTGTTCATTTTCTCCCTACTGAAGCGAAAAATCAATAATTTTTCCAAACTCATTTGCCCTTGTCACAAGCTGTCCGAAAATTCAATAGTTATTAAAATCATGGTAATGTATTTTAGATTTTACTTTTCTCCCTTCATCACATTTTGGCCAGTAGCATGTAGAATTATGTCTGCAACTTCATTTGGTAAGGTTAATAGACCTTGGAATACACTAGGACTGCTAAGGGCTGCTTTATACTGTATACTAAACTATTTTACAAGTACACAAAAAGGTTACATATGTATATGGCATGAACACCCATAGCTTTTTGTAAGATCCAAGTTCCATGTCACATGCACACTATGGAAGCAAATACACATTTGCTGCTGAATATTATGTGTTGTTTCCAAATTAATCACTACTGTTATAAAGGCAGCAATTCCAACAGTAACTGAAAGACTTTTTCTGAAGAGTATACAGTACTGGTAAAGGGAAGTATGCTACCTACTTCCATCAACAGTCAGGAGAAAGACAACTAGACCGAACATTGCCTCAAATTGTGGGAGAGTTAAGCCATAGATTTGTTGATCAGGCATGAACATAGAAGTGTAGAGCAGGAAGGGACCATGAGAGTCATTGAGTCCAATCCCCTGCAAGGGGCCCCCAAGTGGGGCTTGAACCCACGCCCCTGAGATAGCCATCAACACCCTGCAACCCTATTTGGAGTTAATCTTCATGAGAATAACATTCAGATGAGGGGCTGCACCTATTGGCCTTGTACCAGTATCCCTACCGACCTAGCCCCATCATCCATTCTCTGCAGGAACATGTCTGTAGAGGAGCCTGTTCTCAGTGCACAGTCTAGCTACACAATCATGGTTTTAAGTCTGAGAGGAGTCTACTCAGGTAGACCTGGCTCCTTTCTACAGTTTGCCCGCAAACAGGACTCCAAAAGGGAGGAAAATTCTAATCACAATCCTCTTAGTAGTTGCTGAACTTACAACCAGGACCATCGATCCAAACCTTACAAAACTTCAATCTTATTTCTGAATGATTGCTACCCGTATCTCAAATATAAATAAGGCTGTTCACACCCTTTCCAGACATTTCTTCTTCCCTAAGCAGTGGGCCGGAAACTCCTCAACCTGTATTACTGGAATGTTTGCCTATGTTACAATTGCCACACATTACATTGCCCCAAGTCTTTTTCTTTCTTGAATTGTCCTTAAAAAATCCAGGTAGTTCACAAATCACATTTCACAAGTACAGAGATGGGTACTGGAATATACTGGGGGTATGATTCTTGTTTGTTACTGTTGTACTATATTTTTTTGTGTTTTTATATTTTAAACTGCCCTGTGACCTTTGGGTAAATGGCAGTATAGAAATATACATACATACATACATACATACATACATACATACATACATACATACATACATTGAGCATCCTGAAAATCTCTTTTTCCTTTTTAGAAACAGTAAGGATAATGCCTAGTGAAACCTCAGGTATGTGAGAGCAGTGAGCACGATTTCTGGTTACCAAGAGGCATACTTTCACTGCCTTATATAATGTTTTGTCCCTCCACTAGTAGTGGAAGCAAGGTAATATACACAAATCAAATGTATAAAAAATTGCACTGTCACAGAATTTAGCTTTCATTGACAAAGTATGTGGAGTATCAGTACATACTCTTTTCTTTCCCCTTTATTTTATTTTTAAGTGAAGAAAATACAGAGCCCTGGATTACTGGCATGCAGGGAAACATAGCTTTGGCCTACGCAGGATTTTTTGTTCTAATGTGGGTGCTTTCACTGATGTTTAAGGCAGGAGTCTGGTACAAGGTGCAAGACAAGATTGCTCTGAACTATCTACCAGAACAAACTTGAATCATTGCCAAACTCAGGATGCATATCCTATTCTTCCTGCACTACACCCAACCAAATACACATTATACATACAAAGCGGGTGTATCAAGTATACACCTATTAAAAAGCAAATATTTGCTTTAGATGACAGGAAAAGCAAAAGAATGATTACATTGGTCACCTTAGTTTGCTTACAAATGAAAAACATTGACCAGAGAAATCTGGTTTAGCCACATAACCCAAAACATGTTATACAATGTATAACAGATGTGTGCATGCATGCACATACACATAGACACTTATTTGAGTTTTTAATCTTCTTTCCAAACAACTCAATAAAATATATTTTGGTGAATGAAGCAAAATAAACTGGTTTGAATACTTCCATTTCCCCCAGTTTCCCCAAGGCAGAAACCCATGAAATAAATACTCTGATTACAATCACCATCAAACTTAGTATTTCTCCCATTATATAAACTTGATCATTAAAACAACAAATCATTTTAAAAAATGTGTCAAGTATTATGATCATGCCTTTTTTCTTTTTACAGTTTCACAGCAGTAATTTAGTTTGAACAATCATTGTTCTCGGGAGGTTAATCAATAATATAGATTATTGTCTAATTCAGGCATCCCCAAACTTCGGCCCTCCAGATGTTTTGGACTACAATTCCCATCTTCCCCGACCACCGGTCCTGTTAGCTAGGGATCATGGGAGTTGTAGGCCGAAACATCTGGAGGGCCGCAGTTTGGGGATGCCTGGTCTAATTCCTTGAATAGGTTAATATTGTTTCCTGCTTTCAGGCTTGCTCAAATTAGAAATCAAAATGCAGTTTATTTTGACAGAATATTAAAATTTCTAATTACACCCATAAAAAACCCAAGGCATTTGTTTCCTTTCTTCTCATACACACACACCGTTCATATATAGCAGACATGGGGAAGATGTGCCTCTCCTGGTGTGGCTGGGCTGTAATTTCCATCATCATTGATCACTGGCCATGCTGGCTGGGACGGATGTGAGCTGGGGGGGTTAACAACATCTGGAGCCCCCCACAACTTGGTGCCCTCCAGGTGTTTTGGACTGCCACTCCCATCAGCCTCAGCCAGCAAAGCCAACAGTCAAAGATAATGGAAGCTTGAATTACAAGTTGGGGATGGTCGATATATAGGCTGCATTTATTTGCAAAGGAAGCTGCCTTAAACCAATTCAAACCATTGGTCCATCTAGCTCAGTATCATTTACAGTGGTACCTCATGTTGCGTACGGGATCCGTTCCGGAGCCCCGTACGCAACATGAGCAGTACGCAACATGAAGTGCTGCGTCTGCGCATGTGCACAGCGTGATTCGTCGCGTCTGCGCATGTACATGACGTCATTCGTCGCGTCTGCGCATGCGTGAACCGCCGAACCCAGAAGTAACCTGTTCCGGTACTTCCAGGTTCGGCGCATACGTATCCCGTGTCGTACGCAACCCGCAGCATTCGTAACAAGATGTATGACTGTACACTGATTGGTAGCAGCAGTTCTCCAGGGTCTCAGACAGGGATTTTCCCAGCTTTACCATTAAATGCCAGAGATGAAATTTAGGACCTTTGCTCTAGCACTGAGCTATGGCCCTTCCTATTATTTGGCAACTGTCTTTTGAACTGCCTTGTGTGTACAAATGCAGCAGACAAGACAGATAGTAGAGCACACAGAATGGCAACCCCTGAAGCTTTTAAATTGGTATCCGATTCCCTTAAATAGCCTTAACAATGTACATTTAACATATATTTAACATTAAATATTTAACGCTGCAGTCCTGCTTACACAGTGCAGTTGCTTAGATCCTAGCGACCTGTACAGCCACACTTAGAAGCCTCTCTAAGCACACTGAACAACAGGCTAGAAGTTAACCCACCATTCAGGCGGTGTGTATGTGTGTGTTTTTAAAGGCCAGCTCCACAATGAACCCCAAAAAAGGATGAGAAAAGAATAGAAAGGGCTCTGGGGCTGCAAGCCTCTGGAAATTCCAAAGCAGCAGCAGCCATACGCCTTTCACAGTTACACGAGCTGACCCAGCAACCCAACCTGAGAGAGTTGGGGAGACAGTCAACTTCAACAAGAGGCGCCCCTTCCAATGATCCCAATTGCTCAATGGGATTGCAGGAGCAATGTCTTATTCTCTCCCCCGCCCACCTTCCAAAAAAGAGGAGTTTGCAGAATCATAGAGTTGGAAGGGACCATGAGGGTCATCTAGCTCAACCTCCCTGCAGTGCAGGAATATTTTGCTCACAACCTCTGAGATGAAGAGTCTCAGCTCGCAAGATTTCCAGCTTTCTGTCTCACCCCCCCTTTTTTTAAAAAAAGGAGAGCAGCAGCTCGCTCCTTCGCAGTCCTACTTCTCCTTGGTATTCCAACTGGGATGCCAATGGGGGACAGATATATATTGCATATAAATTCAATAAATAATAATATCTGTGAACCGCCCTGAGACCTCTGGGTATAGGGCAGTATATAAATAATAATAATAATAATAATAATAATAATAATAATAATAATAATAATAATAATAGGGGTGCAGGTATATATTAAATATAAATTCAATAAATAATATTATTTGTGAACCGCCCTGTGACCTCCGGGTATAGGGCGGTATATAAATTCAATCAATCAATCAAAGCCCTGCCTGTGGTGCAACACACACACACACACACACACAATTTGAATGGCAATGTCCATCAACTTTGGGGGAGGGGCCGGCCCCTCAAATATTTTATTTGGGGAGGGGCGAAGGGACCTTGGCTCCTAGGAGTTGGCTGCTATGTATCCCAAACCAGCATGACTATTATGTGAGCGTCATCTGGGGATGGTTTTCGAATAAGACCAACATGGCAACCTGTGATTTTTATTTTTGTTTATTTATTTATTTATTGTGTGTGTGTGTGTACTACTCCCTATCTATCTCACGAATTCCTCAGCGAAGTCTAAGACGTTTCCCCAGCCAAGAAGGGAAGCCTCCCCTCAGAGCGCCCCCACCGTAAACTATTTAAAAAGAGCATTTTCCCGTCTCCTCACAAGCGGGGAGAAGCTGCGGCTGCCGCTACTTCTCTCTTTCTCGTCATAAAGGACCCCCCCACACACACACACACCGACCCCTCCCTCCAGGGTCGCAGCCACGACGTCACACACTCACTGTGTAGCCCGCGGAGAAACCGTTGGGAGGGGGAGGGGAAAACCCGACGCCAGCAGCAGCAGCAGCACCTTGGCGACTCCTCACAACTCTTCCCAATTCCCCGGGGCGCGCGAGAGAGCGCGGCTCCGAGTGACAGGCGGGTGAAAGAAAGAGGTTTGGCCCACAGGGGGACAAGGAGAGGCGGGGCTTGAAACTTCGGGCCAATCGCAGAGCGGAGGAGAGGGCTGGGGGGCGGCGGGGGTCTCACCGGAGGTTTGAAAGGTGCGCCGCATGAGGATTCGCCCTCAGTGGCCGCAGGGCGTTGGCCGCTGCTCGCCAGCGGGAGAGGTGGTGTTTCGTTGGCCGCTTGTCTCAGGCGCAGAGAGCCGTGCTCTCTCTCTCTCTTTCTCAATGGTTTAACCCTTTGTAAAGAAACGGGAATGCGAAACATAGCTGACAAGTTCTCCCTTTTTTAAAGGGAAATTCCCTTATGCTGAATAGGCTTCCTGGCGAGAAAAGGGAACACTTGGCAGCTGTGATGCGAAACACGAGTCTCTCCTTTCTGAAGTGTCCCGCCTTTGGGTGCTTCAGCGCTCCTGTTGCTTTAACCGGTACAGGACACCCGCCTGTCCTCATCCTCTGTCTATCAGATCGGGAACGAAAGTTGGAGTTGGAAGGGACCCGAGGGTCATCTAATCCAACCCCCTGCCATGCAGGCATCTCAGCTAAAGCATCCATGGCAGATGGCCATTTAAATCGCTTTCTTTTGACCCCAAGTGCTCAGGAAAATCTGTCAAAAACTTTCTACAATGTCTACTTTTAGTTAAGTATTTTTATTTATTTACTTGATTTTGGGGGGGGGCGGTTTGAGCAGCTCCGCCCATGTTGCTAGGTATAAATAATAAATAATAACAACAATGGGCACATCATAGCTGGCCGACTCTTCAGGTGGGGAAATCAAGATTTTACTATACAGTACTAAGGGTGTCTCAATGTGTATACATGCTATCTATTTAAAGTACATGACTCGCCCCAAATATTCTTGGGAACTGTAGTTTAAGGATGCTGGGAATCATAGCTCTGAGATGTAAATTAAAGTTCCCAAGGTTCAAAAAGGTGTACCAGACCGCCTCTTATAGGGTCTGGAATATGCTACAACATTTTGCTGCAGTTCCCACTTGTGTATGCACAATACATACCCCCAACACACACATAACACAATAACAAAAAAAATCAACAATATATCCAGCTGCGCGTACAAAACCTAAATATATTAAATAATGACACCCAATTTAAAATCACAACCATCTTTCTGTAGATAGTGTGGTGAGAGATACAGTTTAGCTTCAGATTTACAGATATGTGCTATTTTTCTTCAATAACTAAATTCCAAGAGATTTTTTTATGCCCTAAGCCTAAGGATATAATCTTTTTTATTTTTTTTATTTTTTTTTAACAATTTCCACTATTTTGCTATAGGGATCCTGGCAGCATCCATGTCAAAAGTTCCTTTTGGCAAAATGTATTTATGGTGTATGCCCTCATATTTAAGTAGGGATAACTGGGGAGAAATTTGAATA
The DNA here is from genome assembly GCF_963506605.1 of Zootoca vivipara. Taxonomy (NCBI): domain Eukaryota; kingdom Metazoa; phylum Chordata; class Lepidosauria; order Squamata; family Lacertidae; genus Zootoca; species Zootoca vivipara. The sequence continues at coordinate 18,619,652 of NC_083286.1, forward strand.
TGTGTTTTAACAATCTTTCATATTCCCTGAATAACTTCATTCCAGAATAAAGCAACTTGTAGGAATCCCTGTCACCATTCATCTTATAGTTTGGTGATGTATTGGAAATAATATTTGGAAGTGCACAATGTTTATAAAGAGGTAATGGGCTTTGGGTTTGCTTTGTCATGAAAGGAGCCTTGAAGGAGCTTGAAACAACAACAAAAAGTTGTTGGTTTCTCTTTAGCATTTATATAGCCATGTGGGATGTAGGCTAATTATTATTATTATTATTATTATTATTATTATTATTATTATTAAACCTAGACCTGCTGTATTATATGGTCCCAGATAATTTGCCATTATTGTAGCTTCAGCTCCCCGTCTATTAAAGGGGGAAAGCAACACAGAATCTTAGAACTCGCTTTGGAAGTAACCCTAAGGGTCATCTTGTCCTCAGTATAGGCTACCATTACAGACTGTAATGAGGCTGAGCACAAATACGAACTTCCAGAAGTCCTGTGAAAACAATATCTACGAGTATAATTCTGGGTTTTAGCTCTTTAAATAACCCACACACATTTTCTACTAAAACATACAAAATGCTATACAGAAGTTTAAAAACAAGGAGAGAACTGTAAAAGACAGATAATAATAGGCTCTAAACCAGGCACCCCCCCCCCAAACTTCGGCCCTCCAGATGTTTTGGACTACAATTCACATCATCCCTGACCACTGGTCCTGTTAGCTAGGGATCATGGGAGTTGTAGGCCAAAACATCTGGAGGGCCACAGTTTGGGGATGCCTGCTCTAAATGCTATTGTTCATAGTAAATGGAAACATTGAAATTTCTGGCTTTTATGAGCTTAATACCCCGGCTCTCATTTTCTTGCAACTACAGATTCCCTTATTAATCAGTTGCACTTCCAATTTTAAACCCTCCCTTTAGATCCACAGTCTTCACCTATTTAGGAAAGCCTAAAAAGACCTACCTAATCCTGAGAGAAAAAAGGGACGACTCATCTTCTGTCTGAAAAATGCAGTTTTAAATTGCTGTCACAGGTCTCACACCTCCTGTTTGTCTTGCTTTCTAATTTTGCAATGTTGCAGCACTTATCTCACAAACTTCCTACTAGTACACAATAATTAAAAGCATATTAGTCTGCTTCAGGTGAAAAGCTTCTGGCTAGAGTTCATAAGTCTGAAGCAGAAGCAGTCTTCCTGGCTGACATAGGAGACAAAATAAAAATAAAAATGTTTTATATATGTGGCACAATCAAAGCTCAAGTAGAGCATTAAACATTGGTCATAGGACCCATTTGGAGAAAGATACTTATTTTCCTCCTCCTCACCACCTGAGAAACTAACTTTGTGCTTCCTCCACTCTGCTCTCATAGTGTTTAAAATACAAAATTTGAAGATGGTTAAATTAATCATTTGAAAGGGGGAGGGGTGAGTACAAAGGATCCTTGGCTCCAACATCCACATGCTGGGCATAGACACCTCTGTAGGTCAGGATGAAGAACCTGTGTCCAACTCCCAAGAGACCGCGATCTATTCACAGAGTTTAAAACTGGCAGTGATCTACCCCCTTTTCGGGTCAAAGTTCTTGAGCTTTTTTTTAGGGAGGAGGAGAGACCCATTTTGGGGGGGGGGTTTCAGGTAAAAGTTGAAAGTTGATAAGTTTCTTTAGGGGAGCCAGTGATCTACCTGTGATCTGCCACAGATGTCTAGTGATCTACCGGTAGCTCATGATCTACCTGTTGGACATGCCTGGATTACAACATCGGCCCAGTATACCTGAAGGAGCTTCTCTACCCCCATTGTTCAGCCCAGACACTGAGGTCCAGCTCCGAGGGCCTCCTGGCAGTTCCTTTGTTGCAAAATCTAAGGTTACAGGGAACCAGGCAGAGGGCCTTCTCAGTAGTGGCACCCACGCTGCGGAATGCCGTCCCATCAGATGTTAAGGAAATAAAAAACGATCTGATTTTTAGAAGACATCTGAAGGCAGCCCTGTTTAGGGAAGTTTTTAATGTTTGATGTTTTATTGTGTTTTTAATATCCTGTTGGAAGCCCCCCAGATGGGTGGGGTATAAGTAATAAATTATTATTATTATTATTATTATTATTATTATTATTATTATTATTATTATAGCTAACATTCCTAACCATTGGCTGTGCTGGCTAGATCTGAAGCGAGTCCAACAAGATCTGGATGGCCACAGGTTCTCCACCCCAGCTCTATACTGAAAGAGCTCAAGGCCCAAATATGTCATTTAAGGTAAAGGTAAAGGTACCCCTGACCGTTAGGTCCAGTTGCAGACGACTCGGGTTGCGGCGCTCATCTCGCTCTATAGGCTGAGGGAGCTAGCATTTGTCCGCAGACCGCTTCCGGGCCATGTGGCCAGCATGACTAAGCCACTTCTGGCAAACCAGAGTGGCGCACGGAAACGCCGTTTACCTTCCCGCTGCAGTGGTACCTATTTATCTACTTGCACTTGTACTTTTGAACTGCTAGGTGGGCAGGAGCTGGGACCGAGCAACGGGAGCTCACCCTGTTGCGGGGATTCGAACCGTCAACCTTCTGATCGGCAAGCCCTAGGCTCTGTGGTTTAACCCACAGCGCCACCTGCGTCCCTTGCATAAGTTTAACTTACATCAAACCGTGATTCCTGTTGTGAAGGAAACTAGTGGTTTGGAGGGGAGGGGTTAATACCCTTTCTTTTCCTTGTATAGATGTATTTATTTATGTAGTACTTTTGTCTGTGTAATTCTAAGCACCAGCAGACCCACCAAGTATCCCTATTTTCCAGGAACAGATTTACAGAAGCCATTGTGACACCTTCCTCTGTTGGCTCACTGGTCACCAGAGTGCTAAAAGGCCTGGTGAGCTCCTATGGTTGGATCATTTCCTGTTTGTTACAGAAAGAAGACAGACATGTAAGTAGGATTTATCTCAGCATCTGCATTCTGTGATGATAGTGAATTCCTCTTGAGCTTTGAGGCGTGAATGCCAGGAGAGTACTAACACTGGGCCCCATTTCTCACATTTTCCTCTTTCTTTTCTAGGCTTTCAAGGCTGAGAAAAGTGTTTTCCCGGTTAGGGAGGAGAAATAAGATTTTGCCTCTCCCTGACAACCTCCCCTTCCGCCTTCCCCTCTGGACCTCTCTTTCAGAGGATAAGAAAGGTAAAACGCTTCAGCATATAGATGTTGCTTCCAGAGTAATATTAGTCCCTAAGTAAGGTTTCGTAGGAAAGGTCTCTCTGTAACTGAGGCCTATTTCGAGGTTCAGAAAATAAACATATCCCATGTGGCTCTTTGTAGGCTCTGCAGACCTGCCGCCAGCCAGAACTGAAAACCCCAGGGAAAACATGAAGGCAATGCCTATTTCCAAGGATATGTTCAGGGTATATAAGAAAGTCCCTAAAACAGTTATAATTGCTAGCCTTCTCTTCTTTTCCAATTAGATGACATAGTATTTGAAGACCTAGAGGGAGAGCAGGGGCAGGAGAGCTTTTATACTGACACCATGAACCACAGAATCTGAACACGGAGTTTGCCCTCACTCTCTACCAATGCTGGGCAGAGTTCCACCATGGAACGAACCTTGCAATTTCCCCAGTGAGTGTGTCTCTTTCTTTGGGGCCCAAAGAAGCCCACTGGCTCAGCTGCAGCATACTCTGGCATACAGCACTCATGGTAAGGCAACCTTCTGAGAAACAGCTTTTTGGTGAGCAGTGCATGCTGTCATGAACTTCACCTTACAGCTTGGACGGTCTTTTCTCAGACAACAAGGAAGCCACCCTCCTGGGGCTCCAGGGCTGCCTGGGTCATGGCGGGGTCGGGAGAGCTAGACTCCACATGGCCCAGCAAGAGCGGGGGCAAGGGAAGCCCCGGGCATGTCCTCTATGGGGGATCCTACAGGCCCAACTGGAGAGAATTTAATATTTTTAAAGCAAATGTCCTGGATTTGGGGTTTGGTTCAGGCTCTGACTCAGCAGCAGTGGAGGATCTATCAGGCGACTTTGTATGCCTTGAAAATTGGCAACCCCAGATAAGTTTTGCTTCTCTGAATCTCAACAAACACACAAAACGTAACCGGCTGTGCTCTTACATGAATAAAATATATTTTTCACTATATCAAATAGCTCCTAGAGTTCCACGGAAATGGCTCATAAAGTTCGACAGAGTAAGCAGAAGACCCAGTAGATCAGTTCCTTCACGGATCAGTTCATTCACAAGGTCCACACATTTACTAGTATCTATTCCACCTGTGTCTTTGTACGTTCAAAAAATCCACATGGGCGCTTGCTACAGTTCCATGATTCCACAGAATCCTTTCACAAGAGTCTAGACAAGGATTTCCAGAATATTGGCCTTCAAAGGTCAAATGTGGACTTACACTATTGATCCAACAGTTGAACGGTTCAAAAATATCCTCAGAAAATATAAATATCAAGTCATCTACCGGTATATATCGGCCATAAAACAAAATGTATTCACTATATGGGTTATTATGAACAATGTGCTCTAAATCAAAATTTCTCATAAAGATTAGTCACACTGGGAGCACATTTGGAGCCCATGGCTACACCTTGTTTTTGAATAAAGTACTTCGAACCAAACCTGAAGAAATTATTAGATAGAGCTAATTCTAGAATCTCCATTAGAAAATGGACTGGTGGAGAAGACTGATTGTGATCAACCAGCAGTTCTTGGATTTGAGATTTTACTACCGGTACATCCAGAGGTACATTGGTATAGAGAGACGAAACATCCCACGTAGCAATTATACCATGTGGAGTAGCATGCAAATTTTCAATAAGGGTTATAATATGTTTTGTATCCCTGATGTAAGACAGGGTTTCTTTAGTAAAGGGATGTAGAAATGTATCAATGTATTATGAACAATTTCCCAACAAAGATCCTGAAGCTGACACTATAGATCTAACTGGTGGTGGGAGCATATTTTTGTGTATTTTCGGAAGTGTATAAAATATTGACACTCTGGTGTGATCGGGACATAAAAATTCAGCTAAGCCTTCATCTATATAGCCTAAATATATGGCTTCATTTAGAACAGGCATCCCCAAACTGCGGCCCTCCAGATGTTTTGGCCTACAACTCCCATGATCCCTAGCTAGCAGGACCAGTGGTCGGGGAAGATGGGAATTGTAGTCCAAAACATCTGGAGGGCCAAAGTTTGGGGATGCCTGATTTAGAATCGCCTGTAATTTATTCTTCACAGATATGGTAGGGTCACTAGGTATAGGCAAGTAGAAATTTGAATTACTTAGTTGTTTCTCTGCTTCCTTGATGTAATCAATCTTATTCATTAGTACAATAGCTCCCCCTTTGTCTGCTGGTTTTATAAAGTTTTTATCAGCAGAAAATTCATTCAGGATTAATGAATCTTGCTTGCTTAAATTATACTGCCTGCAATGTTCTGATATGGTGTATGTGAGAAACCGGAATGAAAGTAGATTTACGTTTAAAAGGTTCCGGTGTCCAAGGAGTTTTTTGTTTGTTTGTTTTTTAAACAAACCTCTTAATTCGATCTGACAAATTACCATATTTTCCCACGCCATAGGACACACCTGACCATAGGACGCACCTCATTTTTAGAGGAGGAAAACCAGAGAATTTTTTTTTTGTTTTCCTCCTCTAAAAGACTGTGAGGGGGGCACTGGAGGGGGAGCGGAGGAGGCAGCGGCGGTGGTGGGACCAGTCTGGCGAAGGGGGCAGGGGAGGAAGGGGCAGCCCAGTAGCGATACTGTCAGGCTTCCCCTTTCCCCCCCTTTCACCGGTGTCGGAGGAGGCAGGGGATTCTCCTGCCTCCCTTGCCCTTGCTGACACCAGCAAAAGGGGGGGGGGGAGAAAGGGGAAGGCCTGTAGCGATGCTTCACAGAGCAGGGAAGGAGCAGCTGCCACCCGCCCCTCCTTCCCTGCTCTGTGTCAAACATTTTCCCCCCCTCCCCGCCGCCATGGTTCTTAAAAGCAGGCTTTCCCAAGCGGCAGTGGTGGGCAGTGGAGGAGATGCTTCCCTGCTCCCCGTCAAACTTCTCCCCCCCCCCCGCCGCTTGTAAAAGCAGGCTTTTGCAAGCGGCAGCTGCAATGGGGGGGGGAGGAGATGCTTCACAGAACAGGGAAGGAGGGGTAGGCGGCAGAAGGGTGAGCAGGGAGAAAGGGCTTTCTCGCCGCTCGTCTTTGTCCGTGCCGCTGCCACCCGCCTCTCGCAAGTGCAGGCACTGGGAGAGGCGCAGCACCCCAATGCCTGCTCTTGTGAGTGGAGGAGGCGGTGACGTCGCTCCATAAGACGCACAGGGATTCCCCCTTCCTGTTTAGGAGGGGTAAAGTGCGTCCTATGGAGTGAAAAATATGGTAGTTTGAATAATCCTGGTTTGAAATGCAGAATACTTAGAAGTAGGAACAAAACCTAGACCTAAATTTAAGACTCGAAATTCCTCTGGTTTTAATGTCCTGTCAAATAAATCAACCACTAAAGTGGTATCTTTATGTTCTGAGATTATTTCCTCTGGTAAGGGCATCTGGTGCGCCGTTTGGAAAGAGACTGGTATGTATAATCAGATCTTGGCCTAAGTTCTCTGTCTTCATCTGATCTGTTGGTACTGGATAGGGTAGAGTGCTCATAATCAGTAGGAATGGTCGAAAGTGGAGATGTATTGGATCTGTTAGACTGCCTGTGAACTAGTCCTGAAGGTAGCATATCTGATTAGACATATTTAACTAGTGGGCAAACAAGCCTGGTTGTTTCAGAGGCTTCTTTCTTTGCATGTCTTGTTGAGATCCTAAAATGTCTGTCCAACAGTTGCTTGAAAAGCTTTGAGAGACTGAAAGCATAACTTGGTATTCATGAAGTACAACTGACTTGATTTTCTTTAATGATACATTTCAAGGCAGCTGCTTTTTATAAATTGCCAATCTGCCTAGGGACAGCAAATCAATGAGAAATATGAGTGGTTGCATTGCACAAGCACACTGTATCTTAACAGCGACCATTAGATTTGTATAGTATTTTCCACCAGTGCTAAGGTAGCCGACTCGATAAATTCTAAAGCAAAATTTCCCACCATTTTTTTAAAAGTAGCATAATACACTGAGCTTTCTGCAGATTAACTCTGACATTATGTGAGACTTAAAAAAAATACTGCAAGATCTTGTGTAATATCTTCAGATGCGCAAAAACAAAAAACCCACCTTCTTTCCCCTGCCCTTCCTGGAAGGCATGAAGGCAAGAAGTGGTGCCTGGTGCAGCAAATTGTGCAACATTTCAAAGCAGTATTGACATTGAGAAAATGGCAAGAGGTTTTCAGTGGGAGGGAGAGAGAAAAGAAAGAAAAACACACCACTGCCGGCCCCCTTTCCCTTCATAAGAAAACCCAACTAACAGTCCACCTTCATTGCAAGCCTTCCACATGAACTATTTTTGGAAGTTCATACTTTAATGTAATTGGGGGGGGGAATAGTAATTCACATGAAAGTAATGGATTCCCCCCCCCCAAATCAGGGATCAAATCTAAAGGGTTCAGGACCATCCACATATAGAATAGGGCTAAGTAACTGCTGCAAGTAACACCTAAGTAAAAAAGAGCTTAAAAACACAACTTGTCTTGGGCAGTGCCAACTGCTACATCAGGGTGGGGAACCAGCATAGCTCCCAATTTGGCCTGCAAAACCATTTCCCCCAAATCCTGTGACCCACACCTGATGTCATGTGTGATGTTAGGTGTGGGGCAGGCAGAGACTGGGCAGGATCAGCTGCAGAACCAAGTTCCTTATGGAAAGTTTGTGCAGCAGAACCCTGTGGAAAGCAGGGTTGAAGTCACCACCCATCAGCTGCATGACTGAGTTTCCCATGGGAAATTTGACTGCACAGCCAAACCCTACAGAAAGCAGCTCTGCTCAACATAGGGATTGCAAAGCCCCTTGCACTGCACAGACACAGCAAGCAAAACTCCTGTTGCATAATGCTGTCTCATACATAGGCATGCCCCTTCTCTGGATCCAAGCCTTGATGTTCCACGTTCGATATTGCTAGATTCCCAACTTCCCATCAGCTTCAGCTAGGTGTGGGCCAATTTCCAATGGTCAGGGATGGGGAGAGTTTTAGCTGAAACCTACAGGCTCCGTACAGGGCTTTTGTTCAGCCAGAACTCACTGTAACCCAGTTCCGACACCTCTCAGGTGGGCACCAATGTCATAAGAAAATAAGGGAGGCGTTCATGGTGAGTTCTAGAATATGCATGAAAGCATTCTAAATGAACACAGTAGCTGAAGAAACCACCAGCAAGCACCTCTTGAAACAGCACCAAGAAAGAGTCTCGTTGCACTCCTTGGTGCCCAGAGAAGACGGACTAAGAAGGTGTCCAGATATGCACAGGTTACAGATGTAAAGTTTCCTCACTGCCATCACTCTCGTCTTTTCAACATCTTGAAAGTCTAAGCGTTGAAGAAGAACTTAGCAATTATGCTCATGTAATGAAGAATTTTCTTTAACATTAATCACCACACACCCTCTTATTAAATGGTTATGTTGGGAAACAGCCAAACACTTTAGGCTTTCTGCACAGTTCCTGGGTTCCACCTTGCTAAATCAAAGTGCTGTTCCTCCCAAACAGAAGCAAGATCCTATCTTCTGGTCTGCAGGTGCCAGATGGGACAGCGCACAGGCGCATGCAGAAGAATGGAAAATGAAGTAAACAAAGACTCTTCTGTACTTCATAGTATTTTGTAGTACCATTATTACAGGAGATTTTACCCCAAAATTCTGCTATTCTACATTGTGTTGAGAGGAACGAACACGCATACACAGGAAGTGCCTTTACACATGTGTGAAGAAAAACCTGGTTTACATCATACACATAGCGTTCATATTTTAAGGCAGCATGGCTTTTAATGAATTTTAACTTGAGACTGGAGGGTTTTAACTTTGTCTTGGTGTTTTAAGTTTTCTGTTACTGTGCCAGTTCATCGATTTTTGTTCTTTCTTTTCTTGTATAGTGCCTTGTTAGAGCCAAACGGTGGCATAAAATGTTTCAATAAATACTCTATATAGTATTCATATTATTGAGGACAAGGACTTTTGCAAGAGGGCTTCCTGCTTCCCCATGACATCATCCGCCAAAGTGGCCTGTAGGGGTCAGGAGAGCCCCATAACAGCATGTGTTGGAGGAAAGGGCGGATCGTGGTGTCTAGCAAGCTAAAATGTTTGCACTGACAAGTGTTGCATCAGAAGAGCGTGACACTGAATTCCTTCCTCTGCTATCAGTCTGATGTGTTAACCATTCTTGCTACAAATTCATGATCACGTATGAAATCTATATTTCAGCAACAAATTGATTAGAAGGATGGGAGAAAGTGTATACCTTACCAATCTTCAACATCATACCATGGTTTCCCCAGTTTGTGAATGAGTCAGATTGAGTACTGAACTAAGGATACCAAAAGGTTAGTAGAATGATCCATCTTAAACGAACTGTTACACCCGATTTAAAGGAATTATGGTTTGTTTAAACTACGGTTTCATATCCTGGGCATATGAAACGAACTGCAATTCCTTGAGTTCAGATGTAAGAGGGAACAGCGGTTAGTTTCAAAATCAGAAGTTGCATGCTTCAAACTCTTTACTAGGAGCACAAAAAAGAAAGGTGGGAGGGAATATATTAAACCGAGGGGACAGACATAAGATTATTATCCTTAAAATGACCTTCATGCTAAGGAAAATGTCTTCATAAAAAGTTCATAGCAACTATGGCATTTTGGAACAATGAGTCTCTACACGATTTTTTATTTAGGCATTACGGGTGGGTACTAAATACATGACAATATTACAAAATTTAAGTTATTAGCTGAAGAGTATTCTTCACGAACACACCCATTCACCCATTTTCCTTGTAGAAGTCCAGAACTGTACACAATATTGGAATATTGGCATACTTAAAGTGCAACTTGTCGAAAGGTTTACTAAAAAATAATAGTACTTCTCAAAATATATATCTCCATCTTAAATTTATTTAATTTTTCTTAAAAAGTCTGAACTGCTGGTACCCTGAACTGTATGCTTGGCTGCCTTTGTGATTCAAATATAAAACTCAGAAACGGAAAAAAAATATGGTTTGTCTCTTTCTCTTTAACGTTGAAATCATTTCCCCATATTTGTCTTTTGAATTAAAATGTGAAGGGCGACAGTGTTTAAAGAGGAAATGCTTTAATACATACATGAAATATAATCGTCACAGCACTCAAACTCATGATCTGCTCCAAAATAGTTGTGCAGGCTTTCTGTCCAACATAAGCATAACTTTCCATAACCCTAGCGTGTATCTTCCTTGTTGATGACTTTATAGACGCCCCACAAGGGGCATAGGCCACTCTACAGGCCGCTCCAAGCACTTATTTGCTGGTGCTACTTCCTTCATGAGCAGGGTATTAAAAGGCATGCCTTCCAGTCATGTGACTGCTTCATGGCACATGATAGAGCTATTGTCATCAAGTCACCCCATGGCCTGATCACTGTGTCTTAAAACATCAATTGATTCACAGGAATTTCAGAGGAAAAATTATTAAAATTCAATGTATCAAACAACTGTGCTAGTTCTTTGAAATGCCGCTGTGCATTTCTTCTCTACAATAGTAGCATATATGTTATTGCACAAATTTAAAGGCAGGCTAAGTGCTTAGAAACCACCCCCTCTGCTCCTTGCACAGAAATCTGCAAAAAATTACATTCAAAATCATATAAAATGTTACAAAATATTAAAATGAAAATGTTAAAGTATGTGTCCTGAGAATATTACAAAATTCATTATACAAGCCCTTCATTTTTGTTTTATTTACAGCATCCATTCCCAGACATATTTTTTTTACAATTAGCATTGTATTGACACTGTTCCCACTCCCAATATTATAGCAAAAGGTATATTATTTGCATTTGAGTAACCAGTCTGTTATCTAGTTTACATACTTTTCTTTTCTACACTTCTAAATGAAACAGTAACCCAGAATAGTTGTTTTAGCACATAGAAAATGTTGAAGGCTTTGTGCATTTCTATATTTTGGTCAAAACAGTTAGTGTATACACTTTTTACATTTTGGCAAAAGAAACGTGAAAATCTTATTTCAATATACTTTGATTTTCCCCATTATAAATCTATAGTACAGTATATTTCATACCCCAGATTAGTCATTTTCTTTTGCAGTATTTTCTAAATTTGCTTCAGAAAGGCAGTTACAAGGTAAACGCTATGATCTAAGTGCTGGGGAGAAAACAGCATCTTTGGGCTAAATGAAAACAAATTCACCAGAAAGAGTAAATAGCATTATTTGTCTATTTCCTGAAACACTCAGCATTTTACAAAAGAACAATTCGCATTCAGTATCCTATGCAGCACATTCCTATGGTTCATTTCATCAACACTAAAGCTTCATGTATTAATTTTTTTAAATATAATTCTTAAACAGTTTTATGAGAGAGATAATCACATAATATTTGCATATTTTTAAACAGGGCTTAGATAAAAATATATATTCTGTATGTCTCTTGGGTTAAGGAAAAGACTGCCATCCTGATAGCAGCCATTCAAGCATGGAAAGTTCTGAACACAAAGTCTATCCTTCAATTCTTAGCTCTGCATACAGAGTTCAAATTGCAACAATGATCAACTTGGATTCCAGGGATTAGGTAGCAGCGGTGGCTCGACTCTCAAGAGGTGCTTATTTTAGACAAGTACAACCCATACTCATAGCTAGCTAGGAGGAGGAATTTGGCAACAGATAGTTGTATTTATCAGGCTAACATCATAAGGCTTCCTTATGGTATGGGTCTTTAGAGAAGAATAAATGAAAAAAAGACCACATTCACCTACAAATTAAAAGCAGCAACATACATAAAAAACTTCAGCAACATACATAGTTTAAACATTTACTGAATGATCTAATATGGTTTAGGCAAAACCAGAAGGAACTTACTAAATCTTTAAGGCATCAGTGCACCGAGGACTGAAGCGCCAAGAAATAAATATAAACATCAAAAAATGTTACTGTGGTGTTATCTGTACAGTCATCGACATACTTTACATACAATTGTTACCCACTTATAAAATATATTTCAGTATTAAAAGCATACTAGAGCATGAATTTCACATCACTTTTCAATACTTCACTGAGTGAGCTAAATCGATCTGGCAAGATTCTCATCTTCACTGTCCCATCAGCTCCACATGAGAATATGTGATTTGCTGGTCCTGTCTCAATCTGCATGACACCTGTCCCAAGATTTCTGAAAATAGACTGTCGAGAATGTTCATTGATGAAAGTGTGAAGAAGACCAAAGTTAGATAGGCTCCATACCTAAAAACACAAAGAAAAAAATATTTCAATATGTGGGTTTGTTTTTGCTCTTACAAGGACAATACTGTTTGTTTAATCCATTACCTCGTACTAAAATTACTTCATCGATACTGAAACTTTGGTTATTGCGTTTTTTAAAATATACCGTGTATTATTTTATTTTATGGTTTGTACTGCAAGCCTACTTCAACTTCTATAAAGAAAGGCAGGGTATAAATATTTTAAATAAAAAACAAATTTATAGTTAAGGCAATACTAAATAGTCTCAGGTCTAAGTTAAAAGCAGAGGAGAACAAAACATTAAAGTCCTACCCCATATAATTCTTAGGCAATGCTCTAATGAATGTGTAAATAAATTTATATTTATCGAAGTCTAACAAAATGGAATTTTACAATGTGTTACCTTTATGTTTCCTTCAGCAGATCCTGTGACAAAATATTCTTCTGTAGGATCCACAGCAATTGCTTTAATTGAAGAATCATGACTCTGGAAAAATTGTCGTTGTTGCTTTTGCCGAAGATCTATTAAACAGGTATAGCCTTTTCTGCCACCTGATATTAAAAGCTGGTGTTTGGGGGCATATGCTAAGACAGTTGCTCCAGTATCGTGACAAGTAAAGGCTGAAATCCAAATCAATAAAATTAAATGACAGTGTATTAGTATTTTATTTGCCATCTTGTATAAAGCTTTGTGTAACAATAATAGCGCACATGAACTAGAATATTAAATCTAGGTTTTAAAGTGCCAAACTCAAGCCCAAATGAACTAAAATGTTACTAATTCTGCTGTTGGCTCTCATGCACATGGTTCATAGGATGCAGAGAGTTCTCCTCCCTAAGCAAATGACTATGAGAAACCACTTAAATCAAGAAATTTGTCCTCTATTAATAATGCACGTATTCAACAAGATGTTGCGAATAATCTTTAGCACAAGTTCCTCTATTGGTCAGTTGATTGCATGTAAAACGAATAGTGATTCTTTCTTTCTTCTATCAGATCAAAATGACCTGAGAACAACAAAAATTGCCAGATTTATCGAGGGTGCAATGAGACTAAGGGCTACCTTTTAAACGACAACCATAGCCATATGATCTTTTCATCCTTGTTGTTTTTAATTCTATATTGCATGTATTTTGTTGCTATGGCTGTTGGCTATGCAAATAAAGTTTGTTGTTGTTGTTGTTGAATAGTGATTTGTGAGGATAAGACTAAACAAGGAACAAGAATGTAAATCTAGACCACAGTATTTGTTTTCCAGAAGCTCGATAAAGAATGTAGCGAACTTTAAGGGAAACGTAACAATTATCTGAAACCTAAAAACTCTACCTACATATAAATCTGCAGTTTTAAATTGTTTGTATATATGCGTTAAACTTACCATGCACTAAGCTACTAGAATGTGCAACCAGAGTATCCCACAGACAAATATTTCTAAAAAAAAAGAGAAAGAAAAAAATAATGAAGTAATATTTTTTTTTTGAATTGCACTTGCTGGTGCCCTCCCTTTTTATACACATCGAATAGTGTTTGTGTGTATGTGTGTCTACTTCACTATATCAGGATAACGCTTCCTGCATCGGATAAAATGGACTGCCTATCTGCAGCCCCTGACAGATTGCCTCTGAGGGGATGATGCTGTTGCAATAATAATTAAGTTCTACTCCCAGTAGACCCACTGAAATTCATGGCTATAACTTCGATTCATTAATTTTATTTTATTTTATTAATTTTTTTATTAAGCTTTATTTAAATTTGGTTTAAAATACATTCAACACACACTGAAAGAATACAGGCATACCAAACAGACACTAATATATAAATAATAATAATATACAAAATCATATAAAAATAATGGTAAAGCAATCCGTAATTTCATCTCCAAATAATAAGAATAAGAATAATCATAATATAATATAAATAATAATAAACATAATATTCATAAACATGAAAATTCTCAACAATACATAAACAAAAAAAGAATGGAAGAAAGAAAAAAGAAAAGAAGGAAAAAAGAAAAAAAGAAAAAAAAGAAAAATACATTCGTCTCATCATTCATACCCCCCAAAAAACCCAATAACGATATCCTATTAATTCATCAAAAATCCCGATATTTATCCCACTAAAGACTTCCACTTATCTCTATCTCAGATTTCTTTAAATGTTATTCTCTAATACTGCATTCCCAATTCTATTTTCATTAATTTTAATGGGTCTGCTCTGTTTGGTGGTTTTATGCTTGTAGAAATCATTTGTGCAAGGCAGGATAATTCATTTTTGCCAATTCTCTCCTACCTACTATAGTTCTACTATATACTATTATATATTATATTATATTATATATATTATATTATATTATATATATTATATTATATATATTATATATATTATATATATTATAGTATACTACTATAGTACACTCCAAAAAGCTGGTCTCAAGGACTGGAGGGCCCTCCTAAGTAGTGTGAAATATGGGGTCAAGAACTGCAGGAGGTTGGTAGAACTGGTGAAATGCAGGTGTCCCACCTTGTGCGAGCGGAAGCACCTTCCCCCTACTGCAAGCCACCACTGGCACAGCCCAACATATAAAAGTACTTTTTTCATTTGCACTCAGCCTACCACTGTGATCTTGGAACAAGTTTCAGTACCTGTTGTCAGTAGACTGCCCAGCTGTGGCTATCAAAGATGAAGAGCTGATGAAAACGAAGTCACTGGCTGTTTTGTTATGGCACTGCCATGTCTGGAAATCGTAATGGGCATTAGTAAGTAAAGGTTGGAAACAAAATTAATATATATATAGGTCTTTTAAACAGTAACATGTATGAGATTGTCTAAGGGCTTTCCATAGTCATAATAACAACTTGAATTTAGCCCAGTAACAAATCCTCCCTCAGCCAGTATGGCAGGAGTGTTAAATGCTGATAAGATCTCGCATTGGTCAGCAACTATGCAGCATGCAGCCTTCTGTCCTAAGTGCAGTTTCTGGGTCAAGTGCAAGGGAACCGTAACATTCATAGTGCATTGAATTAATCCCACCTTGGAGCCCCAATGCCAAAACTATTGCAATTAAGCTCTCCCAGTCCAGGAATAGTCACATCTATCATACCAGCCAAAGCTGGAAAGGTGTTTTTTGTTTTGCTTTGCTTTTACTTCTTTTCATTGAACAGAAGGTCCCTAAAACCATATCATAAAATACTTTTAGAAAGTTCTCCTGTTTCAGAAGTGGTTTGCCATTTGGCTTGTGGGTTGCTGTTAAGAGAAGAAGAACGAGCACAAAACCTGCAATTTTCCAACCAAGTATATTTAAGAAGATGCTTTTAATGTCTTACAACTATTTACTTAAAAGTATGCGTGCAAAGCGTAGGAGGAAACCACAGTCAAGAATATAAGCAGCTTACAACAATTAAAATACAGCTTTTCAATGTCATGGTGCTATCAAACAAAAGCAAGTGGGGAGGGGGCTTTTGAGGCTCACCAAATATGGTTTGGGCGTGCTTCCATTAAGTAGAGACGTTTTCCAGTTTGTTTGATAGAGACTTATAAACCCATCACCGTCAACGATCCCAAACTGGGGTGGGGGGGGTCGGGGGGGGGGTGGAGAACAACAGTAAGAATGTAAACATATATGCAGTTCCAACATATATTGTTTGTGTTTGTTTGTTTATATATTGCCCATACATTTAAACTTATTGTATGCTAAACATTTAAACCTGTGGTTCCCAGTGTGGGCCACACACCCCACAGGGGGGCCATTTTTTAGGGGGGGGGGTGCGTAAATCGAGAATGAGTTATTAACAGTGAATGGCCTTTTAGGCTTCCTCCTCGTGAATAGGAGTTCACATTTTCAATAATAAGAATTATTTGTCACGGGGTAAGTGTGTTTCAGGGTTTTAGAGATTATTAGGTGGGGCATGGCCCCCCAAAAGGTTGGGAAACTACTGATTTAAACTTATTTTATCCTAAGCCACTGGAAGGAGCAAACAGAGCATTTCGTAGAAACACATTTTTTTTAAAAAAAAATCTTTCTGAGATGCAAAAGGGGACGCTACCTTATTGCCTTGATAATTGAATCTCATCCTTGTAATCCTGGAGTTGCCACCAGACCGGAAACATGTAATTTGTTGAGAATGGCCCCACTCAAACATTCTCACACTGCCATCCTGAGCACCTGTCAAATCTGGAATAAAAAATAATCCATAAAACTTCAACACTTCTTTAAAACCAAGGTATAGTTACAATGGCCAAAAATAGATTCAATCTGAATTAAGAATTATAACCGCCTACAAGTATGGTTTCCCCCCCCCCCTTCATCTTTTTAAACAAGGGGCACTTTTCCTTGCTGGATGTTTTCAAACATTTTTCCCCCCATACACTGTATAATAAATTGAACTACTGCAAACATCAAAATGGGCTAGACATATTAAACTTACAGTAAGGTAGTGTTGGGTGGGAAGCCATTCTTCGAACATTATTGATAGCCTTCTTGATCATCTGTTAGATGTGCAAAAATAAATAGGTAAGCTGCAAAATTGACCAGAAGCCTTTTAAAGTAATTAGTGATGCAAAATGCAGGCGCTACCAAGTTTGTTTACCTTCATGAATTTGGGGCTGAAATATGGATGCAAGTCAATGAAAGCTACATAATTCCCTCAGCATTAGTGCACACTGATATCAACAGAACATAACCCCTGAGTGTATGGGAGCTTTCATTCCACAGGACAAAGGGTCCCAATAGAGACACTCTAGGCTGCATTCTTACCTCTTTTCTTGCCAATTCCTTTCTGATTCCATTAAAATTATTGGAATATTCCTGTATATTGTAAGGTAAGTAAGACAGAGGTAGAAGCAGAAGCATGTAAGAGAGAGGCAAACAAACTTTTACAGAAGTTAACTAGGAATGAAGAAAATTAGGTTTTGCATTTAATCAATCACAGAAAATTTAGTTGTGAATTATTTGCATTACCGTAACTGGAAAATTATGTATCTAAGTAGCCTTCGGTTAAAGAGCATGTATTACAGTAGGTAGTAAGGTATTGACTGTGGCACATTCATAAAGCCTAATTTTTAAGGAGTCTCCTAAATGGTACTCCTGCAGCTTCTCCTTTCACAATTAATTTGTCTCCCCTACCCCCATTACTTGTACATATGCATCTTCCTCCAATTCTTATCCCCGTCTTCTCCAAGTTTATTTTTTAGCATTAAACCTTTATCTCTTTATTTTCCATCAGTACCCACTTTGGCTCTTTGCCCCTCAGAAGAGGGAGGGGAAGCATTCTGATTTGGCAAGTGATTAGCAGGAAGAGTAGGAGAACTGGAGTGTGGGAGTGGGATTTGGAAGGGCCAGAAGATGCAGCGGCAGGAAGCCCCAAATGTTTCCTTCTCTCTCAGTTCATCCATTCCTCCCTTCTCCTCTTCTCATATTTGGCTGGGCACTCTGCCCTCCCCCCCCCTTTCTGTATTTTGCTCCTTTCCAATTTTGCATGGTACATCTCAGTCTCCAACCACCTCTTGCTTCTGTGTGTGCTTATGCACTCACGGTGCATGTGAGCAGCTACTGGGAATGGTGTCAGTCCCATGAAAAGGCTATGATGGGTGTGGGGTGTGGCTGAAGCCCACAGGTGGTCCCTTGCCCACAGTTTCAGGGGGGGGAATGGAGCAAAAACAGAGTTTAAAATATGTCAAAAAGGCAGACACATTAAGGAAAGTGTTTCATCCGCCAATGTCATTTGAACTAGGCATTCTTCCATACCTAGCAATGCCCATTTCTAGATAAAAGATTAGGTAAAACAAAACATGTACACATCCAGCTTTGTTCAATACCACACACTTGCTTTGGTCTTCCTTGTATAACAGCTGAAGGGAATACTCAAAATTCATTCTACGTGGATGTGTAAGTTGCCCCAACACTTTAGCATGGACAAGATGCCCATGTTCTCCCTTTGGATGTTACATAAAGACCATAAATTTGAAGTGATAATTCAACCTTGCAGCAAAATAAGGTATATGGTAATCACAATGCATAGGATCACAGCCTTGCTACTGTCTGAGCAATTACTATCTTCCTACAGTATTACTGGGCTCAGATACACACACTTTAGAGATTATTTGAGATGTTAGCGTAATCCATGTTACTTTTGCTTTATTTTCTCTACTTTTTGCAAAGGCCAAAATGACCGAGCATGGATACAAAAATAAAAAACGAGGATACAGGTGAAACTCGGAAAATTAGAATATCGTCGTAAAGTGCATTTATTTCAGTAATGCAACTTATTATTTTTTCTTTTAATTTTTACAAATGCTTTCTTTTGGAAATTCCACAGTAATAAAACAAATAGTTACAATAATACAAAAATAAACAAAAATAAACATCGCTATTACATTTCATTAATTACATTCCATTTATAATTGACCCGCCTAACAACAAATAATTACAATTACAACAAATAAAGGCTTGACATACCTTGCTTTGCATGTCATGCATCTATCTCATATATTGGTTTCCCCTTTTAAGTTGCATTACTGAAAAGCAGTTGTTTTAAGTAATTAGTTCCAATATTTTATAAACTGAAGCTAATTCCTGCTAATTGTATCAAATTTTATTTATTTTGCTTTGTGCTTGGCAACTTTAACTCACATAACTGCAAATAAACCTGCCATTTCTCCTCCATCAGGAAATAAAGGGCATGAATGAGTTTTGTAAAATATATCGAGTGCACAATGTCTTCTGGGCCAATATACACATAACGGTTCATGCATGTTTCTTTAAAAGAATCATCAACTAAAGAGCGTAATAAAGAGGTTAACATACAAAAGCAAGTGAGCTTTCCTAATGTAATAGCAATGTAGCAAGCAGCATGTACAGCCTCTGATTCCTACTAGCAGAGCTGATGTGAGAACTCAGAACTGGTGAAGATTTAAAACGTTGGAGAGTAAAAGCAGAGAGTGTTCTCTTCTGAGGAAAGTGTCAGAACAGTTGGACCAGAACTAAAACTTCAGAATCGCTTTAGAGACAGCATGAAAAGGTAAGAAGCTAAGGAAGAAGAGCTCCTAAGAGGTTGGAGAATCTAAGGGGATGTTGATGGAGTCAAAAGTGGACTGAGTTACATTGGACCAAGTGAAACACAGATGGAGAAAGAATCCTGAAGAAAATGCAAACAGAAAACACACAACTGAGGACTCTAAGTGACTCTCATTTTCAGCACTCCCACCCCATAGTAAAGCCACAGAAATACTTGCCCCTATTGTAAAGAGTTCTTGTAAGGGTTACAGTTAGATGAAGCATGTAAAGCACTTTGAAGGCTCTAAAAGGTACTATTTCAATGCTGTTACGTAATGAATATTCTGCTTAAAGGAAACTGGGCTAGGCAGTAAATAAAACTAGCTGGGAGTAACAGTGGCTGTAGTAACAAAAGGGACAATTTTACAAGACACAGCTTTTTAATCATTGTACCGCCATGATGGGAATTTACAGCTAGTAAATTCTCCCAAGTACAAAGGTCATATCAAGAGCCAGACATGAAGATCAGTGAAACTCAAACAACAACAAAAAAGGAGAGCTCAATCATGTGTAAAATTAGAAATAAATGGCCAAGGAAGGAAGGCAAGGAAGTAAACCCTAGGCTGAACTTGGATCTCTCTCAATGTTTATCCTTTGCACAGCATATGAAACTTCTGAATAAAGGGCATCAACAGCAGGCTCTGCCTTTGCCTCCCTTCTCCATCTCTGCCCTTTGAAAGGAATCAATGGCAAAAGAGGCAAGCTGAGGAAACTTAGTATTAGCATGGAACCCTTTTGGAATGTTCAAAATGCTTCATGAATTTGTGTCACATTTTCAACCACCATATATGGACAGATTAGTTTTATAATTTCTATGCTACAATTAGGGATTGAGAATTCAACCAGCAACTTCTTAACTGATATATCACGTTCTTAGACAATGCACTATTACTAAACTTTGCTTTTGTTTCCAACAGCATTTGGATTGTCTGCACTGAAGAAAACTGTTAAATGTATGGATTCACACATTAACAGAAGTGCTGAGAGTTTCTTAAGTAATTATTAATGTTTTAATCTTTAATAGCATTAGAAGTGTATATATTCAGAATATGATTTATAACACCTAATAAAACTTAAATATTCAATATTAAGTGTGCAACAGTGTGTAATTCAAGGATTATTCTATTGCAGGTGACTCACCACAGCAGCACCTCTGCCAGTCTGGGTACTACCAAGCCAAGGCATGTTGATCGGAGTGCCAGGATTGCTGTGAGTATAAGGAGTAGTTCCCTGAATGTTTCCCAAGTCATCACGAGCGTGGATAACCAAGAAATCATCAGCTCTATAAAGGAAAATGCTTTAATGAGAATTTTATGTTGCAAGAAATGGCAGTTGTTCAGCCAATCTGAATCTACAAATTAGAAGGCAACATCTCTGATTTAGGCTACCGTAAAATGGCAAGAAGGGTCTGTTCCCCATTCAATATTTCCCAGCTTCTGACTTCTGAGCTATGCTCCTCTGCAAACCACTGTTTCAAATCTATACTGTCCTGCTCCTGGAAAGATTCAGGAGCAGGAGCAGGGGGAGGGGGTGGCTTCCACCATTCCTCCTCAGTGCAGTCCTCCTCAGCATGGTCCCTGACAGTCTGCTGGGTCTGGCCAATGGTCCATCTAGTCCAGCATCCTGTTAACATAATGCTGCCCAGATGCCTGCTTTTACTTGGCTCTTTGAATTCAGAACTAAGGTGACCATATAACCACTTCAGTGTCTGGCCAGTCTTTTCAGACATCAGGACAGCTAGGCCAACAGCTGCCAAGGGGGAAGAAAGGATTGCTTTTGTCAACACAGGTGGACTGTAAAACCACAGCAAATAAGGGTAACAGAAAGGCGGTGCTAACATTGGGGGAAAGGTGGTCTGGGAACTGAAGCAAACAGATAGGAGGAAAGCCCAAGGCTGAGGAGATAAAGAAAATCAGGAAGGAAATCCCATAATACTCTTAGATAAATGTTTTAATATTTTTTAAAAAACTAGTTGGATTAAGAAATTACCAGTGTATCATTATCATGTATTATTAAAGGTAAAGGGATCCCTGACCATTAGGTCCAGTCGTGACCGACTCTAAGGTTGCGGCACTCATCTCGCGTTATTGGCCGAGGGAGCCGGCGTACAGCTTCCAGGTCATGTGGCCAGCATGACAAAGCCGCTTCTGGCGAACCAGAGCAGCACATGGAAACACTGTTTACCTTCCCGCTGTAGCCAGGACAGGCTCTAGGTGCAGTCCCGGTGGCGCGGGGCGCCAGGCCGGCAGGGGGGGTGCTGTGCGACGAAGCCGTGCTGTGTGATGTGAGGGCGGGGGCGCCGGAGCGATCTCGCGCCTCAGCGCCAGGGCGCCCGACCTGCTAGAGACCGACCTGGCTGTAGTGGTACCTATTTATCTACTTGCACTTTGATGTGCTTTCAAACTGCTAGGAACTGGGACCGAGCAATGGGAGCTCACCCCGTCGTGGGGATTTGAACCGCCGACCTTCTGATCGGCAAGCCCTAGGCTCTGTGGTTTAACCCACAGCACCACCCACGTCCCATCATGTATTATTATCATGTATTATCATGTATTATTATTATTATTATTATTAATAATAATTTCATTTCTATACCGCTTTATATTTTTAAGAAAAAAATAAATTCATGAACAGAAGCCAATGTTAGGAGACATAGCCAAGAAATGAAAAAATATACCCTTTAGCTTCCACTTCTACATCATCATCAACCCAAGTGTAGATCTGTGTAGCAAGAATTCCAGAAACATCTAGTTCTTGAACATCATGACTTGAAGCTATTGCAATACAATTCCTGTTGGCCTGCAATATACAAGTGTAAGGGGAAAATAATAAGCTCAGGACACCACTGGTTAACAATACCTTTAATTCCACTATTGCTTGTTCACTAGTGAATACAAAAGGCCCATGGAAGCATGAAGTTATGAGTGTGACAGGGTGTTTAAATGAATCCACATTGGCAGAGTTCCACATAGCTTCATATCATTTGGGTCCCCAACCACACCAATTAGCTACTCTTCTTTGGGTGGAAAGTGCAGAAGGTTAAAAATATAATATCCATGCTGCAGTCAGGTGCATCTGGTCCAGCAAGCTTGTTTCCAAAATTGACCAGCCAGATGCCCCAGGAAAACCATTATCAGGGTATGATTGAAATAAATAGCTATCTCCTGTCTGCTATCAGTTTCTCAGTCAGTATTATTGCATTTCAAAGGCTCAACTGCATGAAAAGCTGCCCATGTATATGACTTTTCATTTATGTTGTACCCACACATTGCAACCATCTGTTTATGTTGGTAGTAGACCAAAGTTTCTAGAACAGCAGAATTACTGCAACAGAGATCACTGTGCCTTTTGTGCATGCAGAACACAATGTAATATTTACTGTAGGAGAAATAAAAATGGTGTTATTACCTCTAGCTAAGGTCTGACTATTTTATTTAAATATTACAATAGCTCTTCCGTCTTGTGAGCCTGCACTACAACATTCCAAAATGTGCTTTTTTTTGAAGCACATTCCATTTGTGCGCATACCTTGTTGACAGCAAAAGCAGTGATAATGTCAGACTCTTTATGGATAATTCTAGCTTTACTTCCAGGATATCCCATATCAGTCTCTATCTGTATATAAAAGGGAAACAAAGAGAGAGGGGATCACACACATACCTTTTTTAATCAGAAAGATTTCTATCTTTCAAGCTCATGCTGAAATATAAAAGCTAAATATTAATCAGGAAGAGATCTGTGCTACTTGAAAGCGTGTTACTTTCATTAGTTCTAGATAGTCCAGTAAAAAAGGGTAAATTGCTATAAAAAATTAAATACATTTTAAAAAGTGTAACAACTTTGCATCCTATCTACCTCATAATCATTTATTGTCACATCACTGTGATATTTAATGCATAAATGGCCAGAAAACTGGAGAAAGAAAAGCAATTTCACATTAAGATGAACCATGTCTACCTATGAAATATTTAAAATTGACTCTGTATTTACCATTTAATAGCCTAGAACCAGTCACTAATAATGTGAAATTTGTCGAGAGCAGCAATAACCATATGAACAAAGGAATCACATACAAAGGAGACCAGAAAATTGCTGGTATTAGTCCACTCTGTATCTTCCTAATCAATACCAATGAACCACATGTGTTACACAGTTAAAACACACACACACACACAAACATTTTGAATGTAGGCTATAGTTTTCTCATCTCACCATTTATTTTATTTCACATATACCTTATTGATTCCAGGCTCTTCCACTGAAGTACTTTTGATATGTTCATTTTGCTCTTCTAATGACTACACCAGAAAAGAATAAATCACATGACAAAAGACAAGATGAGACTAACATGCAGCTATGAGGCAAGGTTAACAATTACATAGTAATTTTATGAAGATGCAACATTTAACTTAGTGGAACAAAATTGTGGAACGCTGCAATAAACTTCTTTGAAGTACATTCTCAGAAGTACATCAGAAAGAGTTCTATACCTTAGACACTATGGTGAAGACTTAACTCTCAGTTCACAAAGGGAAATTGGACAAACTATAATAAATGTATTTATACCAAACAAATAATACTCTCATTATATTGTTCTCCAGCCAGTGAACTTTACTGCTTACACATTAAGCATATGCAACCTTTGCATTTGAGGAATGTGGTGCCTTGGAAACTAGAACAAGCTTGGATGGGGGTGGAGGTGAGTTCAAAAATTTGAGTAACACTGGCTTAAGAAAAGCCAAGTTAAAGGTATTAAATTTCTGTATAAAAACGTACAATACAAACCTCATTCGAGCTCCTTTTCTTTGAAAATATGTTTCTGATGAAGGTTTCCTGGACCATTTCTTGTTTAACGAGGTATTGCCAAAGTCTCTTCACAGATAGTGCATTATTACTTTTAGACCTAAAAATGAAGAGAAACATGTTTTTAAGCATGCTGCAGTTTCTGTAATCCCAGTTTAATCCCACTACCCTTGTAAATCTGGCAGAGGAGAATCCAGATTTGCTCATTGCTCAAATCAATGCCAGGCAGGACGCAGGTGACCGTCAAAGAGAGTCATTTTTTGCCAGCATGGAATCAATAATCATGTTAACCTATTCATATGGAGCCAGAGAACTAATCCCTCAGGTTTGCTTTGTTTCAAGGAAGCTAGGTTTGAAATTAAGATGACCCAGTCTGAGCAAGGAGTGCAGATATCATCTGGAAAAGCAGCAGAGTGTCTTAGCAAATTCTGATGAAGCACAACCAAGGTAACAGAAAGAAGAAGAAAACGATAAGTAATAGTGTAAAAGATAAAATAAAAGAGAAGAAACTGGATAAATAAAAATAAGGTGGGTAAAGAAGCTCTCTTTTTTCCATAAAAGTCCTCATGTTTCCTTGCACATTAAGGTGAGACTTCCTCCCGAAAACAGCAAGAGGTATTTCATTTGATTTACTTACTTGTTTGTATTTGTAGTGTAGTTGTAGTTCGGTTTTGGAGGACTGACAGAAAGGCACAACAATATATAACTTAAAGCAGCGGAGGGGGTCAGAGTAAAAGTCAGCTACAGTTCACCCCAACTCCATGTTTATCTGCATGATTCATGTTTGCAAACTTGTGGTTTCTTTGCCTTTCCACTTTTAAATATACAGTTCAAAGTGTACATTAAAATACAATCTACACGTGCGCACACACACAAAATTAGTGAATTGTCCTTAAGTACTATCTGCAGTGGAAACTTGCTTTGAGGTAACACATCCATGCTATGCTATACAACGCTAATTAGAATGTATTGCCGATATGAAAACATGAATGACAACTGGTTTACAGAGCATGAAAAGTACAAAAACGACAGAGCCACTGTGCACACTTACTTAAAGGGGGTGTTTGTTGGCTCTAGCAAGGCTTTGTGGCGAAGTAGTGCAGGGCCCGAAGAGGATGCATCTTGAGAAGTATGAACAGAAATGAAGTTTTCTGGTGGGCCGCCATGCATCTCAAGTCGCCTAAGAAGAACTTGCTCCCAGCGTTGAAGTATCTTTAGCACTGCATGACACAGTGGGGAACTAACTGGAAGCTCTAAAACAAGAACAAGTTTCCCCTTAGCTGCAATATATTAAGGAAATTTACACTCTATTTTCTGCTACGGTACTGTTGTCACATCAATAGCAGATTTTACTCTATAGATGGAGCCTGCACATTTCCCTGTCAAGATGCACACAAGCAAGAGAACCAGAAAGTAAAAACAAAATCAAACGGACACATAAATTTACATGCTGAATTTGGACATGGGCATTTATATGTGCTAATGAACTGTATGAGTAAAGCTGGAGATGGCAAACTGGTTATGAAATGAGGAATAACAGTTCTTTAGCCCAACCCTAAAATCCTTTATATATGTTGTTCATGTATGTATAAATATTTTTAGTTACATTTGATCCTGGCTTTCCTCAAAAGAACTTAAGATGACATACTGTACACAGCTTTTTTTCATCTCTGTGAAATAGTGACTAGCCCAAGGTAAGCTAATAAACTTAATGAATAAATGTGCATTTGTATCTTCCCAATCCTAGTCTGCATAGCTGTCAAATTTTCCCTTTTCTCGCGAGGAAGCCTATTCAGCATAAGGGAATTTCCCTTAAAAAAATGAGAACTTGACAGCTATGCTAGTCTGACACTCTCAACTCGTACACCACACCGACACCGTGGTATGAAATGGAGCTTAGTTCCTCAAAATTATCCTTAATATGACTGCATCTGTTAATTATTTTCAAGGTTTAACACAAAACAGACCCTTTTCACAATTACACAGATTCTAGCTTGTTAGCTGGCTATATGTGCTTTTTTTTATAAAGGCATTATAAAAATATTACTGCTAGAATATGACTTGGTATGTAGCTTAAATATATGCTCGTTCAACAGAAGCTCCGGTTAAGCCACACTTAATATTTTAGCTGGCTGTTTTAGTGGAGGATGTAAAAAACAAAACAAAACAAAAGCCTCTCTGTTTAAGAAGCTCTGTAAAGGGAGGCACCTCTTCTCAGCTTTAGCAACTGTGGCTCATGATGATATTATTGCAAAACTTTTACCCTTAAAACTCCTCTCTCTCTCAGTCCCTTTTGATTATTCACTCACAAAGTTCAAGAGGGATCATTACTTCAGCATCTGGACATTACATTAGCTTCTCATCCATATATATCAAGAAGGAAAAAGAGAAGGCTAATTTTCTCAGTCCTTAAAACAACCCCATCCCACAATGTCTTCAGGAAAACGAGTTTGCCTTTTACACCAACTAAAATTCAACTAGGCTTGTAACTGCAAGCAAGGACTAAAAACATTTGCAGTATTAGGATAACTGATAGAATCAGATATGTATAGATGGAAAATAAGATATGGACATGCATGAATGAAAAATAAATATAATGGAACCATGGAGAGGCTAGAGGGAAGTCAAGGGATTGGAGAAATCCCACATTGTGATATTGTATTGATGTTTATTTTATATTGTTTGTTATGAATATAACCAATAATATTTTTTTTAAAGTAACTGCAAGCAAGGATGTACAGGGTTTTTTTTTTTCCAAAATCAAGAGTTGTATAAATTTTATGAAATAATAAAAATAAGCACCAGTAAATTAAGGAATATGAGGGAATTCTATATAAACAAATCCAAAAACCCACTAAGACAGACTTACCTGAAAGATCATGCCCAGCCATAGGGTAGAAAGTCTTCAAGTTCTGGAGGACAAGCTGAACCATAGCCAACCGCATCAGAGACCAACTAAACAGAATACACAAACAAGTATAGACGAGCTGTGAAAAGATAATACTGGTTTCCCTTTCCTTTTTATTATTAACTAAGGGGTATTCCTCTGCTTGCCCCATACACCGACTCCCTTCTCCCTGCCTCAGTTGTATTCCCCGGGGTTTCCCTCTCCAGGACCCCAAAATTTACCCCACCTGCTTCCATATTCCTCTCCAAGACTAGAATGTGCTCTTCCTTCCTCAGCTTCCAAACCCGCAAAGGGTTGCAATATCACTCCACGTCCCCCCTCTCTCCCACCCACAATGTAATCTCCCCCACCTTCAGTTTTCCCTTCTTTCCCCTTGTCTCTCACTTGCCACAAAATCTGGAAGTTCCAGTTTGTGCACAGAAGCACTTTGGGAGTGTGTAGGAGAGAACTTTAGATGGAAAGGTGGCCTCTTCCCTAGATGCCTCCCATTTCATAGATGAAAACAAATGTAGAAACAGTAAAGGAAAACAAATGAATCATATAATTTCATACCTATATGAATTTGAATTCGAATGTTCCTGACTCTTTAAGTCTGGTGAGAATTCATCATCACCTTCTTCATCGCTGCTTTCTTGACTCTCCTCTGAGTCATATTCAATTCTAGTTTGCGATGATGGAAGAAATGGCTAAAAGGTAAATGGAGATTGGAAGAGCAACAAAGTCTCAATTGAGGTAAACACAAAACAAAATACACTTGCTTCAAATACTTAGGGAGATCTGCTTATTATCATTTCAATTTCAGATTACTTTTAGTATGACTTGGCTTGGAAAGGGTAAAACCAATAAAGAAGAACTTATTGTTTTTATTTCTTTTAACCTTAGAAATACAGGCAGGAAAAATGCCAGGTTCCCTCTTTCCTTTATACTTAATTCACATATTCTGCACACCTTTCCTTTTATTTCTTGGCACTATTTCCTTTTAGGGTTGCCTCCTATGGTCAGTCCTTAAGCTACTTTACTAATTACCTGGCTTTTTACAAATAAGATCAGCCCACAGCTATTCTGATGTCCTCGCTTTTCCACCTGCTTAGCCAATAATTTAAGGTTAAGAGATTGCTTTTCAAGCAGGGTTTTTGGAATAATTCAAGTAACATGTCATATTAAAACACAATTTTAAACCAGAGGTGGAGAGCCTCCTGCTCGCAGAACAAATTTGGCCTGCTGGCCCTGACCATTTGGCCCGCAAGACTGTTTTGGGGAAGCCATGTCCATCTGCCCAACATCCGATATCATACATTTAATCAGGTGTGGGGTGGGTAAGGGCTTGAAAGATGCATTCAGTGGTGCCAATGAAGGTATCTGCTTGAAGAAGGAAGAGTTGATTGTGCTTCTTCTTGAAACTGGATTCTGCTTTTTGCAAAGAAAAACTACCTCACCAGTAAGGCCAGTATGTGACAGAATGAGAATCACTTTTGCTTATGGAAAAGATTCCAAAAGTGAATAAAAATTAAAATAAGATACCTTTGCTATGAAGTAGTCCCAAATACTAAGTTCAGGAGGGATAAATTTCTCTTTGTAATTTTGGGCATCTTGTTCTATCGAGGGTAAAGTAGTCTGTGAACTCTCTTTTAGCGAGGATTTTGATGACATTCTTAAAAACTTCTGTTGCTTCTCACCATCATCTAGAGGAGAAGAGGCTGCAGAGAGAAAAAGATGCATCTTTTTTTTGTAAAGTTTGGAAACCACTTACCAGATGTCTATCATCAAACTATTTAAGAATAAATGTTAAAAATCAATGTCTTAATTGCAACACCAACCACCAAGCACAAGCCTAGATTTAAAATCTCTGGCTTCCAAACCTAGCTCCCTTAATCCTTTGTCTATCCTCTACCTTAACCCTACACCTCCAAAGAGGTGCAATTATACTGCGAAAATTCTTAGCAAAAATTTAACTTTCATTTCTGCATACCCGAGAAATCAAATTTCCAACTATCATATTACAATGCAGACTGTCAATTTATATCCCCACAGAAGAGCAGCATGTGGTGCTGCTCTTTGCTAATAGTAAATAAAATCCTCACTGGCATGCAGGTTTTAAGAGTACATAATCTATAAATGGAAGTGCACGATAACACAGAAATAATTCAGATTGATTTTTCCAGTATATAACGTCGCAAAACATGCTCATAAAATTCTCCTTAAAAATGCAACTCACTTACCTTAAAGATAAAAACATATCTGTTATAATACAAAGTACTTTAAAGTTTTCTTAAACTTTGGTTTTTAGCTAGCACATCAAACATGCACATGCATTGCTTAATATGGTGCGTTAGTTTTTGAGCTCAACAAAAATAACAAAGCTTTCTTATGTTTGAAATGAAGGCATAGGGAAATAAGCTTACAGAAAGTGTTACATGATACAGAACTTGAGAAATAATGGATCTTTTGAATTCTTGCTTCCATTTACCCACATCTAAACAGTAACCACTATGCTTAACTGCTTTCTTGATTTAAATTTTACTGTTTATGCCTGCAGCACTAGTAGGCTATTTGTTATGGAACTACAGACAAATGCCAAACTTATTACAGGAAATGAAGTCTCGCTGACCAAGTTCTTTACTCTACAAAATAACTAAGGAAATTTATCTAAAAATGGTTTAGGACTGGTATCTTAAATGGTTAGGAATATTCTTGTAGTACTTCTTCTTATACATGGCAGAGAAACAGAGAAAGAAGGTAATAAAACATGTACATAACAAGACTAACAAAAGAACATAAATAAGTGACAATATAAATAAGCGACAATTTAAATCTAAACATCACTGCATAATTTAGATTGTTTTATTGTAAAAAACCGACAAGTCTTATGTTAATAGTCTATTTAAACGTATAATATGAATTAGGCAAAAATTCCAAAATGCCCTTTTCTTATTAACCACCCCCAACTGTATCATGTTTTACACAAGCAGCAAGATTTGAGCATTCCTTAGCTTGCATTGGAAAACTGCAACCATCAGCACAGCCAGTTTGCATTCCATTTGCTATCTAAAGTCCCAGACTGCTTGAAATAACTTTAGGGAGGTTGCTCCCACAGAACTACTTTGTGTGTGTGCATACTGGGCTGGATCTTGGGGGTTTATTCCCCCACCCTGGGGTCTCTTGTCATCTTGGCCTCCTCCAATTAGGCCCCTCAGTGTAAAGCCATCCCAATTCACAAATACAAAAAAGTAACTTAAAGTTTTTAAAAGTTCCCCAGAGTGGCTGGGGAAACCCAGCCAGATGGGCAGGGAATAAATAATAAATTATTACTATTATTATTATTATTATTATTATTATTATTATTATTATTATACCTGTGACATTTTGGAAGACATGTGCACACAAACTTGCTTTATACCAAATCAGAGTACAGTGGTACCTTGGTTTAAGAACAGCTTAGTTTATGAACAACTTGGATTAAGCTACAGGTAGGTAGCTGTGTTAGTCTGACGTAGTCGAAGCAAAAAAAAAAAAATTCCTCCCAGCAGCACCTTAGAGACCAATTAAGTTAGTTGGTCTCTAAGGTGCTGCTGGAAGGATTTTTTAAAACTTGGATTAAGAACGCTGAAAACCGGGAAGTAGGTGTTTTGGTTTGTGAACTTTGCCTTGGAAGCGGAACATGTTCCGCTTCCTGTTGAGTGTGTTCCTTTTGTAAACTGAGTCCCCTGCTGCTATGGGAAAGCAAGCCTTGGTTTAAGAATGCTTTGGTTTAAGAATGGACTTCCGGAACGGTTTAAGTTCGTAAAGCAAGGTACCACTGTAATTGGTCCATCTAGCTTACATGTGCTCCAACATTCAATGGCTTTCCAGTAATGGGCAGCCATTTCTGGATCTTCCTTCCTCTGAAGCTTCTGGCAGTGATTCCTGCCTTCACATACTAAAGGTAGCTCAAGTCCCACCTGAAATCATCTTACAAACATGGGAGGAACACAATTTTATCACTGAAAATTCCACTGTAATCCAGATTTAAGTACAGACACTGACCAAACGTATTTCCTCTTTTCTAAAGTGAGCTGCCCAATGAAAAGCAGTTAATCCTAAAATACGTACTTGGATGCAAGTTCTACTGAAGTCGGTTTTGCTTACTTCCAAGTACATTCACAGATGAAAAGAGCTATAGATTTTACCCTAAAGCCACAAAGGAATCCATTATCAGAATCCTTCAGAATCTAAGAGTTGACACCACTCGTATCTAATCTGCATACCACACAAGTTTACTGTAGGTTATAGATAATAGAATCATCGAGTTGGAAGGGACCACGAGGATCATCTCTACAGGAATCTTTCACCCAGTGTGGGGCTCACACCCATGACCCCGAGATGAAGTCTCATGCTCTACCAACTGAACCATGAGCTATTCCTCAGAATCATTTGTTTGATGTAATTGAAAATTATCTATAATGGATTATATGTTGACATTTGAATACAAAGCAGCATTTTGCTGTGGTCAAATAAGCAGGATATGTGGATGATGATGTTTAAATAAACTCCTCTCTGCCAAGGCAATTTTGTGTCGCCTATGCCAATCACAAACCAAATTATAAATCAGCCAAAATGAAATGTTAAGCAGGTCACATTACCAGAGGATCTGTAGACACCAAGGTTTACATTTATATTATTACCCTACAACAATCTTTGATGGAGACTGAATTTGATTTTGCTATGAACTAAAGGCGGCTTTTATATGCTAAATTAACAGTAAGAAATCCACAGCCATATGCATGGTCATGTGACACAAAACAAGCAGTCCTCATGAGCAAAAAAAAAAATGTATTGGAAATATTTCTGGTAATTGCAAGCCATGTTCTTCCTTCAATAATGAAGTTATTTAAAACAGATTTAGAAGGGATTGTTCCAAATGTATAAAGGACCAATGTGGTGGTGTTTTTTGTTTTAATTTTCAACTCCAATTCATATAGTTAACATGATAGAAATAAAACACAATAAAAACCTGAGGTCATGACTTACAAACAGAAATTTTTCTTTGTATCTTTATTCCTACATGTGCAAGAGCACATATCAGCACTGGATTTAAAAGCCTAAGACTGAAGCTAGTATCTTGCCTGCAGGTTTGGTAGGACTATGAGTACTGATGGCTGTTAGAGATTTGGTAAACCCCACACATTCCATGGAGAATACTACTACCTGGTGTGGGCTAGGCATAGGGAAGTGCCTACCTGCCAAAAAGAGAAAACATAGGCTGCTCTTAGAGTAAAGGAATATGGCTACATCAAACAAAAATAAATTATTCACCAATCATTTAAATATCATGGCTATATTTTTAAACTGGCATTTAATAGGCTGCATAGAAAATCAGTTTTAGACTATCAAATACTGGAACACCTAGAACTGTTTGATTAATTTCACATGTAAGGTATGAAATTGCTATTTCAGTTACATTAGAAGTATTTACAGCACAAACCAATGTATGCTTACTGTAGAACCAAGCTCTGCTACTTCCATGTAAGAACTACACAGGATTAAAGCAGTTATTTATTTACTTAATTTAACTATGGCAGATATGAGGAAAGACAGTGCCAGACGGCCTAGCCAGTTTATGCAGCAGGAACAGGAAGGAACAGGGTTAACAAAAGTTTTATATGTAAAGAAAATAAAGAGCAAACTAACCCATCTTTGATGTTTGTTGAACCTGCCCTTTCTTTGGGATCTTTGCTCCTCCACCAAAGACAGCAAACCACATTTTGTCATTAAGAGGATGGGCCACAATTCTGAACAGCTCATTGCTGGAATGCGTGGCTAGACCATGGATGAAGAGGCTAAGGTAGACTGCTGTCAAAATTTCACACAGCAAAACTGTGATCCCAGATTGCGCTTCTTCTCCGGTATGATTTAATAACTGTATTAAAGCCATTATACCTAGAAAGAAAAAAAGCACTACCTAGTTTTTAAACACACACAGACATACACAAAATAAAACAATTTTCTCCAGAGAGACAATAGTAAACTTACTGTGAGCTATTTAGGGTGTTTATTCGTTATTTGTGCAGCAATGGCTGTAGCCCACCCAAACCAACTGAGTATAATGGTGTAAAAATGTAGTTTTTTCAACTGAAACTACAGTACATCAATGCATCCTTAGGAATAGGCCTGTTCCCCAGAATGCACTTAAAAGAATCAGAGTTTTGGGGTGTTCTTGGAAGCTCAGTTACCCTCAGTGGCTAGCAGTGACTTTTTACCAGCTGCCGCTGGTACATGAACTATGGCATTTTTGGATAGGGCTAGTCTGGCTATGGTAATTCATGCCATAGTACCGTCTCAAGGCTTGATTAATGCAATGCACCCTTGGGCCTGCTGTGGAAGCTCCAGTTAATGCAAAACGCTGCAGCTGGATTGTTGATGGGGACAGTTAATCACCAGCACATAACTCCGGCGATTGCTTGTACTGGCTATTCATATGCTACTGTGTCAAGTTCAAGATTCCTGTATTAATTTACAAGGCCCTTAACAACTTGGGCCCAGGTTACCTCAAAGACCACCTAATTCCTTATTTTCCTGCCCTAAGGTATTTGCGGGAATCATTGAAAGTAGACCCCCATGGCTCAGATATAAGTCTTGTATCCACCAGGAGCTGTGTGTTCAGTCCTGTAGCCCCAATTTTGGGGAAGCGGCCTCCTGCTGTTCACATTCTGGCACCAACTGAATATGTTTTTCTTCCAGTAGGCATTTCAATTGAAGTCTGATTTTGTAGTTTTAAGTGATTTTTACCCTTTCTCTATTTTTTTGGAGACCTTTCAGAGACAATTGTAGTTATACAGTATATATTGTTTAAATAAACACAAAAAGAACAGCATTGATTATTGTCAAGAAAGCTAGATAAGAATAAAATCAATCATTACTACCTGGCCACTGAGAGGGTACAGTATTGGGAGTGACTGTTTCATCTAAGCTTGCTGTCCTTAAGGAATGCCGGTGAGAAAGCAGCAGTGTTTGGTAAACAGTTCCAGTGAATTGGTTTGCTTGTAATGAGCTATTTAAAAAGAAAAGTTAAAATTAAATTAAATTAAGCCACTATTTCTATTAATCATGGCACTTCTTTTATTCTTGCAGAACAGGCATAGGCAAACTTGGGACAACTCCCATGATCCCTAGCTAACAGGACCAGTGGTCAGGGATGGTGGGAATTGTGGTCCCAAAACATCTGGAGGGCCGAGTTTGCTCAGGCCTGTTTTAGAGTGTCTTTCAACCTACAAACCCAGTTCATATAATGCTAAACTACAGTTTGTTTAGCTTAAGTCTAGTTTCCTTTTCCATCAAACTCAACCAGGATCGCTACCATGGTTTGAGGTAAGCAAGCCAGGATCATACACCATGGTTTGAAGTTGGTTGGTGAATCTTGTTTTACGCCGTAGTTTGTAGTTATGCTCAAATTTTGTGTGCTGGTTTAATCAAAGATTGTTATACCACTCTACCCCTACTACCCACCTGGTTACAGAGTCACAAGCAAAGAATATAAAAGGGTGGACTCTGGGGTCTGTAACTTACATCTCCAGAAGGTATGAATAGTAAAAAGGACTGAATGATTATCTTACCATAAGTAGCTATAGTGATGTTAAATAAGAGATGTAATTAAGTTTGTCCATTTACATCTACTACTTCAAAAGACCACAGAACAACGTAACCTTTTATCATAGAATACATACAGAGGCAGAGGCTGGGGGGAAAGTTTTGTGTATTATTATACCTTAAGTAGGACTGCAAATAGGGAATTATTTCTCTCGCTGAACATCAAAGCTCACATTCATTTATTTTAAAGATCATTACCTGTAGCTGTGACCACCACAGAGAGACTGGTATATGCAAGCTGACAGAGATGCAGCTAATGTATGCATTACATGGATCTGGAAGAAAGTTTTAGAGGACACATTATACATCAGGCAAGAATTGTTGTTTATGTAATGTTGGAACCTCTCGTTTCCAGAATCAAATTATCAAGTCAAACACAGTATGTCACATGACATGATGTGCCAGCATCTATTTAAAAAATGAACAAAACACACTTGCACCAGTGTGGCCTTAATTACCAAGGGCAGACTTTTGTGCCAGATAATACATGTGTGTAGATATAAATGGGTGAAATGCAACATAGCATTTAGTGCAGTACAGTGGAACCTCGGTTTATGAACACCTCGGTTTATGAATTTTCGGTTTATGAACGCCGCGGAACCATCTGGAACGGATTAATTCACTTTCCATTACTTTTAATGGGAAAGTTCGCTTCAGTTTATGAACGCTTCAGTTTATGAACAGACTTCCGGAACCAATTACACCCATGTTTCAGTTTATGAACGCTTCAGTTTAAGTACTTCGCGGACCCGTCTGGAACGGATTAATCCACTTTCCATTACTTTCAATGGGAAAGTTCGCTTCAGTTTATGAACGCTTCAGTTTATGAACAGACTTCCGGAACCAATTACACCCATGTTTCAGTTTATGAACGCTTCAGTTTAAGTACTTCGCGGACCCGTCTGGAACGGATTAATCCACTTTCCATTACTTTCAATGGGAAAGTTCGCTTCAGTTTATGAACGCTTCAGTTTATGAACAGACTTCCGGAACCAATTGTGTTCATAAACCGAGGTACCACTGTATGCGTAAACAGAAGAAAGTTCTGTTGCGCAAGTGGACCATGTTCTGCTTGTGCAGCAACTTAGTTGAATCCCACCATATTTTCATTTCTTTTTAAAAGAAAGACTTATTCAAAGACAAAAAAGAAAGTTACTTGTGATAATACTTGCCTTATGATTTTGTACATCTGGATTGGGAGGCGCATGAAGGTTTACTATAGCATGTAGTATGTCATGAGTCAGGTTACTAAGATGCAGCAAAGGATTGGCTACCACAGTTTTGGCACTTGCAGTACAGGCAAACAGAAGTGGTATTGAACTCTGCTCAGATACGGTATTAGTAGGCAAATGAAGCAACAGTTCCTTGGGCAGGGGAGAATAATAGAAAGCATATTTTAATAGCTGAATTCCTGTAAATACTAGCATGGGTTATTAACAGTGATTGTTTCCTTCTTACGAAATTCTTACCGATGATACGTATACACACTTGAAGTGATAATGTTAATGGTTTGCCTCTTCCCTCTCAAAAATTACTCAAAGCTAAAGGAAAACAGTAATCCAGTATATTATTATATAAGGTGGTGACCAGCCTGGCAAATTAATTGCCCTCTTAAATAAGCGATGTTTCGAAAGTGGCCTTGTGATTGGGCAGGGAACATAAGGTTTCTGAATTGGCCTGGCTAATTTATGATTCATGTCTGATCAGCAAAACTTTCACCTGCTGCACCCCGAAGTTTCGATTTAAGCCCCAGCTCCAACAAATGACTACAGCGACCTGAGCTGGAGGGCTCTCTCTAGTTCTGGTTTCAGGAAATTCTGCCTCAAGCTGGCTCCTATTACGTTTTAGGCATTGCAACACCAGTAAATGTGTTAAGCTAAATTGCCAGTTTGTGTCCACACACATCAATGAATGTTGCATGGAGCATGTTTCTCTTGGGAAATTCGGTGCCATGTGGTGCAGGAGTGAGTAGCAGTTTCAGAATCATTTTCTCTCTCATATAAGAGCATGTGCACCTTTGTCAATGGTTACCTATTCAGAGTAATTTGGGAGTAGATTCACTGCTTCCTCTTTTTGGTGGTTTATCTCCCTTTACCATTTAATGTCCTCCAATTATGCAATTTTGCTGTGACTGCCTTAGCTTCTCTCTTGTTGTATTTTTATCTTTTTGCTAAGGTAGTCCTCCATGTCACTCTTTAAGATTACAATTCATCTATCTGGGAGTAAGTCCAACTGAAATCAATGGGCCTGAGTTGTGAGTAGACTGTAGAGGATTGAGCTGCCAGTTTCCAAGTAGTTTTTTGAGGAAGGGGATGAGAGATGGGAGGTTAAACCGAGATTCCAAACCTTATTTTCCTCAAAGGAGGAATTTGAAAAGGGAGAATGAGAACAGATCCTTTAGAAATCACAGGAACCCCCCCCCCCGAATCTGTGATTTTTATAGTTCAGTCCATATGTATAGATATAATGCATGTGTGATATAATGGTACTTCTGACAGCATCCTTTATTACTCAGACGTGTGTATTTTTGCAGAAAACTGAAGTTATTCCTGCTTTGCTGCTGTGCAGATCGATATTGAAAAATGTGCCCCCCCCAATTAATGGCTGAATATCTAGTATTGCAGATGGAAGTAGAGTAAATAGAGGAAAAATTTGTGCTCTTGGAGCTACTGAATGCATACACAACATACACAACAGTGGGAAGCTGAAGATCCAGCAGGAAGATTGCCAAACCAGTTCAGCAACCTGAAGGAACTAGTCCCAGTAAACTGTTGCTTATATTTGTATACTTTGTAAACAAAGTGACAGTGCAATAAACAGAAAAAGCATGTCTGAAATGAGAAAATGAGTTGATTATTGTGCCATGGAGGTCAGCCATATGTTGCAACAATGGGAAATGTCACATGACACACAACCTCACTTATAATTCAGTAAGCTTCAACATGACAACTGCTCCTGTCTTTATCCTAAAAAGGGTGAGGCATCTCTAGCCGGGAGGGCAATCTTTGCCCATCAGGGGGTCCAATTTTGCTTGCTGGCCATTTCCCTCAAATCATGCTCACCCACCCAGCAGCTAACATCACCAGATAAACAGATACTTTCTACTTCTGTTCAGCAGGGAACAGGATTCTACAGTCAAGGCAAGATTTTAATCTCCACTTATTAGCTGATAAGCAAGGATTAAAGTGCTTTTCAAAAATGCTGCTTAAAGCAATTCATGTACTTCTGGAAACAGGTGGGCACCAGTGGCAGCAGTGGGGAGAAAAAAAAGTTTCCCTCCCCCTCTCTCCAGTTACCACCCACCTGAACAAGTGTGTGAGCTGCTTCAAACAGCCCTTTTGTGAAGTAATGTAAGGCACCCCTCATGTTCCCGGGTCAGCTGCAACAGGAGTGTGAGGACTGCCTTAAAGCACTTCCCAAAAGGGCAGTTTTATGCAGCTGCCCCCTTCACTTAAAGGAGAAGCGGTTGAGTGCTTCAAAAAGGGCTTTTGGAAAGGGCTTTAATACAGTCCCCATGCTACTATTTCTGGCTAAAATGGGAGCACGGGGGCTTTCTTAAAGCCTGTGCAAGTCTCCCCATACCCCCCTGCTAATCTCCTGAGATTGGGAATTTAAAATGGGAAGGGGGGGACATGCAAAGTGATACATTTGGCAGGTGGATCAAATTTGGCTTGCAAAGCCAATCCTGAGAATGTTCTGCTTCCCCTGTTCTTAAAGAGCTGTGAGGATACTAGGTATGATAGTTAAATACTTATGTGTAGATGCAAAACTATTTAGACGTGTGTTATTTGAAGAAGAAATTACAGAGATATCTTTACATACTGAACCAGAAATACATTAATGGGCACTATAATTATATTTTGCCAATAATATACTTTTCCTCTCAACTATTCATATTTTAATGCTACATCTATACTACAAGGAGAAAACTTCATACCTGCTGAGATTCTTGAAGCAGTAAAATCAGTTCCATACGTACAGATGCCAAGCCTCCACCATGAGAACCATGAAGGATACAGTAACTTAGAAACATTCGCAGAAGTGATTGATATTTTACAAGCCACTGTCTTCTCTGAAGGTATTCTCTCTGCTGTGCATTTTGCTGTGTGTCTGATAGTTCTTCGGCCATTTCATTTGATGAAGGTTCATCCATTACTGGGCTAATTCCTGGCTGAAGATCTTCTGTTTCAACACTATAGTAACAGGTTTTCTGAAGAGCTACCACTTCTCTTTCAAGCCAGTGATACAGCTGGTATCGTAATTTTCCACCATCTACTTCATAGCCGGTAGATAATGTACGAAGCTCCACTGTAAGGATCTTCAAGCATGCCCTAAATTTCAGCTGTGCAGAAATGATGTCTTCTGATGAAGTGAAAACCTCATTTTCGGCACCTGAACTATAGGTTTCTGTATAGCTAGAACTAACTTCATTTGGTTTCTCACTCACTTCCTTCTGCAAAGGTTTCATTACAATACAAGAATCTTCACTTTCGTCATCTTTGTCACTGTCCCACTTTAGCTCAAAAGGCTCATCCTGGAAAACTGTGCTTGGTTGACTCCAGTCGAACAAAAGAGCAGAATTAGAATGTTTACCTGATGACCCATCTGAAGATGATTCCAGACCATTGACGATAGGTTGTGACCAGTCAAGGCTGAAAGGTTTGTTATCTTTTGATTCCAGTGGACCTGGAGAAGAAGGTGAGCAGCCTTTACTAGTGTCCATTAAGCTAGAAGTTCTTCCTAAAGGCTTTGACTTTTTTACCACTTTGGGCATCTTTGATAACACTTCCAAAGCCAGCATGGGACAGCCAGTTTTTAAGTGAGCATATGCAGTTGTAAAAAACAATCTTCTTTCCCTTAAATTGATTTCATCTGCCAGTCCATTTTCTCCTGTTACACAAATCCTTGTGGAAGATAAATCAGAAGACCCAAAATGGCGTCTCAACAAGAGAGGATGTGTCCTTAGGTAATTATAAAAATTGAACACTGAAGGGTTACATCTTGACACATTGCCTTCATCTGTAAAGACATTTCATCAGAGATTATTGTTAATCATTTATTTATTTCATTAAAAAACCCAACCGTTTCCAGTTCTAATACAAGAAATCCCCTGGAACTACAATTGAATGTAATATTATCCCAACACCATGTTTATAATGTGCAGTAGACTCCCCAAGGTTTATATTCAAAACATATAAGAAAATTATATTTGTATCTGCCTTATAAAAAGAATCACATCATGAATTCATTTAGCTCAGTATTGTCTCCATTTCAAACAATAAAAAATTGGTTTATCATTATGTGTAAGAACTTTGGATTCATGCACTTTGTACTCATGTACTCTTGCTCTCTTCTCATATCCTCCACTGTGACCATGTGAACTGATTTGTATTTCTGAAAAATTATTGTTTCTACAGAAGAAAGAAGTTCATGTCAAACAGAAAAAGTAAATAGCAGATGTCTACGGTTATCAGATACACTTCAAATGATATGATCATATCAAAGTGAAGGTTTTCAAATACATAGTAACATACCTGAGAATCAGCACTATAATGATCACTGAAAGCTCACATTTGGTAACTAGAATGAGACAGATTTTCTTTCTGACGGTGCCCACTCTCCCCTTATTCCATTGTTGAGAGATTTTTTTTATTATGCAGCTAAATGTTCGTTCACTGTTGTGAACAATGTCCATCTGGACTACCAGTCTGAACCAGAATAGCAATTATTTGCTGTTTTTTTCTGATAGAAACTCGAAAGGTATTTTCTTCAGATGATAGATTCTTTATATGTTTCCTAATGAAGAACATATATAAAGTGTCCCAGCTTACCTTCCTCATCCAAAATGGGTTGGCTTATAAGAGTATCAAGAGCATGGCTATAATCCTCCAAAATCCAATAAGCCATACTACGAAGAAAAGGATCAGCATGTGTGCTTGATGGACTCTCTTTAGTATGATGTTTGCTTCCCAGAATTCTCTTTTGTAGAATTGATTTGTAAGTCCCAGATACTTCAAACTCTGGCTCATAAAGTCTTGCTATTATAAGAGCCAATTGAATATCATTTAGTTTCTCTAGGCAGACCTTTTTGAAACAAACACAGGATTACATTTTAAAATTGTTTCTGTCAATTTGTATCTCCATTGGGTTTTGTTTTAGGAAACGTCTATGTAAATGGAAAACAAATGTTGGATTGATTACAGCTCATTATCTGGACAGCTTTCTAAACAATCTACCTGCTGATATTTTGCAGTAATGTCAGAAAAGTATTCAACCTAATACCCGACAAGTTAATTAAAAGCAAAGCTGGCTTAAGAACCATTTTTTTCCAATAAATACTCTTCTTACCTACATCTTCCGTTTTCAATTAACTGCAGTTTATTGTTTTGTCTGAATTTGGAACTGTAATTAGTTGAATTATGGCTTATCTCCAAAAGCGAGAATCAGAAACTAGAGCCTGAAATTGGCTTGTTCAGACAACTATGAAATGACCAATTGCAGTTTGTTGAAAATCGAAGGGGATGCTTTTAATTTTCTTACTGGTGGAAGACTGGGGAGTGCCCACTAAATCTAAATGTAATCAATATTTATTACAAATGTGGTACATTGATTACCAGGGAACAGTGAATACAAAGTGTCAAAGTTATATACACAAAAGAGTCAAAGAAAAAGACAATCCTAGTCTCATTACCTCAACGCCAGTAGTAGCTAAGTCCTTGAAATAGGTTATTTTTTGTTACTAACTTGAAAACATGAATATCAATATGCACATTTTGAACTGAGTAGAACACTGGGTTAAAGAGAAAAATCATATGTCTGTTGGAGATGATGTCACAGTCCCTTCTTTGATTCCAAGTACAGAGGCATTTGAAATCTTTAACCATAGTAAGCCAAGCCAATGACATTTTTCTCTTAAAAATTCAAGCCTAATATTTTCCTGTAACAGCACATTACATAATTATGGTAATAATTATAGCCCCTGTTCTAAATATTTATCACTAGTCTCAAAAGGTAGTTTCAATCTACTTACCTCAACGGCATCTTTTAGGTGACCAGCCAACAAGAAAAACGCCGCAGAATGTTCAAAGCGTTGTTTGCCTAGCAGCGAAAAAGCATTCTTCAATGCAGCTTTACGCCATCTGTCTTCAGTAAAATTGTGTCCAAAGAACTGTGTCATCTTAGTGTCATTTAAAGATCTGAAGATGCAAATATTTAATACACATGATTAAATCAGAATGTATTCTAATAAGTAAGTGATTGGTTCAGGAGCATGCGGGGGGGGGATACTGGTAAGCATATTATCCAAATATCATAGGGTAGATCCTACTCAACGTTCAAACAGCAATTCAACTTGCTTCTGATAATTTCTATACAAAAGGAAAATATAGGACCATTGGGTCTTATCTGCAAGGAATTTCTATGTGCATGCAAATATGTTTTCTCGTGGGTCTCAAGCTCACCTAGAGGATGAAGAAAGGAACACTGTTTCGCTTCAAAATAAGTTTCTGGATTTTACTCAGTCTTAAACTATCATCAGTTCATTCATGCCTTCGAGTGAAGTAGATGCTGAGTGTACTCTGTTGGGTCTTCTGTGGCTCAAGCAGTGTGTGCAATTAGTTTTCAACATTTGCTTGTCTGATACTTTGTACCATTAGTCTTTGTCTATCATTCCTGTTTTTGTTTCCGAGTTGCAATTGTGGTCTATATGTTTCTCCTCGGTGTGAGTCTTTCTAGTTCCCTCCTGGCCCTGAGGTGATCTAACTCAGTTTATCGTGTACTGTATTTTAAGTAATCCCTGTGTTTCCCCCCCCCTTTTTTGTAGAGTCCATTTTTCTGAGTTGCTGTTGTTTAAAAAAGAGCCATTTATATTCTCAAATTTTGTCTGTCTCTCCTCTATTTTTATGATAGTCCTAGCCCTAAGTGTTGTTGCTGTTGCTGTTGCTGTTGCTGTTGCTGTTGCTGTTTTAAACCTGCTCCAGGCTTTGGCCCTTTAGTAGTGGTGAACAAGATGTAAATTCAGAGCTACCAGCTAGAACCCCAACAGCTTTCTTGGTAATAGATGAAAAAGAATAACAGAGCTGCACGTCATCTGCATGCAAAATCCTCAAAGGACTTATCTCAGTAGTTACACCAAGAGATGTTGAACAACAAGGGAGACAGAACAGATTCCTGAAGCAGACCATGCATCAATGGCACAGGTGCCAACAGGAATCTAACACCTCCAGTATGACTGCTCAAAACTTATCCAACATACCAGGGTCCAGAAAGGGCTTGTTAAAGAAAGGTCCTATGCCGCCAACTTAAAGTTGGATAGAACTACACCCTCCTGAATGTCTTTGTGAGAGGGACTAGAAAACATACTTTGTGTTTTGGGCCATAATATTTAAAGTTCTATTTCAGGCACCTGAGTTTTTTGACTCCCACTTGCAAGTTGGCATTTGTGATGCTATTGGCAGAACAGGTGTGCTATGACATCAATAATGAACAGCTACTGGAAATCACAGAAGCCTCAAAAATTGATAGTAGAAAAAGTAAAAGTAACCAAGCTAATTATCCACATGTACTGAATTAAATCCAGTTATAAATCTGTACCTGTATAATCCCCAAATCACAGCCTTCTTTTTCATTGCAAGGTAAAAAATGGCCGCATCTAAAGGGTCATTGTTTCTTTGAAAGGCTGCTTTAGCGACCTGTAAAGATAATGGTGTACCTAAGCATTACAGATTTCATACATTTCAATCTAGATGACTGCAGGCAATACTGAACAATAATATTTGAGTTAAGGAAAAAACATTTATGTCAGTGTTGCTCGTTGTTATAAGTCTTCTTTTTTTTGAAATCACTCATAGCCATGAACATTAACAGCGAGTCTGTAAGTGACTGTGGAGGCTAATTCTGGATCCACACATCCTTTCACAGTGGGGACATGGGTTTCCAGGTGGGAATTGATCATGGTGAGGGTTTGCCAAACGTGCCTTCCTCTTAGCACATTTCTCCTTTTTGTCCTGAGTTTGAGCACCTTACAGAGTGCACTTTGTAGAGTGCACCATAACCATCAGCAAAATAAACTTCTGCTTATTGTAAATGTCTCAAGGCCAGGTGATTCTAAAAACAATGTTTTTAATAATCTTCATCTTATATTTAGATTAAACCTGAAGGACACTGGTGGTTTTTTAAGGGACATAGTATGAACTGAATGACTTATTAAAATGAATTGAAATTAATTCCTACAATGATGTCTTGTAACAACATAAAAGCCACCTGAAAACATGTGGTACAATGCATATGGTAAATGAGAATTAATTATTTGTAGCCAACACTGTCCATGTCTGAACAGAATGGACATCAGT
The DNA here is from genome assembly GCF_963506605.1 of Zootoca vivipara. NCBI lineage: Eukaryota > Metazoa > Chordata > Lepidosauria > Squamata > Lacertidae > Zootoca > Zootoca vivipara. The sequence continues at coordinate 18,663,741 of NC_083286.1, forward strand.
TTGTGCAATGGGACTTCGCCTTCCACCCCTCCCCTCATGCATTCTCAAAATCCAGGGAGAGAGATCAGGAACAGGCTTAGATTCTCATACTTGGCTCCCCACTCCCTTCACTGTATGGAATGATTGAACTAGGAAAATCAGTGTTTGCTTGACTATGGAATCTCCTTTCACATTAGAAGAAACCCTTTTTAAAATAGGGAGAAGTTAAACTCAGGGACTTCTCCTGGTCTTTCACTTGCAGGATGTGAACACACATGTGTGGCCTTCCAAATACAACCATTACACATTGAAGTTCCACAAATTTAAATTCAGTGTCAAATGCAGGCAGAGATCTTTGAAAATGTGGTCTGAACTTAAAATACAGTTGAAAAGATTTTCTTCAGCTGCAGTCCCAGCTTTAAATTAAGCAGAGGCTACAAAAAAAGAATGAATGAATTGGAGAACACTTATGAGTGTGCTTACAATTGAATCAGCTTTAAAGGTGAATCATATAATGCCAGGTGATAGAAAGGTGGGTGGACCTGTCCACCTGTTGAAAATCATGGATCTAGCTCGCTGGCTGGATTCAGTTCCCTGCCCCTGATTTAGCAGAAAAGGCTGAGTGTGAAAGACCCTTTCCATTGGCTTTACTGGTAAAGGTGCTAAATGCCACCTTCTCCTCTCAGACTATCAATGACTGCAGGAATAAGCTTCCTTTCAATTTGTCTAGATTGGTTCATTTGTCTTTTATATTTCTTTTCTTATCTACTTATCTTTTTCCTATTAAAAAGGTAAAATATAAATAAAGTACACGTTTTAGTTACCCATACTGAAAACACTGGCGTTTTTGCTTAAGAACATTCCAAAATCATAAAGCAACATGCTATCAAAGTATTTACCTTCTCAATGCATCTGCGTAAGCTATGGGTATTTCGAACCCACCATCCTACACCCATAGCTCTGAGCTCTGACCATGTTGGATCACTTTTTTGCATTGCAGGAAGCATGTTTAGCAGTTCTTCTCCTGCTACTGAATGAAACGCCCAGGCAAAATGACTAGAAGATAAGCCTAAATTGTTCAAAGAGATTATATTGTTACAGCTGTATAGTTTATAACATGCTATCATGCTAAATGCTTCTTTTTTGTTTCTTGTGATCAACGTTTCAGAAGACTTTGGAAATCTTAGGATAACATCCAAAGGATCCACATCACATAATTTGGCTTTTTGCAAATAGGCACGTTAGATTTACCAGTCTAAATATGTTACGTGGGGATTTGATTGTTAAGTTGAACACAGAATTAAGCCAATATCTATGAAGCCCCCATAAGCCTTACATCAGGGGTGGGAAAACTTTTTTTCAGTCTGAAGGCCACAGTCTTACTTTGGGGTAGCTAGAATATAGCCTACAAAGTCAGACCACATCACTCCATTCAGGAAAACAAGAGGCATTATTAAGAGTAAAATGACACATTCCAGTCAGGCAAAAGCATGAAGCAGTCAGTGCCAGTGAGGGGATGTGAAGTGAAGAGGGTAGATGACTTGGGGAGAATCCTAGAGGCTAACCAAGAGGCCTTGAGAGCCACATCTGGTCCCTGGGTCTGAAGTTCCATATACCTGCATTACATGAAGAGCCCCAAAGCAAGCCAAAACAACAATTGTCCAGGCAGCCCTAGTTGTGCAATTATATAAAGGAAATCCAGTTGCTCAGGGGAGAACTATGAAAGCCTACAACAGCACAATGACAAAGCTCCCGAAGGCTAACATTTCCCCCAAAATCAATTGTTTCTAAAAATGTTGCCCTACATCAGGGGTCCCCAGACTTACCGAGCGGCGGGCCGGTGCCCGCCGCGCCGCCCGCGCGGTGGGCCGGACGGCAGGGGAGTGCGCGCGCAGCGGGCCGGAGGGCGGGGGAGTGCGCGCCCGTGCGCATGCGCACACGGGCGGAAAAAAATAGCCGAAAATCGCTTGTGCGCATGCGTATGGGCCTACCCCGACCCGGAAGTGCACCAGAAATGACCTCTTCCGGGTCGGGAGAGGCCTGTACGCATGCGCACAAAGGATTTTCGGCGATTTTTTGCCGATTTTTTTGATTGTCGCTGCGCCGCGCGCCGTGAGAGCGGGCGGCGGCAGCGGGCGGCGGGGGTCGTCGCGGGCCGGATTGGAAGGCCGATTGGGCCGCATCCGGCCCGGGGGCCGTAGTTTGGGGACCCCTGCCCTACATAATGTAAAATTGATAATATAGGCAGAGTGAAAACCATTACCTTGGTGAAGGAGCTGGGCTCTGTGAGCAGGCGGCAGCGAAGTTGTCATAAAAGAGTGAAGACGTACAGCCAAAAGAAACTTTAAACCACATTCATCAAGTGTTTCTCCTCCTATGATTAAATGTTCAGTGTATATAATTTAATTCTTCATGGAAAATGTAGATATTCATTCCACCCATCATCTTGTTTCATATCATTTAAATCGCATTAGGAACACATGGTTAGACAATTTTATAATGTCAGGAAACCAGGGTGCAGTAAAAACTGATTTACTAGCAATCAAAAACTATTGTAAATTAATACTGTAGACCATTATAGTGCTCATTAATTTGCTCATGGGCAAAAAGTATTGCTGAAGCCCTGCATAATTATATTGTTGTATTTTTCAGTGTGCAATTGCGTTACATATTACATCCAGAAGGAATATAGTCTGGATACAAAGGAGATGAATGTTAGACATTTGCAAAATAATACAGTCCAGGTACAACATTGGGTAGCTGAGAATGACTCTCTCCCTCATCTCTAAGTACCTATCACTAAATCAAAAGCTGTAACTGCTCTATTTCATTCACAGAGCTCTTTGATTCTCAGAGAGCAGCTATCAAGTTATATGCCGAAGCAAGTGTTTCAGTGGCAGGCAACTTCTGAAACCAAACAACCAACCATGTGTAAGACCTGACAAATATAAAATAAGTGTAAAAGGTTCCTAAAGGGCTGAAGCCTACATGGGCTGCCATTGTTGAACTATATCCCAATATGATGCTAAACCACTGTATCCTTCAAAATCAATCCAATTAAATCCTTTCTATTTTATGCCTGTGGAATTAAGTTTCACCTACTTTGGTTCCTCAGATTTCATAGACTTCCAAAGCCTTTCAAAATTAACAGATACATTCTGTGACTATTAGCAACACTAGCTAATGGATTATAAAAGTATTGGCCTTTGTATTTCAAAGTGCAATCTAAATATGTTAACTCAAAACCAAGTTCCATTGTATTCCAGGGAAGTATTCAAAGGTTTATAGTCTAAGAGCCACATTCAACATCACATAATCACAATTCTCACAACAGAATGTCCCCTTCTTCTCTGCCCCCTGCAGCCTCTGTTCACATGCCCCAAAATCTACTCCGGGTCCCCAACCTTCTCCCCACAAGTAGTTTTCTGGGGCACAGAGGGAGAGGAGGACTCCGTTCTGCTAGTGGTGTCTGTTCCCCTTACAAAAGGGTATCATTAGATTTCTAAATCTTTGTTTAACTATGAACTTTAAGTATATAGCATATCAGATGAGTATCTAAACAAGCATACATAGAAATTCTGAAACAGTTTTGACAAGGTGAATATTTCATTTAAACAAATCATTAGAAAACTCACCCTTGCTTTTGTCTCTGCTTTCTCCTATATCAGTACTGGTAATGGCAATTGTATCGACCAAGGCCATCAAAGACATCTGCTCCATTCTGGTGAGACCGGGCAAGCTAGAATGAAGCAAGTGCCGCGAAAGAACCTGAGCATGCTCTGGTCCAAAGTAAGTTGGACTGTACTGAGAAAGATCAATAACCTTTGGCTTTTTATCTTCTTCATCTACTTCAAACATAGTGAGATCATCTGTATGTAGATTGGGATTCTGAAAGAGATCGTCATAGTTTTCATCTGCCACCTCTTGCTTCTTAAGGGTTCTTTGGTTATTAGACTTCTCTGTACATGATGTATATGAGCATTCCTCATCTGCGGCAAGCAATGCATATAAAGGTAGTGGTGGAACAGAGTCTATTTCTGTATAGTCTGTAATAGTACATTTGCTAAACGTCATGGGGTCCCGTGTACTGCTCCCACTGGCACAGATTGAGAGAGAACGGTACCGCTTTTCATGCTCGGGATCGTCGATGGCAATAACTTCTCCAGCAATGCATTTCACAAGATGAGAGAGGATGGCTTTTGCTCTGCGCACTTTCCCTAGATCCATGAGTTCCAAAAGCTGCAGAGGATGGTACTGAGGTAAAGTAGGGCATAATGTATGAGCCGCTTCAAAGAGGCCAGAATCTTCCATCTCCAGGGACAGATCATATACAGTTCGTTTCCCACTAAGTTTCTGAGCGAGACTTGTCATGGATCTAGTCAATGTCCTCTTGGGTGGGTGACCACCAGATGACTGACTTTGTTTCATTAAGCTTATTATGGATGGTGTACTCCAACTGTAAGAGCCTAGAGTAACTGGTTCTTGCTTTGTAGGGGGCTGCCACTGAGAATAAACATGCATTTCGCAATCCATCCCAACTACGAGGATGCCATCACGAACCCAAGATAAAGAAACAGGTAAAGGTGGTGAGCCTTCCACTGATGAAACTAAATCCACACATCTTAGCAATATAAATCTAGAAGAACATGACGTTTTAGCATTTTCCCACACAGGCAGTACGAGCATTTCCTTACCACTTTGTTCTTGCATCTTCCCAGACAGCTGACCAAACATATACAGCTTTGCCCCAATGCCTACTGTTAGGATATGCGAGCCATCTTCTCTAGACATCCAGTCTAAGTGAACCATATGATTTGTTCTAGGTATTAAATTCTCATTTCCATCTATCACTGAACTGCTGTCAACACCCAAAGAGTCCAATGTTGGGTTTAGCTCATCTAAGTGAAGTGTTTGTTCCAGGATCCAACAAGAGCCTCCTGTAGATTCGCATTCAAAAATTCCAACCGTCACCAAAAAGTCTTGGGATGAACGGCTGTTTACAGTTGGTGTTCGCTTATAAGCCACAGCTAGGCGATTTGTATGTGCACAGCTGATTTCCAGAGCCTGGCCTGGCACAAAAAGAGCACTACTGCTAAGAAGTCCATCTTCTATTAGTAATGGCCATTCTTCCCATATATACATACCACTGTTCGTAATACTCTCTGCTACAGAAGTCACACCTGATTCCACTGCTAATCTGCACCTCCAAAACCTAACCTTACCATCTGAGCATAAAGTTGCTAGAAGATAAGGTGCACGACATACAGGATAAATCGAAGAAGAACTCAGGTGACCTGAAATTAGGAAGAAATAAAACATTAGGATACCAGATAAATATATTTTTTAAAATATTGTAAATATCCTAGAGATGATCAGCATTAAATGATCAACAAGTTTAATAAAATATAACAAGAAAAATACAGAATTCTAAACTGATCCCCCCACCAGATATCAGGAAGTACAAATAGAGTGGTACCTTGGTACTTGAAAAAGGTTGGCTCCTGAACAAATCGACTCCCAAACACCACAAACCCAGAAGTGAGTGTTCTGGTTTGTCAACGTTTTTCGGAAGCAAACTGTCCAATGCGGCTTCCGCAGCTTCCAATTGAGTGCAGGAAGCTCCTGTAGCCAATCAGAAGCTGTGACTTGATTTTTGAACGGTTTCGGGAGTTGAACAGACTCCCGATACAGATTAAGTTCGAGAACCAAGATACCACTGTAAATCCAAAGTTAATCCAACCCACCCCCCACAATTCTCCTCCCCCCCCCAATAAATTACAAACCTGCTGATGGTTTGATGCTTATAATCTCTACTCCTTCTGGTAAATTCAATTCTTGACTATAGACAATTTCTGAAGAAAGAGTAAGTTGGCTGGTACTTTGAAGGTTCTCTTTGCAGGCTTGATATTTCTGGGAAAAGGAAGACTGGAGCTTCTCTTGATCTGGAGAAGAATAAAGCTCTTCTTGAGACGCTGCTTCACATGCCCTGGAGTCTATTCTTTCATCTAAAGAAAGTCGACATTTTAGCTAGATGTACTATAAAAGCAGTTTAAAATAAAATAAAAATCTATACCCTGTGTATTCAAATTCTAGCATAATCCTGGCATTGATGTTGACCTATTTTCTTTCAATGGGTTTAACATGTTTGTGAGCTCGGGGTCATGTAACAGCTATCATAAACTACCCTTACCACTATAAGACTTCACGAATCCGCAAGCTGTTACAACTATTTATGTAACGGTTTATTAGTCTGTATACTATATTTTAATACTGAACAAGGGGCAACAGTCACATTCTATCCCCATAAGATCTACATAGGCAGACCCTAGACATAGTGAACTTGAAGCCACACATAGCAATAATAGCCAAATGATCAAATGGCGCTGTTGAAAGATTTCTTCTTTCAGATACGGGAAAATGGGTAGCCCACAACAAATTGTTTCAAGACTAACATACTTCACATGATAGTCTGAAGATAAATGATTTAAGAACTGTAATGTATTCATTTTTGTACCAGAAATGTTATACTATCTACAATGCAGCATATTGAACAATGCAGTCATTTTGGATTATTTACACCATTGCAAACTGCCATATTTGTATTGATCAAATTAGTGCTACGAAGCACCTTTTAAGGCTCTTTTTAAAATATTAGGCGGCACTCAAACACTGGATGTGATTCAGCCCTTTTGAGTAGTGTTACTTTCAAGAGGAGGTGTGCTTAATTGCCTCCTTAAAATCAAGCACATGCAATATGTTTAACTTTAACTGAATACTACCCATGGCTGGATTCTACCCATTGCTTTTTAGGCAGACCCAAACAGACTGAAAATGACTTGTTTTACTTTACTAATATTGGCCTGGTTTGCATTTTCCAAGAATTCTCTGTGTGCGCCTCCCTTCCTCTTGCCATGCTGCTGCTGCTGCATCACTGACAAGCTAAAATCTACTTTGTTTTGTTGTCTGAATTACATTACAAATATAAAGTACCTACCTACTGAGACTGGTATGGACTTCAAATGTAATTTCCACATATGTAAAATTGAACAGTTCTGAGTATGTTCAATTACTATTAAATAGAACTTTTCAGAAAACCCATTTTTCTGATATCCTGCAAAAATGTAGACAGATTTAGTTATTAGTAGACAATAATTTGAGCAGTTGTTAACTACTGACTGGATAACATTCGTGCCTCTGTTTTATGGCATGTATACATTCAACTTATATACTTGAAGTACCATCCTTTGTATCAAAAACTACAGAGTTTGTTACAGTACTTGTTAAGGAATCCTGTTTTTGACACAGATTTAGTATGGCATAAGCTTTCATGGAATCCAGTCCACTTTATCAGATGCATGAAATGTTATCCTGGGTTGTAAGTACATATAAACATTTGGAGGGGGTGGAGAACAAAGTCAGAAAGAAATGGGAGTGCAGAGTAATGGGAGTACAATATGGTGTTAATCTTGCTACTTTTTTTATTAGCAGTGGCCATTCATACAACACACACACACACACACACACACACACACACACAAAATAGTTAACAAGCCAGACACTCTGACACACCTGGTTCCATACATTTCAAAGGGATTTATTATCTCATAAGAGAGAATAAAAATTGAGTTTTAGGTCACAATTCTATGCACAATTAGTTCAGAGTAAGTCATACTGATTGCTGTGTTGCTAAGAGCCAAACAAGATGTGACATTAAAGATGTTATTAGGAAAAACATTATTAAAAATAATAACAAGAGCATAAATGATTTTCATCAGGTTCTCAGCGCACAAGAAAGGAAGATTCAACTTTTACTTCCCGAAACACTATTCTGATTAGGTAAAGGCAGGCTTCCTCAAACTCGGCCCTCCAGATGTTTTTGGCCTACATCTCCCATGATCCCTAGCTAGTAGGACCAGTGGTCAGGGATGATGGGATTGTAGTCTCAAAACATCTGGAGGGCCGAGCTTGAGGAAGCCTGGGTAAAGATAAAGGTAAAGGACCCCTGGGTGGTTAAGTCCAGTCAAAGGCGACTATGGCATTGCAGCGCTCATCTCGCTTTCAGGCCAAGGGAGCCGGCAATTGTCCACAGACAGCTTTCCGGGTCATATGGCCATCATGACTAAACTGCTTCTGGTGCAATGGGACACTGTGACAGAAACCAGAGCGCACGGAAATGCCATTTATAATTACACAACCACCCCAAATTGGCTTTGAGGGAAAAAAGCTCCCAGAAGTGAAAAAAGGGACTTTTTCTATATGTAGGAGGGATTATTTTCACTGCGATAGCAGCTAGGGATTTAGTCTCTTCCTCCAATGTGGCTCTGTTGAAAATTCCTTTACTTTTGCCACACTAATAAAAAAAATTAAAATGTAATTTTCTAATGATGCATGAGTTCTTGGAACTAAGGGTTGAACTAGATGCAACTCTAAACATGGGACTGGAATGCTGTTCAAATTCAATCCAATGAGTCCCTTTATACATATACAGTGGTACCTCGACAACCGAACGCTTCGACTTCCAAAGGTTTTGACTTCCGAAGTCGACAAGCCCGGAAGCCTTTTCGCTGCGCACATGTTCTGTGCCTGCACAAAGTGGTGCACGCGGTGGGCGCATGCGCAGAAGCGCGAAATCGCGCTTCGCGCATGCACAGAAAGTGGCGCTTCGACAGGCGAAGACCTCGATTTACGAAGGCGGCCGCGGAACGGATCGTCTTCGTAAGTCGAGGTACCACTGTACAAATGATTATATATGCCATGGCAATTTGGCACTGTAGAATAGCAGCTTCTGAACAAAAGGACTACATATTCAGAATTTCAGATTACGTTTTTCTAAACTAAAGCCAGTACAATAACTGGTTTACATACACAGCAGAGTGAGAGGAGAATAAAATTCAATTGTAATACAATAAAAGAAATAAAAGCAGCAATAAAATACAATGAACAATCAGTATGAAAAATGGGATGGATGTGCTGTCTCCCATCTTCAACTACAAATCCAGACACAGACCACCTGAATGAAACTCATTGACCAGTTTGAGAAACCCTGCTTTAGAGGTAATTAAGACATTTAGTTTGGCTCTTAGCAACATTTGGCCTTCTGCATTGGTTAGCATGGAAAATCTTTGGCAGATATGCCTTGTGGACATGAACATTTGTGAAACTATTTTGTTTTTAAAGACTAAAAATGAATTTTAGGAAACATGATATACAAGGTAAATTGTCAAAAAAACCAAAAGTTAGTATTCAGTCATTTCAGAACACTTATCATTCAACAGAATCTATAAGGTGTTTAAATTTTAAAATAAAAAGACAATTAAAACCATACCGCAACAGCACACCATATTACAATTTGCAGCAGGTAGAAAAATTGTTAGGTGGTCCACCAAGACCTTCAGCAATCTTCAAGTAGTCCAAGGGGGGCAAGTTTGGGAACCACTGCTCTAAAACATTAACAGTATACTAGGATGATGCATGTTGTTTACAGGACAGGAATCCCATTTTCTTACTATAATCTAGAATGCTTTAGATTTCATATTTTCACAAATTGTTACACAGTCATAATGCCATTTTATTGGGAAGTTACTAAAGACAGATATGCTTTACCAGAGTCAGGTAACATGGTGTTTTTCTCAGTCGGTTTATTTGCATGATTATTCAAAATGAAATCTTCTTGGAAAACGTGAAGTAGCTGCATTTTCCCACCACGCTAAATGAAAAAAAGCATATTAAAATACAACATTCTGCCCAAATTAAAATTTAATAGTCTCAAACAGAATATGTTGAAAATATGCAATACTTTGCTTAACACGTTTTCAGGAGGCAAAGAGTGGATTAGCCCCTGAGAAGGTGACAGAAAAATCAGGGAAGAGAAGTCCCTAAAGCTGTGAAGTGGAACTAGAGCAGAGGAATCTGCAGCTTCTGTTGCTTCTCTTATGATGGGGACCTGCCCCGAGAGCAGTAATAATGCTTACTTTTATTTCTTTGTGGCCCAATGCTACCATAAGCTGTAGAATAAAAGCAGGAATGGCTATACCGCTCCACCTCCACCGGTGTAATACTGCCTCCCTAACCTCCTAGATGATGAGCTGTTGCAGCCACCAGACTTGTTCCTACTACAGTCTGGAGTCACAAGGCGAGATAACCCAGGGGTCTCAAACTGACTCACCACTGTGCTGCCAATAGTGTGTGTGAAAGGATGACTCATAATAGGCTTCCCTCAGCATCACTGCCACCTCCTCCTCTCCAATGTGTTTCATCTTCTTTGCAACTACACAGGCTGTGTAAAAGCCTCATCAAACTACTGATTAAATGAAGTCTGTATCCCCTTGTTTCATCTCTTATAGTTGTTTTAACTGCGCGTATTTAAGTTCTTAACTGTTTTAAAGACCAGTTTTTATCCATCCATTATCCGTGTTTAATCTTGCATTCTATTCACATGTTTTAGCCTATGCCTGTTTATTTGTTCTTATTTGCTTTAACAATTATCTGTTTAAATGCTAACTGCTATTTATATGTTTTTCTTATGCTGGTCTGTGACTGTAATAAAAGTTCCTTCCTACATTAGAGAAAACGTCCAAAAACCTAACTTATTTTCACCAATTCATTTTTCTGGATCAATGCATATTCATCCCAAAGAGGGAAGTATCACGTAGTGTGAGGACTGCTGGGGGTGGAGAGGAATTCATTGGTTTGAATGTTATTTGGCACAACACCACCAACTGACACAGAGATGAGATGAACTGGACTTAAGGTTAGAAAAAACTATGTGTAAGATTTGGGTATTTGCCGCCAATGTTCTCATCTGGTCAAATGAAGTGATGGGGAGTCCTGGCCAAAGTGATGTGTTCTGCTTTGTGTATAAAGGATGTAGAAATGTTTGCTTGGGCACGGACAAGCCATCTCCTTGCTGTGGTGTCCATTCTACTTTCTGGAGTGGCCGGGGGATGTGGCAGGCTAATTTTCTGTAACTCTACACCTTTCTTTTCATAAAGTCTGAGGCAATTTTATGCAAGGTGGCAACTGGTTAGTAGCATCCCCTGACTCTAGGCAGAGAAGGGTGGGGGAGTACTGTTCTACTTACGCTAATAGACTCATACCCAGTTAGAGAGGGCAAAGAGATTCCAGTTTTCCCCAGACCAGCTGCCAATGACTGGGAAACTCACCGCAACCCTGGCAGGATACTGTAGTTCCCCTTCTTCACTTCCCTGCTGAACTGAGCTGAGGGGGCCAAGGCTGGGAAGCAGTGTGCTTACGGCCAGTTTGGTGGTGAGAAGGTAGGTTAGTCCTTCTCATAAAATAAATAAAAAGACAATCTTTTCAAAGCCACTCCCCATTCCTCAGCCAAGATCCTGTTCTTACAGTGCCAGATAGGGCCTTTCTCCCTCCCCAGGATGGGCTCATAATGATTAGGCCCTGCCTGGCCTCGGTTGGGATGAGCTAACCCTGAAGGTCTTGGAATGCCCTCTAGGAACCGCAGGAGAAAACACAGTATTTTGTTCATTTTTTTCAGAAGGCATATTATTTCTAGAAAATAGGTTATTTCTTTTGAATAAAATAAAACAATGATGTTTCCACCCAAAACAATGCAAGCGCCTTACCAGCTCTGTAATGGAATTCAACTCTACAATGCATCCTGGTCTAGCTGTGGATTGTTGACTTATGATGTTAAAAACTTCACCAACATATTTCTGTAGAGTTATAAAGGTCATTAGTTACAATTTTTGAGATTACATCCAGTCATATCTCATAAACCATTGCCTGAATCTTAATATAATGTAATCACGTGGGACTTTATGAAAAGGTATTTCTGCTTTATTTAACAAAGAGTGAGAATTTTTATTTTTGTGAATTCCTTAGGGCAATTCAAGTTTTGTTCTGTTAAATCTGGGTCAGGGATGGGGAACCTGTGGTTCTCTACATATTTTGTGATTACAACTCCCATCATTCCAGGTGGAGTTGATTAGAACTGGATTCCAGAAACATTTAGGGGGGGGACACAGATTTCCCCATGTCTTATCTAAGCAAAGCTCAAAAACATAAAAATCTCCATTATCAAGCCTGAAAAAGATTACCGGTAGTCATACTTTTTTAAACTACAGGGCAAGCTAGATTTAATGCATGTGGCAGGAGTTTAATCCTCTCCCTGTGATGTTTCTGTTAAGATATTATGTAATTAACAAGCCTATTGGCCTTTACTTACAGAAATTCCTGGATTTGATAGTTCACAGAGAAGTTTTTTGGCATCTATTATAGCTTGATACAGTCTCAAATATTGTCCATCACTTGCAACAAAGCAAGCACTTGGTGAATTACAGTATGCACCTAAAGGCAATTATGAACAGTCAAATTTAGGTAAAAAAAGATCAATGAGTACCGATACATTTACACACAGTTTTATTCAGATATCATTATGAGTTGTTGCTAAGTTCTTTATTTTATTTATTTATAGGAGGGACTTACCTAGGCAATAACTGGGTATAAGGGTAGGCAGCCATGCCACATTTGAAAAGGCAGAGACATGAAGAGAATTAATTCTTGCAAGCTCAGAAACTCCACCAGAAAAAGATAATGGCCCAACTGGATCAACTCTCCAAAGGATGAGTTCACTGTAAACAGCAGTGAGATCCTGTGATGTGCTTGCTGTGCCTTCATCGTGAAGTCTTGATTGTGAGACATCACACGACTCTTTAATGCTGTCAACAGCCGGTGTCCTTATTGCATTATGATGAGAAGTTGTAAGTAGCAATGGAAGTACTGAATGGCAAGCCAAGTCATTAAGATGGAAGCGATGACCACAATATCTTGATTTGTGGGAAATACTGAGTACAACTGAAAAGGCCGATTCCTCTGCAAAGCTGACCAGCCATTGGTTTAGAGAACCATCTGCATGTTTGGAAATCATCATAACATTTGGGGTGAAGATGCTTAATTTTAAGCTGTTGGTTGATTTACTATGGCCTGAAGAGATTAACATTGAGCAGGAACGCCCAAGGCTAGATGGTTTCTGTTTGCCTTGTTGAAGAGCAAGATCCACATTCTTTGTACAAGCGTACATCACTACACTTTTGCAGAGCGAATTTGCATCACCAGTAGGGAAGGCCACAGGAATCCTCGAGACAAACGATACCTAAAAACAGAAATGGTATGGAGAAGCATTGGAGTCAAGTGGAACACCTCAAAACTATTTAAAAAATTTATTCAGAAGAGCCACAGTACCTGTACTTGGCGAAACATGCCTGGCTGGTACTCATCTAGCCAATCTACATGCCATACTAACAGTGACCCATCCATAGGATGAATACTAAACAACATGTCTGCATTTTTATTCCATTCCGACAGCTGTACTTCAATCTCATGATCAACAACAGAAGATGACAAGGGGATATAGCTTGAATTTGGAACTGGTTTTTCACCAGCAAGTTCTTGATTTCCTTTTTGGTCTTCTCTATTGCCATCGGTTTCTGGGGAGAAAAAAAAGTGTCACTGTCAAGAGATCTGCACACTGAAACCATCCTTACAGTCACAGGCAATGTGACGTTTTACAGCATTTTCTAGAACTCAAAAAGTTCTAGCAGGTTGAAACAGACATCTCCTATACCCATACATTGACCTAGCACAGATCTCTTTAGACCTCAAATAAGTCTGACTGTGGTTTAAAGGTGAAGTGCAGTGTGCAAGTGAACAGGGAGGAAATAGCTGCCACTTCATGTCACCCTTTGCTCCTGCTGTGATACTGGGAGTTAAATCAAAGTTATGTTCAAACCAAGACCTGGAGCTGACGCTCTCCAATCAGCCCACAAGCTGTAACTAAGACTTGTTCTTGACTTACACCTCAGACTTTGTCTGGCAAAGACAAGCCACAAGTCCAGGTTCAGATGTAATGGCAGCAGTGGGAGAAGGGAGAGTAAATTTGCTATTATTTTTTTCCCCTTGTGCACCTGCATGCTGGACAGTCACCTTTAAACCATATTTAAGTTTAACTTTTTTTTTCAAGTGACATGCGAATGAGACCACTTTGCCAAATATCCATGTTCAATATCTCCATCAATAATTTTCTATGGCTGCCAATAATTTACTATGACTATTTTCAAAAATATTTCATATTTGGTTTATCTAACAAAGCAATGTCCACGTGAGGGATATTTCTTGTTCTGTGGGTAATGTAATGTCTGATTTAAAACACTTTAAACAAAATATTCAAAATCTAGGGGTAATGGCTTCAAGATTAAGAGTTACACAGACAGTGAACTCTCTTGTGCACTTAGGGAAAGAATCCAAAATTTTGCAATTCACACATAACAGGACTCCTCCTTCCTCTCCTCCCCCTGCAACCCTCTGTGGGCTCTCAAAATCTGCTGGAGAAGATTCCAATCCTCTGAGGCACATTTTAAAGGTGCCTTTTAATACATACTAACTAAATATTAAATTAGTGTATTATAGGCAGTACATTGTTTCCAAAAGGGGTCAAACAAACCAAGAGTAGGCACTTTACCTTCATCAGATTTTATCTCTGTCTGATTAGACTCTTCAGTGCTGACCTCTGAAGAAATATGCTCAAAACTCTTTTTTAGTTGCTGTAGAAAGACTTCCATTGATAGGGTAAAATGCAATTCTTTATTATTCAGCCAGTGTACAACAAAAGGCCCACTCTTTTCTTCATTTTCATTAAGACTCAGAGACATGATGGAAGGGAGCAAAGGAATGTCTACAAGCAAAAGACTAAACTTACTTTCTCGTCAAGATGTACCATAACTTTTAAGTTATTTCCATTTTTGTAAGTAAAACTTAACTGCATTAGAAGATGGACATTAACACACACATGCAAAAATCACAGGATAGTTAATCCTACATTTCTTTACTAAAGCACACCCAGAGATATACATAGACCCCACTCCTCTCTGCCCACAAAAAAAAAAGAGAATACAAATATGACTGCTTGAAAGTAGGTTATTAACATCTCAAGGATTCATGTCCAAAATTCAAAGAGCTTTTTAAAGTACACCTGAAGATTTTGGGCATGCCCATTGGGATTTATGATATTTTGTTTTTAAAAAATCAGCAGGAGAAACTAAATGTTATCTGACACAGGGAAGGAGGGCATGTCCAATGGACAAAGACCAGTTTTCTTGTATTTGGCTGCAAGGTGCCAACATAACCCAAACATGGCATGTGTGATTCACATCCAAAGAAACTAAACAGATTATATGGCATAGTTTCATTTGAGGGTTTTGTTATTGTTATGCTAAGCTTTATATCATCATTATTCACAGTCAGACAGTATGTCAATGTTACTTTTGCAGGAGAATTTTAAAATGAACTGTACCCACTTATAAAGCAAAAATTGGCATTCATAATCACCTGTAGCTGGGTTGATGCTGGCAGCAATGTGAAAGTGGCAAAGTGCATTTGATTGCAATGGAGTGTTTCGATGAACTTCGTGAGCATCTTGCTGATGTGGCAAGTATCCAGTATGTGCAAGTGCTATTGACCTCCTTCTTCCTCGTCGAAAGGGCTTTAGATTTAACTGTTGAGAAAATGACATGTTATACAAAAGCAGAAAAGGAATCTAGCAGCAGCAATATAGCTCAGATTACTATTTCTCAACAGTCAGCAAGTTAGTACGGTTGTTATTTTAAATACAAAACTATAATGATCTGGGAGGCTTACTCAAAGTCAGATAATTATCTTCTTACCTCTAAAGCATTTTTCATGCTCTCTTTACTAGAAGCATTCCTCTTAAAGTTGTTAGTTGACTTCACAGGTTCAGGCAAATGGTTGTATCCACCTCCATATAACAGACTGTCATTTGGCAACAAAGTCTCTGCCCAGAGACGGCATATATTATCCTTGCAGCATGTCAACAGCACATTACATACGGCACCACTATGATAGGAAAAAGTTTTTTAAAAATTCTGCAGGGGTTTCTGAATTTAATAGCAAGTCATATTTTTCTGCTTTGAAGTCAATACTACACATGAATACTTGGAAATAACTTTTTTTTTAAAAAAAAAATGTAAGACATATTCCTATTTCCTTACCACCCTTCTACTGCAGCAGTATGGTGAAGGTTAGGGCAACTCGAGCCACAGTGGGCTTGGATATATTAGGTTCCTGCTTTGTTTCCCTATAGCCAAGGATATCCGGATGCTATTTGTACAACACTGGTGAGGACACAAACTCCTAACATTATATGTACTGTGGTACCTCGGTTTTCAAATGTAATCTGTTCCAGAAGACCATTCGAGTTCCAAAGCATTCGAAAACTGAGGCTCAATAGCCAACAGCTAGGTCTCCAGATCTTGCACTCAGCAGAAGCCACGTAGCACATTCGACTTCTGAGGCTTGTTCGAAAACCAAAGTATTTACTTCCGGGTTTTTAGCGTTTGAAAACCGAAATGTTCGACTTCCGAGATGTTTGAAAACCGAGGTACCACTGTATAAGTATTTCCTACAATTAGTGTATCGTTAATGTGACTCTCATTCGATGACTATGTTCTGCTCACAGATCTATAAAACTAACCAATTACTCAGTGCCGAGGCAGTGATGATGAAGAACGAAAATGTGGTCAGACAATGTGCTGCTGAAATAACTTACTATTGCTGTATTATAGGAACTTTTGTGCCCACCAGCCAGGTGGATTAAGGTGATTCTCATTTAATGTCAGAACACATGTACAGAACTGATGTCAATGTTGCCAAAGTGTCGTACAGCGTACCTTCAGTGTGTTATGAGTGCAGGATGGTTCATGAGGCTTGGCACTGTGGAAGATATTTTACATGCTGCTTGTGGCATTTTAAGGAAGCATATTACATGCAGTAGCAGTGGACGGCATGGTGGAGGGTGCGCTACTCACCTGAAATTTCTATGCTCCCGTTGCTGCTAAATACTGGGGAGCAATGAGGTGCTGGTAAGGTCAGTGCTGTGCAAACACACTGCCAAGAGCATCGTATCGGCTCCACCAGTTTGCACTGCACTGACCTTAACCCTTCCATTTTCTGTCCTGATCGGCAGCAGCAACTTAGCAGGAGGGAGGTCAGGTGTGCAGCCCAGCCCGACCACATGGTCTACTACTGATTATATAGCTCCATAATCTTATCTTATCTGTTTTGGGATCACTACCAGTGAAGACTTACTTAGATTCATCTGAATACCCAACCATGGCTGATTAAATAATATTGGCACAATTTTGAGAGCACAAGGCAAAATTTGAAAGCATCCACAATGTCTACCAATTCAAAGATGGAACAATGAAAAACTGCTCACCGTGGCATGTAGTTACTTGTCTTTCGCCAGGAGAACCCATTAACAGACCGAGGATGAACCAAGTAAATAAATGAGAAGCCTACTTCCTGTGTGATTGCTTCTGGTGCTGTAACTGGAGGTGTGACTGCTGATTTCCAGCTATCAGTGTTATACCACACTTTTACAAGACAATCATCCTAGCAAAGAAGAAGTGATATATATTAGTACACTATTTTCCAGAATAAAAGGGACGCGGATGGTGCTGTGGTCTAAACCACAGAGCCTACGGCTTGCCAGTCAGAAGGTCGGCGGTTCAAATCCCCACAACAGTCCCGTTGCTCGGTCGCAGCTCCTGCCCACCTAGCAGTTCAAAAGCACATCAAAGTGCAAGTAGATAGGTACCGCTCTGGTAGGAAGGTAAATGGTGTTTCCGTGTGCTGCTCTGGTTTTGCCAGAAGCGGCTTAGTCATGCTGGCCACATGACCCAGAAGCTGTCTGCGGACAAACGCCGGCTCCCTCGCCCTATAGAGCAGTGTTTCTCAACCAGTGTGCCTCCAGATGTTTTGGGACTACAACTCCCATCATCCCTAGCTAGCAAGACCAGTGGTCAGGAATGATGGGAGTTGTAGTCCCCAAACATCTGGAGGCACACTGGTTGAGAAACACTGCTATAGAGCAAGATGAGTGCCGCAACCCCAGTCGTCTGCGACTGGACCTAACGGTCAGGGGTACCTTTACCTTATTTTCCATAATTGCTACACAGAGCTAATTCTTCCGCTTTTGCTCACTCTTAAATAAGCTTTTCAATACAATTGAATAGAATTATTTTCAACAGAATTAATTAATCATGTTGAATGAAGGATGAAGTCACCTTTCCCCCATAAAAAGAACTTTTAAAATTTCTTCTTAATCTGTTGTTCATATTTTTGCCAATTATTTTTAATGAACTCCATCCCTCACCAGGGCCTTCTTTTTGAAAAATGTAAGCAGCAGCAAAAAAATTTCCCTACTCTTTCTGTAAGAAGAGCCAAAGGAGACTCCATTTCTCTCCTGAGTTCTCTGCCCTTGTCCAATCCTGGTTTCTGCACATATTTGATTCCCATGACACTCATCCCCCCCTCTGGTTGTGAGTACAGAAACAAAAATATAAAATGCTTTGCACTAAATGCTGATCTGCCTCACCTTGCATGAACTTCTCAACTATTGACAGATTCATAGCTGGCTTATTTTAACTGAAACTCATGACTCATTTCTCTGTGTGTAAATAGTATGTGTGTAAATAAGGGGAAAATTTGATGTCTGAACCATAATCAGAACCCAGAAAGAAAGAATCACTGAAAAATCCTGTATAATAGAAAAACTGTTACTGGAAAAAATAAAGAGAAAATGGAAGGTGAATGAAGAAAGATTAGATAATCATCCAAGAAAGAGATAAGTAGTAAAAATTACAGAATTAACAGTCTGTTTTAAAAAATGTAGTCTATAGTCTACAGTCCAAGGATGTCAAGAAGTTATGACTACATGAGATAACAATAGAAAAGCATGAGCATAAAAGATATCAATGAAGCACTGGAGAGAAGCTGCTGAAGGACAAGATTTATCATGCTGTTTTGAAGGGCTGTTAAAGGCTTATTTGGAATCGAAATAAGAATGTGCATTGGCATAGAAGGTGCTATTAAAATAAATTTAAGATCTAGAAAAAAATATCAATGGAAGTTTTCATAAGATTTGCTAATTACAGCGTAAAAGATGCAATTCAGATAAATGTTTGGGCAGGATATTCACTTAAAACAGACTATACAGAGGCTGATGTTTTAGCAGGTATACATCTGAAAATATTAAGACGAAACCTGTAATTTTTGACCATTTGTTTAAGAGATAGACACATGAGGGACTACTTTTATTCTTAAGTTTTTGTTTGGAATAGAATGGATTGCATTGCAGAATACCAAAGAAGGTCAACACTTGTTAGACATAAGCAATAGTTCTCTTCCACAAGCAAATAAAACCTAACCACTTAATGCTAGGCTGCTGTTATTAATCCTTGCATCTCTCTCAAGCAGAAATAGTTACAATTTCTTGAGGAAGTAAGGGAAGGGAAGGGAGAAATGAAACATGAACAAAATAATTAAAGGAAAGAGAAAAATGTATAACTGAATAATGGATAATTTAAGATTACTGTCTGTTAACGTATGGAGACTGAATTAACTCAATAAATGCATAAACATCATTAGGCTATTGAAAAAAAGAAAAAAAAGCTTCAATAATTCTCCTCCAGTAGAAACATAATTTAAGAAAGAGATTTAAAATATCTGGATGCCTTTACACTGAGCTAATTTAAGGTAAGATGATAAGATAAGATAAGATAAGATAAGGCAGTATATTATTGCTGAAGGTTTAATCTCCATTAAGAATACAGAATGGATAAAAGACCCATCTGAACGTTGTATTTTTGGCATAGATACAATAGTCAATAAACCTTTTATGACATTTATGTCGTTTATCTTTTATTAGAATAGTAAGAGTTCAAGGCACAATAAATTCATAGGCCTGTATCTAACATGTTCCATGCACAGACAGTACAAACTTCAGCTCTCGCAATGAGACTTTCACCTTCTCCTCCTCCCCACTGCAGCTCTCTTTGTGTCCTCACAATTTGCTCCAAAGGGGTTGGGGACTCTGATTTTGGGGGTGCACAGGGACTGGAGAGGAAGATGAAGTCTGCATGAGCAGAAGTCTGTTTGAGTAATGCTGGATTCTATGCATAAATTCTTTGGGAGGGGGGTTTAAAAGAATAGTACAATGAATTACATCAATTTGCACATGATATTTTAGACTAGAATAAGCAACATGAGTTAAGATTTATGAACACTGGTTCTAGCTGGCAACTAACTATATATGATTAATCCATATTTCTGTTGTATTATACAGTACTATCCTTTTACTAACTTACTATTGTATATTTGTATTGCAAATAATTCAAATAAATGTGTTTTTAAAAGAAAATGAACAGAAACAGGCATATTTCTATTTGCAGGGATGAAGGCATACAAAATAGCTAAGGTAATATATCTATTAGAGCAGGTATGTCCAAAGTCCATTTTGGGAGCCTAATCCGGCCCCTGTTGCAGTATACGGTATGTACTGGGGTAGAATCCTAAAAAAATCTCAACAACTTCAATCCTAAGAAAAGTTCTATGTAAGAGTTGAATCCAGACTCTTTCAAAGGAAACAAGTCCTCATTTGGGTTTGGGTGTTGTACATTTAAAACACCTACCAGGATGCTACTTTGTCCCCTTTCTGAAGCCATCCCTAATGGATAGTCAAAATCAACAGATGAATATCCAGCGAGGAAAATACACAAGCTCAACAACTTTAATCCTCAATCCTAAGAAAAGCTCAACCACAACTTTGGGGTAAAATTGTAAAAAAAAAGCTCAACAACTTTGGTCAGCCCTCACGCATGTTCACTTAATCAAATCTGGCCCTCTTTGAAAAAAGTTTGGGTACCCCTGTATTAGAGCAACTACTGTAAATGTTAAAAAGTATTTTCTTAAATGGGCATCCAAAAATAAATAGCAGCTACCCATTTCCCTTAATTTTGGCACTGTAGCCAAATATGTCAATTCCACAGAAAGTCATTCTGTCTGAAAAACAAGCATCACAAGATTGCATCTTAGGCCTTAGGGGAAGTGTTAGTTGCTTCAAACAGATCACCATGTTATTGCAATATTATGCTTCTGTGCTGATGATTATTCATCTGAAGAGCACAAGAACTGTGAAATCCGTTAAGAGAAAAAAAATCACACTGGATTTTAAGTTAGCTGATCTTTTGTCCAAAATTAAGTTTATAAGGGTGACTTATTATAACGAGCAATTTATTTTATTTATAAATTTGCATAGCACTCTTCATCTGAAGAAAGCAGGGGGGTCCACAACATAAAATGGGAAATTATATTGTATGACTTATTCTTAATATTCTTGGAGGAAACTAAATTATGGTTTGTGAAATCTGTAATTTGCTCTTCTTTTAAGGGATTTATGACACTGTTGCAGCACCACAGTTGCTCTATGGATGAGCAGAGTTTGGGAAGATAGGGGCTTTCGCAAAACCACAGACTTACATAGCCAATTAGCTATGTAGACTACAACTTTCCAATCCTTGGCTTGTTAACCACTTATGACTGTGTCTGTATGCTGAACATAGGAGTCTCACAGCTAAGCTTGCTTTGCCCTGCCTTTAAAAGCTTGGTGGTGGTCATGTTAACCCATTGGGACAACTGAGTTTCTTGCCCTGAACTCTGACTCAGGACTACTGCTCCTAGCCCAGCTAGTCCTGTCATTCCTGTTGCCTAGTCCAAGCTCTGAGACTGTTATGATACTATGCTTGTTCCTGAGCCTGTACCTTTAATCTCCCTGTAAAAAGATCTCTTCTTTACTCTCAAATCAGAACCTCTGTCACCTTGGTCTGAGTGGAAGCCAAGATAGTAGTACCTATGAACTGCCCTCCCCTCCTCTTCTATAGTCACATGAGATGGAAAATGATTTAAAATGTGTGTGTAAGAATATCAACATTGTATCCCTGGTTTTATTGGTTCTTTTCATTTTATTTTATTTTCAAAAATATTTTATTGTATATTTAATGTAAGTACTCTGCTATATGCAGAAAGGCTAGGTTAAAATAAGAACTATATTTCAGATCCTATGAAACTGGTTTACCTTTCCTGCGGTAGCAAAAAATTCCCCATCTGGTGAAAACTTCATTAGCTGAACTTCAGATGCAGTTCTGTGAACAGCAGAAAAGAAAAGGGGTAAAAGATGTTGGTTGCTATTTGATACCTCAAAAACGTAATAAAACTGAACTTGAGTTCCATATTAGAGTTAACAAAATCGCTTATTTGAAATTCAATTATTATTGTTTTAGTTGCAGATGATTAATTGCAAAACTGATGAAACAACTTATGTGATTTACTTGGCTGTTCACCTACCAAAAACAAAGTTACAACATTAACACAGGTTTTACAATTATAAAACTTAGTAACTTAGTAATTACAAAGCTGTTGAAACCCTGTTTCACTTCTTAACATTTGCATTGTTTGCTTTATTTATGCTGGATGACCCTTCTCAAGAGTAAAAGGGCACTAAATATTCATAAGCACTTCCATATGCTCTATGTTGTAGAGATGGAACATCTACTACTGTACATATTTTGGAAAGTATCTCATATATAACACATTTTAATCTGGGGAACAACATACAATGATTGGCTCACACCGAATGAACTGAATTGCAGTATACTGTTTCTTGTTTCTTTCTCAGTTTACCAAATATAAAATTAGACCCGCATTGAGGACAAAGGAAGTCAATTAGAAAAGAATAAGAATTGAAATATGGATATGCGTTTATTATTTGTTTTGTATCTGTATTTTTTTTTAAGTCTCTGTGTTGTAATAATAAGATAATAAAAAGTACACACACACATATATATGAATTGCTGTATACTTATCATTTAAATATACTACTTTGGAGGTTCAAAAACAAGTGTAAATTAGTCATAGTATATTTCTTACTTGCACTGCCAAATGATTCTCCAATTCCGAGCTTCTGTTTTTTCAGGATTTTCATCTTCCGATGGGTTTTCATAATTGACATTGGACCAAAGCTGCAAACAACTGCAAGCCGTCAATAGACGGGAGCCTTGATTTTGAAAATGTATACACATAAATTAGAATAGAAAATAGTAGATAAAGTCAAACTATAGACTCTGAAATAACTGAAACAAACAATATAACTATAAACCAACTATATACTCTAAAATATACACCTGAATCTATAAAGATTTAGATGATCAATCTGAACTACTCATAATTAAACCACTTCATTTGCATACACAAAGACTAGAATTGGCAACTGTCCTGTAAGATGGCAAATTGGCAAGAAGTCAACTGGCAAAAATATGCATGCCAATCCAGCTATCAGAATTCCATCTTTATTAATTGTTGCCTGGAGGAAGGGAAGAGATCGATCTAGCTTCACTTACCAGCAAGGTACCGTACAGTACTTCAGCAGCTTCTCTGACTACACTGACTCAGCTAGTAAAATTCCATTTTTAACTGCCAAGTGCTTTATGAACAGGTGGGGAAGGCCTGCGTAAAGGATTCTCTTTAGGAGGGTAAGCATTAAGGGATGTTGGGAACTCAGACACATACATGAGGAATGATAGATCAGAAGGATTTGGAAGCATGAAAGAATAATGACAGCTCAATGTCACTCAACTCTTGCTAACTAGTCAAAGAACAGCTTTTTGGTGTCCAGACGAAGAGTAAGGGATAGTAGGAAGAACCTCTAGATCAGAGTAGACAGATGTCACAGCTCCAACCAGTCCCAGCCAGCATAGCTAAAGGTCAAAGCCGAGTCCAACAACTTCTGGGGACCATGTTGGCTAATTATAAGTTAGATACACTGAAACCTTAACTGCACAGTATCATGCATTGGGGCGGGGGGGGGGGTATGAGGCTTTGAGTTTGCTAGGAATCCTGCAACACAAGCCAGATGAGCAATATGCATTGTCCTGGTCAATTTCTTTCAAACTAAAATATATATATTAAAAAGTAGCATGTGAATTCTAAGATTAAGGAAGTGGGGGCCGTGTCGTAAGAAATGACTGAAAAGCAATTCTGTTTATATCAAATTTCCATAGAATCGTAAGTCATCTAGTCCGACCCCCATTATGCTATTTAAACGTGTGTGCCCCCCAATTCATTCATATAAATGTCTCTTATTCCTCCACCCCCAAGCAGAAAAAATAATCAATTATGCAAAGTATCACAAGCCTCAACATATATTCAAGTCATTCAGTTACAGGAAAACAGAAACCAAGTTTGGGGTGTGTGGTTTGAGAGGAAACTTGGAAAAGAAGGGTACTTGAGAATAAACAGGGAGGTCCACTTCAGGGGAGGCTCGGGTTCCCCTGGATTCAAAGCACACCCACTCCCCAGGCATACCCCTGGGATTGGGGTGGTGGTGGTGACTTATGCCAGTCCTTCAGCTAACACACTTATTTCCCCTCTAGCCACGCCCTATTATTCCTAACCAGCATGAATTTTATGTTGTGAACCGTTCTGAAATCTACGGTGGTATACAAATTTAATTAATAATAATAGTGATAATAATAATAATAATAATAGCAATGAAGCATACGATTGGATGCTTCATCTATTACATATACTCCCCCACCTCCATACTACAGGATTGCTCTGCCCAACACAACACTTCCTTCCATAGAAACATGCCTAAATATGAATTACAAGTATTATTATTATTATTATTATTATTATTATTATTATTATCACAAGATAATTCCCTGAAAGGCAGGCAAAAAAGAAAGGCAAACATTCAACTGTTTCTGTATTTACCTGTCGGATCCCATGTTAAGTTATGCACTGCATCTTCCAGTAAAATTTGATCTGACTTCTGCCACTGATAATGCAATCCCTAAAAACCAAACACAAATGCAATAGAAATGGTTTCTGAACACTTATATTCAGTTGGCATAGTTGTCAATTAAAGCATAATGAATTCAGAAGACTGATCTGCCAAACTTCCTTCAGCAACTATTGGATAATATTTCCAAATACTGTAACTGAGATATCAATGACAAGTTCTAAAAGTTCAGTTCTATAAGCTGAAACTGAAACTTCATTACAATGAGCCCAACACTTACACAAGAGTTTTGTTCGAGGAGTCCGCATGCAAAGGGGAAAATATTCGAAGTCAGGAACCCCAGGAACCGTCCCACCCCACCCCACCCCAGTGAGTCAGAGGACTGCTCCCCGGGGGCTCTGGGAAGGTCATTGCCCTCCCATTACTTTCTCAGAGGCCAGTAAGCAAGTCGGCACATCTGAAAGAAACTGCTCTGTGTTTGGAAATACCTGCATCAAATCTACAGCACACGAAAGAAACTGGCCTATGTCTAGAAATACTTGCACCAAATCAAGAAATAAACTGGCATGTGAAAATGCAGAAGTTGATTTCAATAGTATTGTTTTACTACCATTTTGATGGTTTCTGTTTTTTATGTTTTTTGCCTGCTCATCATAAAGTGGCAAAACCACATAGATGCTAGTTTCTTACAGTTCAGCAGCTTGTAGCTCCATTTGCAACAAAAACTTTAAAAATTAAATTAAATGTGTAATTATTGCCTGCATATACTGGACTTTCAATATACCAGAAACAATAATTCTATGGTAAACAGTTACACATAATGCATTTTATGTTCCTAAAGTAATAAATTTACTTTTGATATTTAAAGAGTGCATAAAAAACCAAGTATTGCATTTTCCCACTTTTTCCCAAAAAATTCTGTTCCCTCCGGGGGGGGGGGGGAAACCACCTAGAACATGTTCCCTCCATGACTTCAAATAAATTATAATTCACAATGCAAATGCTTAGCAAAGATAGAATAGATAAATCACTTACAGTATGATGACTACTCTTCTGTTTTAGGTGTTGAACTGGCTCAAATATACAAATCACATTCCCATAAGAAGCTGCAATCTAAAGCAAATAGCATTTTAAAATTACTTTGTATTTACTCGCAGGTTGTGTTACTTTCCTTCCATAGCCATAAATGTCTTTGATTCTCCACGCAAAGAGTCGCCATCACAGAAATGGCAACTGTCTAAGTTATTCCGAAGATACATAATATTCATTTGTTTAGAAATGGCTACATATAGCTCTGTTAAGACTCACAATATATCTAATTACCCTGAGGCTGGGAGCTAAAATGCACAATTACATTTGTTCAATTTATATGGTTCATGTATTTTAAATGGGGTGAGAAAGTGATATGTGTGTAAAAGATACTCTGAAACATGATAAGAAATGTGTGATTCAGATCAGAATTCAGCAATCCTGGGTGTCAAGAGTTCTTTGAAAAAGAATACATACAAGATGTTAACATGTCAGGAACATTTTAAAATCTAAAGCAAAAAAAGAAAAAAAAAACCCTCAGTCAGTCTGAATGAAAGGATTAAAGACAAGCAAAGGTAAAAAAAAAAGCAAAGATAAACCACTCATGTATATTTGTATGAGAGGCAATAACAGAGACATAAATAATCATAATTTTACATATTGCATGGTACTGGAGAAGCAGATCCAAAAAACGTAGGGGAAACTGATGAAAAGAAGTTTCAATATTTTAACTTCAACTATCATCTGTCAGAACCATATTCCACTTTCATGCACAATAATATATATATATATATATATATATATATATATATATATATATATATATATAGTATTATGTATAATGCACTATTATTTTCATGGACAGGTCTTAATTTTTTTAAAAAGAAAACTTTATAATGTTACTTTTGCAGAAATTCTGGAAAAATGCAGTGAGATGCAGATTCAAGATTAAAAATCTATTACAAAAACAAATTACAAGGCAAAGCAATGTACACATGAACATGGCCTAAAAATGACAACTAGAATCCTGTCAGAACTGCACAAAATCTAGAGTAGTAAATGCAATAAGAAGGCAGAAAGGTATTTCGCGCTTAATAAAGAAACTGATAATCTCCAGTATTTCATTCTCACGTGGATCTCAACTGTGAAGAGACGTCTTATTGGGGAAAAGTTTATGAATTTGGTAGTGTGCTTAAATTCACACCTTTCCTAACAGAAGGATGATTATTTTCCTTTCATGATCTATGCTTATGCAAAATAAAAAAAATCCTTCCAGTTGTGTTTTACTTAAGTTCCTTCCAGTAGCATGCACACAAAAGCTCATACCAAGAACAAACTTAGTTGGTCTCTAAGGGGCTACTGGAAGGAATTTTTTTTATTTTGTTTCGACTACAGCAGACCAACACGACTACCTACCTGTAACTATCCTTATGCAGTTTCAGAAATAGAAAGAAGAAAGGCAGGAAGTTCAGAGAGTGGGTGCATGAGCAAAATCAAACACACCTTATCAGCAAAGGAGAAAGCAATGTTGGATAAAACAGAGAATACGGAGTCCTAAGATAGTGTCTTAAACATCAAGAGAGCCAAGAGAGATCATCAAGAAATCTGTTTCAAGGTAACTCTCAGTTGATTTTTAAAATTGGTTTTAAGTTTCACGTACAACAGTAAATTACTATGTGTGTCTCCTGCTATACAACCATCTCTTAACCTTCCAGCCATTCCTGCAGACATCTGAAGTAGCATGAAGAGACTTCTCATTCAAGACTTCTCTCCAAGGTGCTAGGTTTTGATGCTGGCATGGTTCACGTGTCATATTCAAACACAGTTAAATATTAACTATGGTTTAATGCATATCAGCAGAGTGCTGCTGCATGCTGTTCTACGTTCGTTTCACTTTCCTCCCATCCTGGCTATGCCAGGAACAACAAACAGCAAAGCCCTGTATTGTGTCATCAAAACCATGGTTTGTTTCTTGCCCATACAAACAGCATGTGATAGCCAGGAAAAAGAAAGAGGATAGTCTCAGAAAAAAAAAACCTGTACTAACTCAGCCACAAGATGTCTTAGATGGCTATGTACCCACCACTGTTGGAAGTGCCTGCCTTTGTGTGGGCTTGGGCCCATATTCACAAAGAACCTTGTAGCATAATGATGACCAGATTGTTCTTCAAAACACAGTACAGTATCAGACTCTAGAATATAAACAGGAGTCTCTAGCAGAGGAATTAAAATAGCAGAATAGCCGCAAGCATAATTCTGTCTTCTTACATGCAGGTCCTTGTGAAGGGTTAGTACTAAAAGTACTGTATTTGAAAAGTTTTATATCACCTTCAGACAGGATGGCATTGCAAAAATACATATTACAAGAACAAATCAGATAAGTATAACAAGAGTACCACTGCTACTTACCTTCCCTTGTTGCATAGAGCAATCTACACATCCCACTTGTATATTTCCATGCTTTGCTCCAGGAATTATTTGTAATCTTTCAAAATCAGTCCCCAATATCACAATATCACATCCTGATGCGTATGCCTAGAAAAAAGTAAACTGTATAACTGCTCTGTCTTTTTTTTGTAAGACAAATCAAAGGAAGGTGTATTTCAATAATTAATCCTTAAAACCCATTTACCTAGTCATCTGGTTTATATGTGTGGCCACATATTTAATCCACTGAACCATCCGCAACAAAAAATTAGAGCTTTGTACTGCTGCTATGAGAAAAGCCACTTTGTAAGTAGCATACACATCCTGACTGGATGACAGTTAAGTTATTTCAATAATTACTTTCACACAAATTCAGCAAAATACATCTCTTGTGAACAAACACAAGCATCTATACACTTATACAAAGTCAAAGCCAAGAACAAAGTTTAGCTTCTACTTATGGTCTGCTTAGAGAGAGACAAACCATAAACCTGGGCTCAAATATCACAACAAGCTAGACTCAGACATACGGTAGCTCCTGCAATCTCCTGAGAGAGGTTAATCTCATTGCACATGTACCTACAACACTAATCTGCCTTTAGGATATTGCTAGAGACTTAAGTAGGCCAAAAAACTGAACTTCTACATTTAGGGACAATGAATGTTTGTTTGTTTGTTTGTTTGTTATGCCACCCTTTCCTCCAATGAGTTCAAGATGGTATACATGGTTCTCCCCCTCTTCATTTAATCCCAACAACAACCTTGTGAGGTAGATTAGGCTGATAGGTAGGGATTGGTCCAAGGTCACCATGTGCTTTATGGCCAAGTGGAGACTTGAATCCTGGTCTCCCAGATTTTAGTCCAATACGCTAACCACTATACCATGCTGGCTCTCTTTTGATTACAGGATGCTATGGACAAAAGTAGATTGTTATATCATAATCTGCTTGAAAGCTTCCAGGAGCACCTAGCTGGTCACTACTAAGGACACACTGCTAAACTGCACTGCAAACTAACAGGAAGAACTCTTATGGCCTTATCACGCATTAATGCAACTGCAGCATTATATTTTGGGTACTTGCACAATATAATGAACAAAGAACACTTCTTAGGAATGCAGCTGTGTTATAAATTGTGGCTAACTGAATCTGGAAGTGAAAACTTTTGGTTTCCCTCTTCACAGCATCACTGGAGAAGCATATGAGGTTTGCTCAGATAGTGTTGAACAATTATTGTTTGAGCAGCTCCCAACTCCTTCTCTCTTTTGACAAGATTTTGACCAGGAACCACATTATGCTTTGTTAAAAGAGCATAATCATAACATATCATAGAAAATGCAGCCCTTGTAGAAATTGGGCTGTGCATTGTCTTAAACCTTATCAAGATGTTCCAGGGCAGCTTTGGAGGACCAACCCTGTATGAAAATCCTCATTACAAGTCTCCAAATATGTATTGCCAGGTAATGAGACTAGACACAGCTGCTAAATTCAGAGAGAAGCAAAAAGTAAAAAAGCTACAGAAACTGCAGTGTTTCTGGAACTCATACAGTTCTTAACATGCAATCAGTCAGACTGGCAGCCTCTGTCTTCTTTGGCGATCACTTGTAGCCGAGTAAGATTGTCTTCCATAAACACGGTTTTAACAATGGGTCCGTAAGTGACTGTGGAGGCCAATTCTGGACCCACACGTCCTTCCACAGTGGGGACATTGGTTTCCAGGCAGGAGTTGATCACGGTGTGGATTTGCCAAGCGTGCCTTCCTCTTAGCACGTTTCTCCCTTGCGTCCTGAGATTGAGTTTCTTCAAAGCCCACGACACCTTTGGTAAAGGCTGTTCTCCAACTGGAGCGCTCACAGGCCAGTGTTTCCCAGTTGTCAGTGTTTATACTACATTATTTAAGATTTGCCTTGAGACAGTCTTTAAACCTCTTTTGTTGACCACCATTTTTAAGTTCGGAATAGAGTAGTTGCTTTGGAAGATGATCATCAGGCATCCGCACAACATGACCAGTCCAACGAAGTTGATGTTGAAGAATCATTGCTTCAACACTGGTGATCTTTGCAGTACACTGATATTAGTTCACCTGTCTTCCCAAGTGATTTGTAAAATTTTTCGGAGACAACGTTGATGGAATCTTTCAAGGAGTTGGAGATGGTGTTTATAAGTGGTCCATGTTTCACAAGCATATAGTAAGGTTGGTAGCACAATAGCTTTGTAAACAAGCATTTTTGTTTCCCTGCGAATGTCCCGGTCCTCAAACACTCCGCACTTCAATCGGGAGGAAGCCACACTCGCAGAGCTCAGACGATGCTGGATTTTGGCATCAATGTTGGCCCTTGTAGAAAGGTAACTGCCTAGGTAGGAGAAGTGATCAACATTTTCCAACGTTACACCACTGAGTTGGATTTGTGGCGCTGCAGAGGGGTTATTTTTACTTGTTGGTGCAGCACTTTGGTTTTTTGGATGCTGAGTGATAGGCCAAACTTTTCGTAAGCTTCTGCAAAGATATTTAGGATGGTTTGGAGGTCATCCTCTGAGCGTGCACACACTACGTTGTCATCAGCATACTGAAGCTCTATGATGGAAGTTACGGTAACCTTACTTTTTGCTTTCAGCTTGCTCAGGTTGAAGAGCTTTCCATCTGTTCAATATATGATTTCTACTCTGGTGGGGAGTTTGCCGTTGACAAAGTGTACAATCATGGCAATGAAAATAACGAATAGAGTTGGGGCAATAACACAACCCTGTTTAACACCTGGTCTCACTGTGAATGGTTCACTTTGAGAGCCATTGTTATCTGCGATTGTCATATTATCATGGAGGAGCCGAATGATGTTTACAAATTTATCTGGGCAGCCAATTTTCAGAAGGACAGTCCACAGGGCATTACGATTTAGTGTCAAAAGCCTTAGTCAGGTCAATAAATGCCATATACAGGGGTTAGTTTTGTTCTCTGCATTTTTCGAGCGGTGAAAATGTCCAGACTTGGAAGCCTCTGTAGGCAGTCTCCAAATAGGAGAATAGACCACCAATTCCACTGCTCAAGTAAGTTATTAGGGAAATAGCAGAGACTGATGAAAACCAAAGTATCTCCAGCTCAGGCTTAGCAACTTGTTAAGGATACACTTAAATCCTAAAACTCCTTACTCTTCAGTCCCATTCTGAAGCTGCACACCCCATCAAGCCCTCAAATGGGAGCAAACTCGAGAGGCATGTGCTGCTGACCAGCATTGAAAATGTGATGCTAGCGCTTTAAAATGCTGGCATTTTGTTCTTTTTTGCATGGATCCAGTACCTCAAATTGTTATGCTGGCTCCTAAAGTATTGATTCTGATGCCCAGGAATTTAAATATGTTGCCAATGCTGAGCCACAGTTTTTAATACATTGGCTGAAGGAATTAATAGCCTGTTCAGTGCAGTAAACTTAACAGAAATCAATTAAAATATTTATGCAGTTGCGTTAGTCAAGTAGAAGGGGAGGGGGATCCACAAAGCAGTAGTGCAGTAATACCTCCACTAGGACCAAGTAAAACTTCCCAAAACAATGAGCAATCTATTGAGCTTATCAGATTTTTTTTCTTCAGGTTACCTTAAACAAAAAAAGAGTGTGTGGGACTTCTTTTCTTTTGCTGGGTATAATACAAATACCTGTCTTAGTTTTTAATAGTCTAAAAATGGAATCAAAGAAGGATGCTGTCACCTAAATGTTTGGTCTTGTCTGATAATAGGCATGTTTCTACTTCCTAATGAAATTACAGTAATGGGATTTAAAAGTGACTGAATTTCACAGGGCTTCAGCCAATATATAGTCTCTGGGACGCGGGTGGCGCTGTGGGTTAAACCACAGAGCCTAGGGCTTGCCGATCAGAAGTTCGGCGGTTTGAATCCCTGTGACAGGGTGAGCTCCCGTTGCTCGGTCCCAGCTCCTGTCAACCTAGCAGTTCGAAAGCATATCAAAGTGCAAGTAGATAAATAGGTACCGCTCTGGCGGGAAGGTAAACAGCGTTTCCATGTGCTGTTCTGGTTTGCCAGAAGTGGCTTAGTCATGCTGGCCACATGACCTGGAAGCTGTACGCCAGCTTCCCTTGGCCAATAAAGCGAGATGAGCACCGCAACCCCAGAGTCGGTCACTCCTGGACCTAATGGTCAGGGGTCCCCCTTTACCTTTTTACACCTATATTTAAGGGATGAATCTTAAATTAGATGGTGCAAAATAGAAATGTTTAGTCTCCCTCTGAAAAGCAGAAGCTGGAAGACATTCAGAACTTTCTTTAGCAACACAAATCAATGCATATCATTGCTATAATATTACAGCAACAACGTCCATGCACTCCCAGTTGCACTGATGGTCAACACCCCTGCTTAAAACGAAACAAAACACCCACAGTTTTCCTCATTGCATCCCTTGACATAACAACATAGAAAGGTGGTGTTGGGAGAAAGCTTTCCCTATGAGAAAGATACAATCTTAATAAAACGTCAACTTATCCTCCACCCCAGCGGCATTTTTTCCTACTTCTAGAAACTTTTCACAACAGAAAACCTGTAAATAAATAGTTGAATTTTCATTTAAACAAGGAAAAGGCCTTCCAGGTCACCTCTAAGATAAAAATGTCCCAAGCTACTGATGTAATCACTTCCTTGAATTCACACCAACAAGCAGTAACTGTTGACAGTTACTGTTCTTGGACTATTTGATAAACAGTGCTTATGTTCATTTGTTCATTTTTAAAACAATGAAGAACCTGTCAGACCTTGAAGAACTAGAATTTTACTAGATGGTGCCATAATAAAAAAAAATGGAGGGTGTCTCCTAGTACTCAGCAAGCACAAGGTCCCAGTTTCAATTCCTGACATCTCCAGTTAACCATCTCAGGTAGAAAGGCAGGGAGTAGTGGAATAATTCTGCAGGGGACTTTAGAGAACTGCTGCCCATCAGAGGAAATAAATCTAGGCTAGTTGATCTACTGGTTTGACTCATATATGGCTAGATTTGGAAATTTGAAGCATTTAACAATTTTAATTTTAAGAGTATACTTTTTGTTTTCTCTCATAGACTGATTGTTCTAACTCCTTTTAACGTGTCTTAAGAACTACTTGCTATTTTTCCAATCCAATACTTTGCACGTGCTATGGGAGTGGAGCTACTTTCACCCCCCTTAGAATATTATGCAGAAGACCATCTTTTTATTATTGTTTACCAAATTGCACAACTATTGCAGGGCGGGAGATTAAAAAGATTATATAATATTTCCCAAGGCACATGCTACAACTACTTTGAATTAATAGCTAGTCTACAATTTACATATATCATATTTTTCCATGTATGAGACACCTCCATGTATAAGACAATCCCTATTTTTTTAAACCCAAAATTAAGAAAACAATATTGAAACATCAAACAGAGTGGCGGGGGGTGCACACGTGTGGGCAGCAGCAGAGCATGCTCCACTAACACCCAAGATTGGGCAAATTTGTTGAGCTTTTTTGGGAGATCACCAAAGCTGGGCTCCTGAGAGGGACAGTGGCTACAATGTTCTGGCAGCTTCTTCACAGAAGATAAGTGGTGTTTTTAAAACAACAGCAGCAGCAACAACAACAACTGTGCATTCACCATCTGTGTATAAGAACAACCCCCCCCCTTTTTACTAATTTTTTATGGCAATCTTTAAAACATTGTCTTATGCATGGAAAAATATGGTAATTTTAAAAGATAAGTTGTGTTTTACTTAAGTTCATAACTTGGAAAACTTTCACTTTTTCCTGATGATGTACACAGTACTGGCAAAAAAGAAATGCTACGAAGTTGAATATTGATAGACAGATCACACACACCACAGCAGGTCTAGAACAAACATTCCAAAATAATACTTCCCATTTTTCTATTATGGTATAACAACTGGAATCAACACAGTACGTTTTCAGAATTTCCAGCACTGTCTTAGAACATGTGTTGCAAATACTCTGAAAGACTATATTAAGACTCATCAGCCTTTTCTGGTCTACCTCTGCAACAAAATGTAAGAGTCTAACCATTTCATTCCAACAAATATGCAGACAAAATCTCAAATAATTAGATGTTGTAGCAAGGAGATATATGGCAGAAAGAGCCTAGAAACCAAACGTGCTTAGAAGTTCAGGCGCAAGTAACAGAGTTGTTCAATAGTGGAACAGACTCCTTCGGGAGGTGATGGGGTCTCTTTCCTTGCTGGTTTTTAAGCAGAGAGTGGATGGCCATCTGTCATGTATGATTTAGTTAAGATTCCTGCATCACAGGGGGTTGGACGAGATGACCCTTGGGATCTCTTCTAACTCTATGATATCAAGAAATATTTTATTGCCATCCTATTAAGTAGCGTTAAAACGCAAGGAAAAAGCCTCACTACGAAATAAGTTATGAAGAACAAATGTTTCCAGATACCACCAAAATATGCTTTATTCTCATTATAATTAGTCATAACTCTGGGAGGGCTATTGTTTTGTTTTTGTCTTATTATATATGTTGTGTTCTTGTTTTGTATTTTATGTTTGGAACCACCTGTGATCCAGGAGTACAAAGAATATATACATGCAATGCTAATCGCTAATGAAAGTAGTAAGATCAAACTGTATTTATACTAAGGGTTTCCTGAGGGAGGTTGAAATGTACAAAAAATGATTCTAGGTGACCATAGACCAGTTTTCAAACAGCAGTTTTACCCTGGGCTGAGTCAGTTTACACATAAAGCCCAAAATCATGGTTTACTGTTGCACATGTTGCACATCTTCTGGGAGCCCGTGCAAAGCCTTGGACTTAAGCAGTCCACACTCCTTTTCCCACACAGCTAAAAGGAGAAACTGTTTCAGTTTCTCCATCTCCAATTTCTAACTTGACATTATGTATAAAGCAGGAATTGTGGCTTACAATCAATTCTAATCAACTGCAAAAGCAAGTCAACTTTAAAATACAAACTCCTCTCCCACAAACACATTTAAAAGGCCATATAATGTTTAATCAGCCAAAAGTCTGGTTATAGAGAAACATTTTTGCCTGGCACCTAAAAATATGTATGAAGGTGTCAGGCAAGCCTCTCTAGGGAGAGCATTCCACAAACAGGGAGCCAACACAGAAAAGGCCACCCTCTGGGACTCTTACAGAAAGGGAAAATAAAGTAGAGCCTCAGATGATGACCGGAAAATAGTACTAATAATTAAGCCATAAGGGACTGTATATGCCCAAAAGTTGTTTCTAGCATGACCCTTTGTCTTGATTGCCCAATCACACACTTTTTGTTACAACTGCACAAGAATGGGAGTACTGCATTTCAAACCTCAAAACCAAATATATAAACACCATGCTCAAATGTGACTTCCAGTTGTTTTCGATTGTTAGTTACACAATGGACAGGCTGATCAATAACAGCCTCAGAAACAAGACAAACGAGATGGTTCCCGGGGCCCACAAGAGCCCTATGTCTTGGCCAGTTGTCCTTGACCTCCCTTCAAAAGAAAAGAAGAACTCTGCCTCCCTGAACACGTTTCGAACCGTCAGGCTCTAAAGCAAGTGCAGCTATAATAATAATAATAATACAAATTAATAATAATAAAGGGAGATACCTCTGAGCATGTGGAGAATGGCTCTGTGGCATTAATGCAACCCGACTCACCTTACGCCCAAGCACTTCGGAAACGAACCACGTCGGTGCGCATTATTGCAACCAAAAAAAAAAGTAGAGCAGTGGCAAAAATGCTTGCAGCGGGAAGCGAAATAAAGGGAATTGATCTGCCCCGTCATGGCAAAGCAAGGGCCCGATCTCGTGCTCGCTCAGCTCCCGACGCAAACACAGGCTCGGCTCCGGTCGAACCGGCGGGTCTCGGGCGCGTTTCAACAAGGCACCTGCCGGCGGCCGAGCGTCCCACCCGCACCGGTGCCATCGTCCCTGACGCAAACTGCCCGCCCGCGCGCCCTCTTCGCCTGCCGGCCGAGGGAGGCCAAGCGCTGCCCAGGGAAGGGGCGCCGTCTGAGGCGGCGAGGAAAGGCGGCCTGAGGGGAGGGGCGACCCGCTTGCCGTGGTGGTACCGGAGCTGAGAAGGAAGAGGAAGACTCACCGTGAAGGGATGCCCGCCGACATTCCCCACGGAGAAGCAGTTGTCCCCGGGGTTGACAGCCCCCGTCAGCACCTGGTGCAGGTTCATGACGGCGAGGCTTGCCTCCCGCTTTCAGAGCCCACGCTCTCCGCCAACGGGCAGGGCAGCTGAGGCACCCGGAGCCGCTCGGCCGCGGCTACTCCCGCAGGGGGCGGCGGCGGTGGCACATAGTGGGGGGCGGGGTCTTCCTCCGAGGCTCCTCCCCTTCGCGGGCAGAGGCAACGTCCGCTCACGACCTCAGGGGGCGGGCGGAGGAGCCTCTCGAGCGCTCGGACTTCCTCCCTCAAACAGGCTTCTTACTGGCCCTCGCAGAGTTCTCTCTCTCTATCTCAGCCTACAATAGCGGACCGACCCTCTCCTGCGAATCGAACCATCGCGAGAGCGAGACCGACCATGACGTCGTCCGGTTCACCCAGCAACCCGCGAGCTCCCTCCTTTTCTCCATTAGGGTTCGTTTATGTACGCGTGCGCTCAGACTGTGAGCGAGGGAGGGAGGGAGGTAGAGAATAAGGTTCAGAACATGCGCAGTTGCGGCTGCGTGCCTCTGGGAGCAAAAAGACGCGGAAGCCCGAGCCGCCCGCGCGCAGGCGCATTGGTGGCTCGGGAAGGAACGTCGGCTTAAGGGAGGAAGGAGCGCAGGCGCAGTAGAACCGTCCATGGCGGGGTGTGGCTGTTGTCACGTATTCGTCATGACCGTGAGGAAGGGCGGCCTGTGTGTGGGGGTGTCGGGCTGGGTGTGGTAGAGGAGCCGGTGTGTTCTGTTCCCGCAGGGAGGCTCCTAGAGCCAAGACTTCAGCTGTGAAAGGGATGAACGTGGCAAATTGGTGAAGAAGCGCGGCTAGGCTCTGCTGTTAGAAAATAAAGCCTTGGAGAGGAAAGTTAGCTAAAAAGTATCCCTACCGTACTCTCTACCAAGCTCTCGATCTGGATCTCCTCATTCCATTTTTTTATGCCACTAAGAAATGTCTAGGAAGCAAAACACCGTTAGCAATTGCATGAATGGCACTGTGTCTGGTCTGACCCCAAAACGACCTGTACCCTGGTTGGTTGGCATCTTGTCTGTCCCGGGACAGCTTCGGGGGTGAAGTCAAAAAACGTTGGAGAATGGAATTCACCTGCTGCGGCTTTCATAATTGCTGCCTCCCGCATTGCTTTTGCTGTAAGCCGCATCGAAGTACCAAGGCAGCGTGTATGGAGAACATGGGCTGCCCAGATGATATAAGACCCTGCCCCCCCCCCAAAAAAAAATACCTCCCTGATGTGGTCGAAAGGAGAGCTTAGCAATACATTTGGCACAAGCTTAGCTGCAGGAGTTGCTGGAAGGAGGCAAACAAGACCCCGTCCAATCGCCTTACAGACTCCACTCTGGATTTGTATAGGATTTACTCCTTAGACTTCTTCTCTTGAAGATGTACCACAAGGCAGTGAGTACAGATGGTTCCTCAGAGTTTACTCCTGGAGACTTTCTCACAAATGAGTATGACCACAAGGCATTGGAGGTTTAGGATCAGAGTTTTCCTTCTATATGGGGCTACCTTTCCATGTTGACTAGCCTCATCTGCCCCCCCCCCCCAAATTTGTCATTTCCCTAAACAGCACATGCAGAAGTCCCCTTCTTGACTACTGGATCCACTATTGGCGTCCACTCAATCTGCTGGAGTCTGTCTTTGCATGCAGGGGCAAATGTGTGGCAAACCCTAACACTTCACCTGCCTTCTGTTTCTCCAAAAAACAAATCAACAGTTCTGGATAATTTGTAAATAGTAACTGACCAGTAATCCTGGGGCATGTCTCATTGTTCCTTGACACTCAAAAAAATAGTTCAAACTGTTTTTGTGCATTATGTTCCTATTAGTCTGCCACTTTGAAATATGCAGTAGGCATACAGTGCAACCTTTTTCATATTTACTCAAAAGTAAGCTCTGTGTTCAGTGGGGCTTACTGCTGAGTAAGTGTAAATAGGATTGTAATTATATTAAGTGTCACTGTAGTTTGAATATATTTTCAGAAAAGGTCAGGTTAACTCATCTGATGCAACTGACATTATGAATTTAGCTTTAAGTCTTATACAAATGTGAAGTGACCTTATTGTGCTATATGTCCTGAGCATTGTTGTAAGGCAAAGCTAGTTTAAAAAACTTTTAAAATCAATAGAGTATATTTTCCCAGATAATGTGACATGACCTTGTGATGCTGGCAAGGAGAAGGTATTGGGGTAAAGTGAGGGGAAAGTGGTGAGTTAGGGTTAGGGTTAGTCTGAGTTCAGGTCGGTGGAGTAGAAGAATAAGGGTTGTATAAATGGAATATACGGTAGTTAGTCCTGTGCATTTTCTGGTTATCCCAGTTAATAACAAATGCTAAAGAGAATAATGTGGGTTTCCAAAATAATTGTCTTTTAGTATAAGTTAGTGAAATGATTTTTGCAGCACTCTCTTCCACATATCTACTTACTCCCAGTAAGTAAGCTTACTCTCTGGTACATGTGGCTATACAGTGGTGCCTCAACTTACAAATTTAATCTGTTCCGAAGGCACCTTCGTAGGTTGAAAAATTCATAAGTCAAAAAGTGCCATTGGAAACGTGATTTCCCATAGGAATGCATTGGGAACAGAAAAATTTGTAAGTCGAAGCAACCCCATCTAAAAATTGTAAGTCGAAAAAACCCTATCTAAAACCGTCGTGGTTTCTGTTCGGATGTCAAGAAATTTGTAAGCGTGCGGCCATTTGCCCCATTCGTAAGTCGAAAAATCCAGTTGTTGAGTCGTTTGTAAGTCGAGGTACCACTGTATAGAATTGCAACCTCAATTTAAACTTAAAAAACCAGCTGGTTCCCAATTCAGCTAAAGGTAGTTCTGACTATATACCATTGAAACCAACGTGACATGGTCACTAAAATCTTAATGTTTTCAGTTGAAGAAAATTCTATGCATGGTTTATTTAGTGCAATCCTATGCATGGTTTTATATGCCTGTTGTCTTTGTCCATGGAGTTTTCTTGGCAGGGATACTAGAGTGGCTTGCCAGTTCCTTCTCCAGGTGGATCACGTTTAGTCAAAACTCTCCACTATGACCTGTCCATCTTGGGTGGCCCTGCATGGCATAGCTCATAGCTTCTCTGAGTTATTCAAGCCCCTTCGCCACGACAAGGCATTGACCAAACTGCGGGAGGCAGTGCAAGACAGGAGTGCCTAGTGTGCTATGGTCCATGGGGTCACGAAGAGTCGGACACGACTAAACGACTAAACAACAAAACAACAAACAACAACAATGCATGGTTTATTTAGAAATATCCCACTGTGTTAACTGCTAAGGGAAGCTTTTAATGTTTAACAGACCATTGTATTTTAATATTTTGTTGGAAGCCGCCCAGAGTGGCTGGGGAAACCCAGCCAGATGGGCGGGGTATAAATTATTATTACCGGTATTATTATGCATAGGATTTCCAGAATAACCCAAGCACATTTACTCAGAATTTCTGATGCACAGTACCAGCTCCACAATAATCTACTGTGTGGAAATGTCCTTTGTCTTGACTATTTTCAGCTGAATTGAGGTCTTGGTATAAAGAAACATGAATCTGTTTCTTACAGTTTAGGACTTCATTTGTGAACTTAGGCAACTTGCTATTTTAGTTTTTGTTCAACTGTCTAAAAAGAGGCAGCAGTTCTTTCTGGAGTTCCCCTCTTTTGGTTATCATAAGCAATTAACTGTATGGCTGTTCATGATCATATGTTACTGACTACTGAAATCCATGGGATGGAAAGCAGAAGGCTTAAATGAGAATGCAGAAGAGAACAGTTTCAAATTTGGGGACTTTCCATGGTGTTGGCAAACCTATTTAACAATTATTTCTCATAGTTAAGAAATATCTACAGAAAAGGGACATCTTCAGTGAAAAAATAACATTGAGCTGCAAAAAAAGAGTACAGTAATTTCTATGCAGTATTTGAGAACATATTGGCAGAGCTATTCATGGAGAACATTGTTTTAAGAAGTGAAATCATGGTTTTGAAGTTTCAATACCAGCAAAATTAATCATAATCCTGAAATATCAAATAGATTTGGGGCAGAATATTTTGCTCTGATTTTTTTCCTGTGCAATACTATACCAGAAATTGTTCATGCACATTTGAAAGACTTAAAAAAAATGTAACTAACGTATTCGTGAATACCTATAAAACTTATCTTCAGTATCCCACTACAGAGATATAAGCATTGGTGTGTTTCAAAAATACTTCACTATACCATATTACAGGAATGAGCACATGCCTCATTACAGTACCTCTCTCAGTCTCAGACATAGTTCTTTGCTAGCACTTCCATTGGGAGAACCATTAAGTGGAAACTGAACCTGGAACCTCATAAATGCAACTTATGAGCTGTACTAACGAGCTCTAACACCACCTCTGCAATGACTAGCTTGCATGCTTTGGAGCAAACACACTAACAGTCTAGTACTAAATGTCATAGATGTAAAGGAATTGCCCTTCTTTGTTCCAGCACCATGAGATGTCCGGAGGGTGGCAAAACAGGAACAGGCTTTTTCTGCAGTAGCTGCTTGCTTCTGGAATGCCCTCCCCAGGGAGGATGTTATATATCTTTAGGCCAGGGGTCAGCAAACTTATTCAGCAGGGGGCCGGTCCACTGTCCCTCAGACGTTGTGGGGGGCCGGACTATATTTTGAAAAAAAAAAGAACTGTTAGGGCAAAATTCTGGGTGCGAGAATGCTCAGCCACCCAGCTCATCAGGCAAAGGCCTGTGGTCATTGCGGAGTATAAAAGGAAGGAGTCCAGCCACAATCCGGAGAAAACAGCAAGGTTTATTACTGCGCAGCAGGTTCAATGCCAGACTGAACACCGTGAACAGGGCTGCAAGAACTTTTAAAAGTTCCCACCACCACCCCATAATGCACATCGAAAGCATCATACAGTGGAACCTCGGTTTATGAACACCTCGGTTTATGAATTTTCGGTTTATGAACACCGCGGACCCATCTGGAATGGATTAATTCATTTTCCATTACTTTCTTTTTTTTAAAAAATATATTTTTATTAATTTTCCAATTAAAACCAATTATATCACATTCATTATTTCAAATTATACACATATATATATCAATCAAACCGAATGTTATGCCAAATCGTCTAGAGAATTTTTTATTTGGGTTCCCATGCTTCAAGAAATTGGGGATTCCTCGCAACCGTCCACTGCCGTCTTTTTTCTAAAGTTCAAATCGTCCTCCAAGTTCATAATAATCCAGATCTTCCCCTTACAGTCACATAGATGTTTTAATTCACTTTCCATTACTTTCAATGGGAAAGTTCGCTTCAGTTTATGAATGCTTCAGTTTATGAACAGACTTCCGGAACCAATTACACCCATGCTTCAGTTTATGAATGCTTCAGTTTAAGTACTCCGCGGACCCGTCTGGAACGGATTAATCCACTTTCCATTACTTTCAATGGGAAAGTTCGCTTCAGTTTATGAACGCTTCAGTTTAAGTACTCCGCGGACTGTCTGGAACAGATTAATCCACTTTCCATTACTTTCAATAGGAAAGTTCACTTCAGTTTATGAACGCTTCAGTTTATGAACAGACTTCCGGAACCAATTGTGTTCATAAACCGAGGTACTACTGTACATACATCACTTGTGACAGAGTAAAACGTCAGAAAAGGGGAAGGTGCAAGGGGCATTAGCATACAGGTAAACAGGAGGTAAACAGGATTAACATAAGGTAACAATGCGCGATGTCCCAGGACATTGATAAGCAAGTACCAGTAAGTATCTGGGAGGGGATCCTTGAGTACCTGGCGGGGGGGGGGGACAATGGGTCCAGGTGTGAGTATTGCCTCTGGCTTCGGAGGGTCGGGAATGGCAGGAGATGGTACCTGAATGGATTATGGATATGCAGAGGAGCACCACCCTGGCTATGTGACCTCTTGCCTAAAGGATTATGGCTGTTCCCTGCATCCCTGAGAGCCCTTGGCCAGAGTCGCAAAAGGGGGTTTCATATAGAAATACAGATACACGGTATTCATTCATAAAGAAATATGGTTACATAGAGTCTCAGGCAACAGAGAAAGGGTAGGAAAGGGAGCCTTTATTACACAGGGCTTGATCTTGAGGGGTTCGT
Organism: Zootoca vivipara; assembly: GCF_963506605.1. Taxonomy (NCBI): domain Eukaryota; kingdom Metazoa; phylum Chordata; class Lepidosauria; order Squamata; family Lacertidae; genus Zootoca; species Zootoca vivipara. Next base: position 18,706,122 of record NC_083286.1, read on the forward strand.
GTTGGTGCCATACTAGAGTGGTGTTGTAGGATCAGACGGGGTCCCCTTGAGGGCGTTTGTGCCAATCTTGATTCCCAAATGAAGCCTCGTTTTGGTGCCCCTCACCCTATAAAATTCCCTAACATGAACGAATTCCTATGCCCCACAAATAACCCAGAGATGCATTTTAAATAAAAGGACACATTCGACTCATGTAAAAACATGCTGATTCCCGGACCATCCGCGGGCCAGATTTAGAAGGTGAATGGTGGGGACCCCTGCAAGTTTAGGCACTAGGCAAAAAGACTCTGCATGCCTTTGGCTAATATAAACAATCTATGGCCTTTTAAGCTGTGCAGGGTTTTTTGTTTTTGTTTGTTACTGTGTTGTGTGTTTTGATACTGTAAACTTCTCAGTGCTCCTTGGATGAAGGGTGGTATAGAAATTTAATAAATCGTAAAATCATAGAACCGTACAGTTGAAAGGGACCCAAGGGTCCCCCTGCAATGCAGGACTTTCAGCTAAAGCATCCATGACAGATGGCCATTAATAAAAATAAATAATACTTACTTAGTAATACTAAGCAGAAATATTTTGGATCTTTTAAAAAGATGTGCCTGGAGAGGTATAGAAGTCCTGCCTAGGCTAGACATTGAGGCAGGATAAACCGGTCCTCTTTGGTGAGAGCCCTCCCTTGGAATGTTTCCCCAGTCTGCATCTGTATCAAATTGTTTTTTAAGGTGTTTGTTTGTAAGGTGTTTCAGTGTTTGTTGTTGTTTGCTGGCCTGAGCTCCTTTATTTCATAAATAAATAAATCATCCTGAAGTTACTGGGAAGAACTGAAGGTCTTGAGGAGTTTGGAATTTACTCCTCAGGAAACTTTGCCACTCTGGAGAAAGAAGCACACTGAAGCAGCCACCCTGGGAGAAGAGGGCCACTGAAAGCTTTGTTGTTGGGAAAATATGCAGACCATGGAGCGGAGCAGCATTTCCGAAATGAGGGCTGGCATGCAGCTGACCCAATGGGTGCAGCTGCCCCCTCCTTTGACCCCTTTGCCGGGTATGGCCCATGTACCCCTTCCCCAGAATGACAACACACTGTGTATAAGCAATTGTATGCATTTGGAATATCTTGATATTCTATATCATTGGTATTAACTTCTCTTTTTGTTACTGATCAGTATCGTGCTATTTAGTAATTTTATTCAGTTTCAGTTTTCACATTGTTTGGATGTATTTGTATTGAAAACACTTCAGGGCCTCCCTGGCTATGTTGACACATGATACTTTGGCACACAGAGTCCTTGCATGTGAAAGCACAGCGTGGTTTTCTAGGCAAAGGGGCTGTTTACTTCTTAATATTAGCAGCACAGGACCTGTTGGCATGTGAAATCTTACTTCTTTCCCCCCTAACACTGCAAAGAAGAATTGTGCATGGGACTTAAGGAAATAAGCTCCCATATCTGCTGTATCAGATGAAAGGCCCATCTAGCATCTTATTCTCACAGTGGCTGACCAGATACCTGTTGAAAGCCCACAAACAGGCCATAAGTGCAATGAACGCTTGTCATTCATAGCAACTGGTATTAACTGGCATATTGCCTGGCTCTAGACAGCCATCATGGACAGTTGCAACTGATAGCCTTATCCTCCATGAATTTACTAAACATCTATTAAAATCATCCAGGTTGGTGGCCATCACTACATCTTGTCAGAGAGAGAATTCCATCATTTAACTATGCATGGTGGGAAGAAGTATTTTTTTTTATTGTCTGAATCTTCCAACATTCAGCTTTACTGGATGTTTATAAGTTTCAATATTGCGGGATATTTTCTCTCTCTTTAAAACTAGCCCCTCCCCGACTGTAACCTTTCATCACAAGGGCATTGCTTCATCCCCTTGCTCTTTTTGGTTGTGCAGTTGTGAACCCTTTCCAGTTCTAGTCTCTTTGATGAGAAGTGACCATAACAATAAACATCATCGCAAGTGTGGTTGCACTATAGTCTTGTATAACGGTGTGACAATACTGGCAATCTTATCTTCAATCCCTTTCCATTTATCCCTATCGTGGAATTTGCCTTTTTCAAAGCTGTTGCACAGCTATCCACTGTGACCCAGTGGTTTCTCTCATTCCTAGTCAGCCAGCACCAGTTCAAGCTCTCTTAGCATAGCATATATGTAAAATTAGGATATTTTTGCCCTAATGTGCATCAGTTTTCACTTGCTTACATTGAATTGCATTTGCTATTTTACTGTCCATTCAATTTGGAAAGATCCTTTTGGAACTCTTGGCAATATTATCTTAACTGCCCTGCACAATTTGGTGGTTTTCAGCAAACATGGCTACTTCACTGCTCACTTGTAACTCTATAGGAGTGTTCTTATGTTACTTTCAATAAGTGTGCAGTCTTTATCGGAGTACACAAGCAGTAGAGCTGTACATTCATATTCACATGTAATATTCAGCAAGTGAACAATCTTTAGTCTGCACACATCTGCTGCAAGCAGAAGGAAATAGATTCAATGACTTACTACAATTGAAACAATTCCATTTTACTGGCAACAAGGCAGGGCATGTCAGTCATGTTGTACTTCCTGAAAAGGTTTCTTACAAAGGTTTACATTCAATACAGTAATATGAATTGTGGCAGTGTGGAATCTAGTGTTGCTCTTCATTTCGCCTTTTTCAAACTTGCTCCAGTGAGCTTTACAGTACAACTGAAGTTGACGCATGAGGGTGAGAAGAAGAGAGCTCATGAGACTATTAAGTCCAAGGTCTTAAATTAACTAGCTTCACCACTGGAGTTTGGAAAATAGGAAAAATGAAGAGCGCCGTTGCATCCCACTCTGGCACTATTCTTACTTGGTAGTAAACTGTTTCAGGAAATACTTCAGGACTGGCATGCCCTGCCTTGCTGCCAGTAAAAGGGAATTGCTTCAATGACGCATGTGATAAGAGTCATTGAAGCCATTTCCTTTAGGTGGCATCAAATGCATGTTGGCTAGCGATTGCACATTCTGTGAATGATGCATGTGAATATATGAATGAGTGCACACTCCATGAATGTAACGTGTGAATATCACTAATGTGCAAGTTATAAACAACAACTTGTTCATAAAGCTGATCTTTGGAGGATCTGCACCTCCTACATCCTCCCTGAGAAAGCTGTCCATTTTCTTATTCTCTTACTTCCAGTTGCTTAATCATTAACTGATCCATAGGAGAACTTGCTGTGCTACAGAACATGATTTCCTAGAAATTTCTACAAGCGGAGAAAGACCTGAACTCTTAGAGTCCGGGTAAAGCGGCGGTTTGCACCCAACATTTAGCACAGGTATCTCCCGGCTCAAAAGAGGCAAAGGCAGCATTCTGCGGGAACCACCAAAGCCTTTGAAGAGCACGCTGCTTCCCGATTGGATGGAGCCGCGTTTCTGATTGGCTGAGCATGTCCGGCGGGGGCGGGGGAAGGAGGAAAGCCCTCTCCCCATCACACAGCTGGCCCCGGCGCGTCTCAACTTTCGGGGGCCGGCGGGGTCCTAGCGCCCTCTGCCGAACGTTCCGGCCCAGGGCAGAAGCGATGGAGGAGAAGGAGACGCCGGCAACGGATGGCGCGGGGGGCAGAAAAGACGAGGAACCGCTGTCGACGCCTCCCGCTCCGGCGAGCGGCCCCGAGGAAGAAGCGGAAGACTGCGGGGGGCTCTGGGAGCTTCCCGTGGAGCTCAGCGCGCGGAGGCCAGAGTGCGGCCGTTGCGGGTGAGTGGCGCGAGCATAGAATGAAGGCAGGCCGCCGTTGCGCGCGGAGGTCACGTGACGCCGCCTGTCCGCCCTCGCCCCCTAGTGGCCGAGAGGCTGCCTCTCCCCCCCCCCCTTCTCAGTTTTATGGCACCTCTGAGAAAAAAGGAGGATCTATCTCTTTCTCTCCCCTCTGAAGAAGTGTGCATGCACACGAAAGCTCATACCAAAATAAAAACTTAGTTGGTCTTTAAGGTGCTACTGAAGGAATTTTTTTATTTTGGTCTCTAAGGTGCTACTGGAAGGATTTTTATTTTATTTTGTTTCGACTACAGCAGACCAACACGGCTACCTACCTTTAACTTTAAATACAGAGAGAGATATTAGGATCTCAGGCATCCCCAAACTCGGCCCTCCAGATGGCACATACCATGAAGGTGAAACAAGCTAATGTTCCAATGTGCCTAAACAAAATAAAACAAATTTTAGACACTCCCAAGCAAATGGCAATTCTCATTGCTTCTTTTTACATCTCCGAATCCATTATTCCTGCCCTGTTTATTTCCTATATGAATTCCTTCAGATCTGCTTCTCGGCTTTTTGCTATATATCTGCTATATATATATTCTCTGTCCAGTAAGTTGACAGTGCCTCACATAAATGTGTGTTTCACTGCCATTTTCTTTGTGTAGGATCCACCTAAGTTGTTGCATACATGAAGCAATGTCTGTTCACACAGTAAGACAGGCATGGCCAAACTTGGCCCTCCAGATGTTTTGGGACTACAACTCCCATCCCTAGCTAACAGGACTAGTGGTCAGGGATGATGGGAATTGTAGTCCCAAAGCATCTGGAGGGCCGAGTTTGGGGATGCCTGGATTAGATAGTCAGCTTGTTTGGATAAGATAAGATAAGGTACTGTTTTTTTTCTTCTGCTGCTGCTGCTATAAAGAAAGCCGGCAGTGGTGCATAGTGGTTAGAGCAGGGGGTCAGCAAACATTTTCAGCAGGGGGCTGTTCCACTGTCCTTCAGACCTTGTGGGGGGCCGGACTGTATTTTTTTTGGGGGGGGGGGAATGAACAAATTCCTATGCCCCACAAATAACCCAGAGATGCATTTTAAACATTCTACTCATGTAGAAACACGCTGATTCTCGGACCGTCTGTGGGTGATTGGGCCGGATCCGGTCCCCGGGCCTTAGTTTGCCTACCCATGGGTTAGAAGAGTGTCAAACGGCGAAGTCCAGAGTTCAAATCCCTGCTCAGCCACTAAGCTCACTGGGATGCAGTGAGACATACCTCTGAGGAAGTAAGCATACATTTAGGTTTGACAGAATATTACATCTAATGATCTAACCTATGTTACCTTTTTGAAGGCCACTAAGCAACATGAATTTGTGACACTGTGCTGCCATCTAGTGAGCAATTGTGTTCTTGCAAGTTTTTGTATTAAAAAACACCCCTGAATCTAAAAACACCCCTATGCATCTTAATTATTTTGACAATTGAAGTAATCATGGTTGACTGTGGTCCATGAATTTCATCGCATCTACTCAGAGTACTTACTTAGCAATATGCAACCCCTTGCATATAGAGGCACATATGTGCTGTTACTGTTGTCAATTCCAAATTGATAGGATGTTGTTTGTCGAAAGGTACTACAGTATAATATTGGAGATGGAGGGAAAAGTCATTTCCCCATGTTTCTTTCACCTTCCACAAGAAGCCCACTTCAGCAGCATTTCAAATAGAAAACTACAAACTGCAACAAAATGCACAGTATGGAATATGTTTGTTTATTGTCCCAACAAAAAGTAAACTAAAATGTCTTAAGCTGACACCAGAATTGTTGTAATGTTGGCGGAATATTTGTCTCCTTGGGTAGGGCATTTCGAAGTTGGGTGTGCCACCACAGAAAAGTCCTTCACTTCCTTGTTTCTACATAAAAGTTAAGCCTCTTCACCCACTTGTGCAAACTGGGGTGTCCCTTGTCCATCCTGCACCCTTTAGTGACTTCCCCGCTGTCCCAGGAAGATGGTGTGGCCCTGCAGGGAGCTGTTATAAAACTGCTAGACCAAGGATGCTGGAACTGGCAGCAGGGTCTTTGGAGAAGTTCGCAGAGTACAGGCAAGCAGGTGCCAAAGCTCACCTTTCCTCATTTGGCCCAGGGCAGGATTAAGATACTCTGAGGCCTTAAACTATGTCAAATTTAAGTGGCCACATAGCATTACCTTAAAGGTTTATTGTTCAACGGACAATGAAAATAGAAAGAATGAAGTTTTATATTTGCCTATATACTGGTATGTAGGTGAGGATGCAACTAAAAACTGACTATCTGACTAGCTTTTTTGGGGTGTGTGTGGGGTATTTAAAGGCACCTCATAATCTGAGGCCCTAAAGACGACATAGCTTGTGCATAAATCTGGCATTGTTCAGTTCAGATAGTCTCATCCCTTTCTCTTATTGGTGGGCTGGTTCAGTTGCTTAATTTGTTCTTACTTTTGGGGAGTTTGGGGAGATTTTTGGTTTCTCTTGAATTGTGAGAATGGTGGATTAGAAGTTAAATTACATCAATATAGACTTGGCCACATAAGCTAGCCCTCTTACCTATTTTATATATCCTAGGGCTGACTCTGGCTTCAGTTCACCTAAGAAATTAGACATATAAAATTTGCCTGTCTGCTTTTCCTCGTAGGCTTTCTTGCTGCCTCCTCTGTTTTCTAATTGGATTATGAAATCTTATGATTCATGAAAGTAGAAAAGAAGAAGAAAGAGACCTGTCTAAAATTATCTATGCGTTCTATGTATGTATGTGTCCGTCCAAGAAACTATGATTCTAATGTTTTAACAGACCAGGTGGAGGATTCAGATTAATTTGCAAAGTGGAGTTTTGCAAATAACTGCCTTGTGCTCCGCAGGTATGAAGTTGACTGAACTGGTGAAATTTAGTAAATCAGAGTTTTGTTATAAACTACTATTCCACAGTCCCTCTGTGAACTTTCTATCATAATCACACCAGTGCTTCTGGGCCTTAGAGATATCTGCTAGCCTTGACATTTTTGCTCATGTGAGTCACGGCTGTCATGAGCAAGAGAGGTTTATTACCTATACAGTAAATTTAACTTTTGAGATTTGTCAGAGAGAGAGAGAGAGGAGTATTTGAAATACCGGTAGCGGTAGCTCATTCGTAATTCAGCAGAAAGGCTGCCTTGACTTAGAGAATTAATGCACTGGCTAATGCGCAGGTGGTGGGAAGAAGCTTTGCAGGTGATGAGAGATGTTTTAGTCCCTCCTAATTAAGTCCCTAATGGGTATGTTTACAAGCCATCAGGGCTTTTCAGATGTAAGCTTTTCAGAAAAAGACAGGCCTTTCTGTCCATCTCGTGCCTGACAGGGTAGAATTACTTATATGTATTTCTTACAGTGCTTCCTCTAACATAAATTTGACCTGGATAATTGTTGCCTGGTGGTTAGGTGCTCTTTTTGCAACAATTTCCATCATTTAATAGATATATCTGTATAATCCATCAGTTCTTTGAAAGACCCTGCTATTTCAGGAAGCCTTTCTGAAGACATTTTTAGAAACAGATTGGTAATTCCAGTCCTCTTTCAGACGTCCCCTCCATGTCCATCCTAGTAATAACCTTGGTTTGTAGCAGGTATGTGCATGTTTTGGTTTTGTGATAACAATGTTGTTATGAAAAAATGTACCCCAAAATGCGTTGCCTTTTAAGAAGGACAGACGCGGGTCGGAAGCTCCAAAATTTGCACTAAGTTCAGCTCCGCCGGGAAAATGACAGAGACCACACGATGCTGTCAGGAAAAACAAACTGATCCCTTTATTGCAGAATGCAAAGCTACAGCTGTAGGGTCCCTGCCTCTGGAAAGAAGGAAGGAACCCCGGGAAATGGTAAAGTCCCCTTATATACCCTCCTGTCCCTGCATGGAAATCTCTGTACTGGGAGGGAGGGGGAGACAAGGGCGACGGGTGGGGGATCGGATTAGCTGGGTGCGGAGATGACTTTTCCTTTCAGATGGAGAGATGTCAATCGCTCTTCTCCTGTCGCTGATGGTGCTCCCTGTTGTTTGGCAGGAAGGGCAATCAGTCGAGATGGGTGCAGAGGTGGGGCAGTTCCTGGCGATTTCCGTGGGGTGGAAGTCCGCCCGGCAGGTGTTTTCCTCCAGGCCATGGAAGGGTGGGCTACGTTGAGGATGGCAATTTATTTGAATAAAGTTGTTCCAGCTAATCCCTCTATTGTCCGTGTGTCCTTGAATGGGTATAGGGTGGTAGTAGGGCAAGGTTCAGGTGGGTTGGGATCATACAGGGTTCATACAGAAAATATACCTGGAAAACATACCTAATACAGGGATTTCTAATTAAAAGGTAGCAATACAGTTCTAAGATATAAAACAGCAATTCCAATACAGAGAGATACTAGCAATTCTAATACAGAGGCAGCGGATAGAGATTTCATGGTAAGAGAACATATAATAGGCTGTATTATTAACTTGAGTAGAAAAGTGTCACTTTGGATTTGGGCGGTTCCCCCCCCTTCTTCTGGAACACTGTTTTGTTCTGGGCGGAGGGGAGGTGGAGAGGGGAAATGTGTGAGTTTATGCTAACTGTTGTGCATATGCAGATCCTTAAGCCTTCCTTCAGGCAGGGTCGCATCCTAGCGGGAGGGGTGGGGAGACAGGGAAGATGGCATTGAACAGGATTCTGGGTATTGCAGCTGTCAAATTCTGTCACCCCTCTCTGTTCATTAATAATGGTGTCCTGCAACCCCCCCCAATATGATTTTATAACAATGTTACCGTATGTATTGACACTTCAGCAGCATTTCCCAGACTTCTCCAATTCCATTTCCCCTTCTAAACCTACTCTACCTTTCCCCTTCTCCCAATGCTTTGCATGCAGAAGGTCCTAAGCTCAGTCTCTAGCATCTGTCCCAAGCTATGAAAGACCCCGGTCTGAAATCCTGGTGAGCTATTGCCGGTGCTGAGCTAGATGGATCAGTGGTCTGATTTAGTGGATTAGTTGTTTGATTTGGTATAAGGGAGCTTCACCTGTTGGTTGCCAGATGTGCCGAGATCCTCATATGTAGCAAATTAGCCTGCTTTTGTGTACAAGGATGTATAGATGAGATAATGAGATATTATTTTGTAATAAAATGTGTCCCAGTCCTCCAACTCTTTTTGCCCATCTTCTGCCATTCATCTGCTTATCCGATGTATACAGCTCTGAATTTAGTATAGGAATGATGCTTTGCACTCCTCTAGAGCAGGGGTGTCAAACTCAAATTCATTGGGGGCCGCATCAGCAGTTTGGTCACCCTCAAAGGGCCAGTTGTATCTGTAGGACTATGTGTCCACTCTTTATTATCATAGATTATTGTCACTGCATTCAATTATTACTGTTTTTTGTAATAATGTAAGTAATAACTAGCTCTGAAAGCGGAAACATAGTCAGAATAATGGCAAGTAGATATTCAAATGTACAATTATTGTACAATTTATTGAAAAATGATTTTTGGTAACTGCACAGGGTGGTGAAGGCTTGCTAGGGTTTCATGCAGGACCTTTGCAGAGCTACTAGTACCTGGAGATGCTGGGGTCCTTCTGCATGCAGGACAGATGTTCTGCCAGTGAGCCACCACCCTTCACCAAAGGGACTGGCTGAGGTTGACTCACTAAAGCTGCTCTCCTGGTTCCAGGGTTTAAGGGCCAGAAGTATAAAGCAGCATCCTATGTTTCTGAGGAGAGGGAGAGGGAGAGGGAGAGGGAGAGGGAGAGGAGGAAGGAAGGAAGGAAGGAAGGAAGGAAGGAAGGAAGGAAGGAAGGAAGGAAGGAAGGAAGAAAAGAGGGAGTGGGAGGGAGAGAGGAAGGAAGGAAGGAAAGAGGGGAGAGAAAGAAGAGTTGGAAATAAGGAAGAGAAAAAAGAAGGAAAGAAAAAGAAAGAGGGAGAGATGACGGAAAGGGAGAAAGAAGGAAGTAAGTAGAGGGGAAGAAAGAATAAGAATGAGGGAGAGGAAGAAAGTTGGGAAGGAAGGAAGGAAGGAAGAAAGAAAAGAGGGAGCAGGAGGGAGAGAGGAAGGAAAGAGGTGAGAGAAAGAAGAGTAGGAAAGAAGGAATAAAGAAGGAAAGAAAAAGAAAGAAGGAGAGAAGACAGAGAAAAAGAAGGAAGGAAGGAGAGGGAAAGAAAGAATAAGAACGAGAGAGAGGAAGAAAGAGAGGGAAGGGGGGTCGCCGCCTTGATTCAGCGCCAGAAAAGAGCGCGAAGGGACCCAGGGGCATAAAGCATTTCCCCGGCCCCAGCTGTTTGTCGGCGCTTTGTTGGCACGGCGCTTCAGCAGCAAGGTCCCACTGCTGGGTCCCGCTGGCTGGGGCGCTCGGCGGGCCACATGACGAGGTCTGGCGGGCCGGATTTGGCCCCCGGGCCTTGTGTTTGACACCTGTGCTCTAGAGGATCTAATAATGCCTGCGATGGGGACATAAAGATGCTCTTGGAATAGAAGAGGATTCAGAGGATGCACTTTTTCAGGAAGTGAAGTGGTCCCCCTCCTGCTTACTTGAGCTGCTAAGTGTTCCCAACTCTCTCCTCAATGTACACTCCATGTACCAGAATCAAAGCTGTGTGACTTCTAGGGATGAGAAGTTCTGGCAGTGGGTAGCTATGGGATCTAGGCCATGTTACAAGTGTGTGCACATGCTGTTCATCTTGCCCAGATGCATTGTCTCATAGTTTCTGTACCAGCCCATCTCTTGTCAGGAAGGGAGACTTTGCATCTCCACTATTTTTCTCATAATGGGTGAATAACATTATTTCACTGAAAGGATGTAAAGAAAACCAAATGGATGCATGCTTGGAAATAGGAGATAAGCAGTTTCCTGCCTCTAGTAACACCAAATGAGCCTAACTTCTGAACCCTGTCTTGAGTTTTGTTTTGAAACACCGCAATCCTTTGCATATTTACTCAGAGGTCTTTTGCAGTGTTTAACCCTGTGGTTTAATTCTAGGTAAGCGTTCAGCTTTGTCATGCAGCATTGGTAGTCTGGGAAATGATGTTGGCAACTAGATGGATATGTAGATATTGGGAATTCTTAGATAAACTTGAATAGGAGTAGTTGGTTTCACATACCTTCTGATTTGTTTGGCATTTGTTTAACAATTAGGATTGTTGCCAATACTTGAACATCTGTTTGACTACTAAAATCTAGTCCAGGGGTCCCCAAACTAAGGCCCGGGGGCTGGATGTGGCCTAATTGCCTTCTAAATCCGGCCCGCGGATGGTCTGGGAATCAGCATGTTTTTACATGAGTAGAATGTGTCCTTTTATTTAAAATGCATCTCTGGGTTATTTGTGGGGCCTGCCTGGTGTTTTTACATGAGCAGAATGTGTCCTTTTATTTAAAATGCATCTCTGGGTTATTTGTGGGGCATAGGAATTTGTTCATTTCCCCCCCCAAAATATAGTCCGGCCCCCCACAAGGTCTGAGGGACAGTGGACCAGCCCCCTGCTGAAAAAGTTTGCTGACCCCTGATCTAGTCACTGGAATATCCCTTGGATATCTCCCACCCTGGAGTAACTCTCTGACACCAGAGAAATCTGAACCAACATATTTGTTTTTATTTCACTCTCATACTTGCATCAATATTGCTATACTCAGGGCTTTTTTCAGGTGGAAGTTGCCAGAACCTAGTTCTGACGCCTCTCAGGTGGGCGCCATTGCCATTACAAAAGAACAAGGGAGGTGTTCATGGTGAGTTCTGGCACCTCTTTTTCTAAAAAGATTACACTGGGTATACTGCATGTTCAGTTCTTAAATGTGGCAGCATAGTGATTTAGGATCACATTTTAAGACTTGGTTGGGGGTTGATTATTACATGATGAGTTCTGATCTTTTCAGGCCATCTGCCCTGCGCTCATTCCATTTGGCTCTTACCTGTTTTGATCTGTTGACATTAAAACACACACACACACACACACACAAAATTAGACATCATTAGATGGCCATGTTCCTTGACTGATGAGAACAAAGAGCCTCTGCCTGTAGCAGTGACTAATCTTGTTAATTAATGTCATTACCTTTTGATTAGCTTTGTCTTCTGTGATTGTATTAACTGTAGTCTTGCTTTGAGGAGTGTGTCTTATTGTATGGGATTGAGAAAAGAAGGTTATTTCAGTGCAGATTGAAACATCGTAAGCTGTATATCAGTATTGTTATAAGAATCCTAAGGTCCCAAATATAAAATAAGCGTTCATAAATTTACAAGGCAAACACATACATAAATATATAAACCACGTGTCTAAACTACAGGAGAACAACCCTGAAGTCATTTTGACTCTCCCAGTGGCCTCAAATATTTCTCTGCAAGGAGGAAGGAAATGGGAAAGTCCATTGTCTTTTGCTTACCTGTCTTAAGTGTGGGTGAATAGGATGAGCTTGTGACCTGGATTCAGGAATTAAAGTATTTACCATCACAAAAGAATGGCCGGGCTGTCCAGGTGATGCAATCAGTGACCATTTTCAGGTATCCTGGCAGACAGGATTTCTTCTTTCTGTGATGTTTATATGGTGTTTTATGGGTGGTCTCTGGCTACAGGGTGGGCAATTTCAAAAGTCTATATCTTCTTCTTCTTCTTCTTCTTCTTCTTCTTCTTCTTCTTCTTCTTCTTCTTCTTCTTCTTCTTCTTCAATCACTCGTAGCCGAGTAAGATTGTCTTCCATAAACATGATTTGGGTTGGGTTTTTGGAAGATGCCTGTGCGTGATTTTGTTTCATGTGTGTAGATCAGTGCACCCTGACCAACACACAGTCTTCGCAGTAGGGCTTTGTTCCAATGGCATGAAGTAGTCACGACAAACCGGTAGATTCCTATCTGCTGCAGCCTTCATCCGCCTTCACAGCCGCCTTGTAACATACCGCTTATTATCACCCGCTAGTTCTGCCGTTGAGGACTTCTTGGATCGTTCTTTGTCTAGCTCCTTCCCTTCGACCTTACCGCCTTGGGTGACCCTGCTGGGAGTACGAGATTCCCGACGGCTTCGCTCACAAGGGTCATAGGAACATGCAAGCCCACTCACCACCTACCCGCTGGATCATCAGCTTGTCGTGGTGAGTGGGCTTGCATGAAAAGTCTATATAAGAGCTTGCACACCATTGTTCTGGGTTCCTCTCCTCCCTCCCTGCATGGAGGGAGTGGGGGACCCTGTTACAACAGTTTAATAAAGATCATGCTTACTAGCTGCTTTGCTTCTCAATATTCTCTGGCTGGCCTCTGTTATTTTCTCCTACCAATACAGAACCTACATAAGGACTCTATGCGGGCTCTTGAATACCCCAGCATAAGGGATAAAGGAGCAGTTTTTTCCCCCTTATAACAAGTATATTCAGTGAAACGGTGACCTACAGTTGTACCTCTTGTTACATCAGTCTCTGGTTGTGTTTTTTCAGGATACGAATGCAGGAAACCTGGAAGTGTATACTTCCAGGTTTCTCCGCATGCGCAGAAGCGGCACTTTAGTTGCGGACTTTTGGGGTGTGAACGGCACCCCAGAACAGATTGAGTCCGTAACTAGAGGTACCACTGTATTTTTGAATAACCTATTTTTTGCCTTTCACCACATTTCACATATTGTAGTAGTGGGAAAAAGTGAAAACTCCCCCCAAAAAATAGTCCACTTACGAAGTGTATTTATATTTCCCCAATAACAGTCCATTTAATGAGAAATTAGAAGGGAAAAAACAACCACCACTGTTCCTAAGATTTGTATTAATGAGCCTTTGGATCATAGACTGGAGGTGTCTTATTAAACATGGTAGAAAATGCTAAGATTTTTTCTTTAAAAATATGCACTGTTATAATTGGTGAAAGGCTTTTGTAGTATAGTTTGTAAACTCTTACAAAAAACAATAACACCCACAGCAAAATAAAGTCAATGCATGATAAATCTATTGATATCAACAGAACAATTATATTTGCTTTTGCATCCTGAAAAATCCTGAAAAAATATATACGTATTTGATTGACATATATGTTGATCGTTATCTAGCTGTAATAACCCTACTAAAGGTAAGTCACCACTTGCCATTCTTTAGGCAAAAATGTCCGTCTTCACCAGCATTTACATCCTGCTTGATATCTCTTTAATCTTAATTGCTTCTGCCAAGTCCTCAAAGTTTAAACAAAGATTCTGGCTGCAGGCTGCGCATATAAGACATCTAGCCAACTGCAGGAATGAATTGTTGCCTGAGACAAATGTGATAAGGGCTTCAAAATACTGAAAGAGAAATGTTCAAGAGGCTTTTGTTTAAAGCAGCAAACAGTGTAAAATACTTGCTATTATTCTTGCCCTGCTACAAAGATATGTCCTAAGTATCAGATGATTTTTTTTTTTACAATGGAATAGAGTGAATAGTTTTCAAGAGGGAATAGGCTCTTGGATAATCCCCTTGCTGCTGCTCTCGCAATTGGTTTAGGTACTTTTCTCTATTGGCTGCTTTTTTCTTTGTTTTGGAAATTCTTGGCAATATTCTCGGATTTGCAGAGTAGGGATTTGCAGTGACAGAAAAGGGAGCAGTGAACCAAATGTATTTTCTCTGCAGGTACCCCTTGTAGAGAAATATTAGAGCAAGTAGGCCTGCAGCAACACACCTGCTCCAAAATGGAGATCTCTCTCCCGTGAAGGATCCACAGGGAATGATTGACAGTGTTCTAGAATCTGGCTTTGGCAAAGTTTTTTGGGTGTGGCTGCATCTTTAAAGGTACTCAGGGCAGTATTCAAACAATTGCACTCGTGGATAAACAACTGCTTGCACAATGGGACATTCCCTGCTCGCCTCTCCCTCTGTTTCCCCTAACCCTCCAGGGCAGGTTTGGGACAGCAAGACAGCAAGGGTGGAGGAGAGGGCGGCAAAGTCCCACTGCTTTGAAGCCTCGAAGTATATGTTAAAGATAGAGAATATGTTAAGGAGTTTAACAATAAAGAGTAGAGTGTTTTGAAAACTGAAGTGTGATACCAATATTTTTATTGTAAACACCAAACTACACATGTGATATGAACAACATGTCTCTTACGTGAATTGTGTGTTAGTTCATGCTTAAAATAAATAAAAAGTGTTGCTGACCACCACCACCACCCCCGACATTTTGTTTTGGCGTCCACAACCCAAAACCGTTTCAAAACATGCCAGATTCCCAATGTGGAATGAGAATGCATGGAAATTAGTCACACCAAAATTAATGGATGAGAGAGAGAGAGAGAGAGAGAGAGAGAGAGAGAGAGAGAGAGAGAGAGAGAGGTGTCCACAATGTGAGGCACACAGAGTAGTTGCATGGCTCTTTGGGTTCAGAAATTCAGTTTTCTACTTACTGTAAGGCAGAAAGCAAGCGGGAGAAGAGTTCAAGCGAAGACACTATGTGAATAGGGCTGAGCGAGATATCAATATATCCAACACCTGTTTGAAGTTCACATCATGATAATTGTTTCATAATATTTGAGCTGGCGATATATGGTGAATCACAATGTGTGTAAGGCAGGCACCCCCAAACTTCGGCCCTCCAGATGTTTTGGACTACAATTCCCATCTTCCCCGACCACTGGTCCTGTTAGCTAGGTATCATGGGAGTTGTAGGCCAAAACACCTGGAGGGCCGCAGTTGGGGGATGCCTGGTGTAAGGGCTAGGCTAGGCAATATATGGGTTTCAACATTGCGATAACTGACCAGCTAAAGGTTGCAATGTTATCACAGCTAAACATGGCAATCTACCGGAATGTCTGATATAAGGATGGAACTATACAGAGGTGAACAGGGCAATGACCTGGCAACTGCTACTACTTGGGGGTCCAAAATGGATAAATGACAATACTGTACTGAAAACCAGTTATGGCCTAGCCCTGTATGTGAATAGGAAGAAGTCTCAGTGGTCCTTCCTTTGCGCTTTGTAGATTTAAAGGGATAAGCATGCTCTCCATTGCAGGCCAATAAAACTACATAAGCAAGGTAGATATTGGCTTAGATTCATACTGTGTGTATGTACTTTTGTGATAGGCTTTTATTCTCTTTAAATAATTACCCTGAGCACTTAGAGTGATATGGACAGCTCTTTGTGGTTCTCAAGAACAGAAATCAATAGAGTAAATAAATAGAGATGAGTGTCCTTTAAAGCTTCATTGCGCAAGTGATCGTCTCAATCCTTTTCCACATCTTTTCATTTTGACGTGCTTCTGCAAAGTAAATCTATATAAAGCTTTCTTCATAAATTATTATAGGCAAGGTGGGTGGGTGGGTGTTCCAAAATACACAAATAACAATTAAAGAGACTTAACAAAACAAAGCAAAACACTCCCACAAGCTTCTGTCTTCCTTAAAGCATAAAAGTGCTCTGCAAGAAAGTATTTGGCAGAGATGCTGAAGCAATGGTCTGTTGTTATCTAGAATCTAGATTGTTGCCAAGGGACCAGAAATCACACTGAGTCTTCTCCAACCAAGCACTCATTGCAAAACATATTTACCTAATTGTTTCTCACTTCAGAGGGATAGTAATTTTATTTGACAATCTTGGATTTTAATATTGCTTTTCAGTGAACTTTTCTGAAGTTTGACTCATAAAGGGCATACCTTTGGAAAGCAAGCTGTCTTGTTAGCTTTCTTAATAGAACAGCAGGTTGATTATACACTTCGGTAGCTCAGGTCTTTATAGGATGATGAAAGTAGCTGTATGTTTAAAGCCAGATGCGCACTTTCTGCTGAAAGGACATAATTCTTCGTGCATTTTAAAGCCCCATTTCAAACACGTAGGTTCTCACGGTTAAGACATCTGAAGGCTCCTTCTTGTATATGACATTCTTCATGGCAAATGCATGTAGCCGCCTGCATCCAGACCCAGACAAGGGACATAATCTTGGCTCTCTGTACTGAATAGTGGATGTGCTAGCTGGTTGTCTTACCTTGGTAATGGACTGGATGAGAGCCATCAAACTATATTTATACCACAGCTTTCTTCTGGTTGAAATTATTTTTATTTTTAAAGATTCTGGGTGACAATAGACCAGTTTTCAAACAGCAAATTATAAAAAGTAGTTTTACCCTGGGCTGAGCCACATAAAGTCTAAACCATGGTTTAGTGTTGCACAAGCAAGCTTCTGGGAGCCTGTGCAAACCCTTGGATTCAAGCAATCCCCTCTCCTGCTCTTACACAGCCATTATTTACAAACCAGGAATTGTGGTTTACAATAAACTCTATAATCAACTGCAAAAGCAAGTCAGCTTAAAACTGTGGGTTATGAGCCTGGTTACGGTAATTTAACACACGAGTTTATTTTAAACCATGATTCCTGATTCACATGTAATGAAAAGCCAGGAATCTGAGGAAATGAAACGGAATCCTCAGTTTTTTGTTCTCCCAGCCAGGCAGCAGGAGGCTAGCGGAGAGGAGCAGAGGACTTGAGACTGAGGTTTCACTTGGGCTTGCAGAGGTTTTGTGCACATCAAGTTAAATCATGGTTTAGTGTCGCATGCAAACTGGGCCATTGTCGCCTCCTCTGGTCCCTCCTCTAATACATCTGTTAGTTGTCTGGCACAAGGCTGTATTTGGTCATCAGACATTTTGCATGGGTAAAAATAGATGAAAACGCCATTTTTTGTCTCGATTCCAGACAGAAATTTAGTGCATGAGATATGTGGAGCTTCCAAACTTGCTTTGCGAGTTCAGGACGTGGTACTTGCACTGGATCAATCTGATGTGGCCAATATGTGTCTTTAGCCTTTCTTATCCTATTCCCTTCAAGTTCCAGAAAAACATCTACTTCTGCTTCATTGACTATGGCTATGCAAAAGCCTTTGACTGTGTCGACCACAGCAAACTATGGCAAGTTCTTAAAGAAATGGGAGTGCCTGATCACCTCATCTGTCTCCTGAGAACTCTCTATGTGAGACAAGAAGCTACAGTTAGAACTGATTGGTTCAAAATTGGGAAAGGAGTATGACAAGGCTGTATATTGTCTCCCTGCTTATTTAACTTATATGCAGAATTCATCATGTGAAAGGCTGGACTGGATGAATCCCAAGCCGGAATTAAGATTGCCGGAAGGAATATCAACAACCTCAGATATGCAGATGACACAACCTTGATGGCAGAAAGTGAGGAGGAATTAAAGAACCTTTTAATGAGGGTGAAAGAGGAGAGCGCAAAATATGGTCTGAAGCTCAACATCAAAAAAACCAAGATCATGGCCACTGGTCCCATCACCTCCTGGCAAATAGAAGGGGAAGAAATGGAGGCAGTGAGAGATTTTACTTTCTTGGGTTCCTTGATCACTGCAGATGGCGACAGCAGTCACGAAATTAAAAGACGCCTGCTTCTTGGGAGAAAAGCAATGACAAACCTAGACAGCATCTTAAAAAGCAGAGACATCACCTTGCCGACAAAGATCTGTATAGTTAAAGCTATGGTTTTCCTAGTAGTGATATATGGAAGTGAGAGCTGGACCATAAAGAAGGCTGATCGCCGAAGAATTGATGCTTTTGAATTATGGTGCTGGAGGAGACTCTTGAGAGTCCCATGGACTGCAAGAAGATCAAACCTATCCATTCTGAAGGAAATCAGCCCTGAGTGCTCACTGGAAGGACAGATCCTGAAGCTGAAGCTCCAATACTTTGGCCACCTCACGAGAAGAGAAGACTCCCTGGAAAAGACCCTGATGTTGGGAAAGATGGAGGGCACAAGGAGAAGGGGACGACAGAGGACGAGGTGGTTGGACAGTGTTCTCGGAGCTACGAACATGAGTTTGACCAAACTGCGGGAGGCAGTGGAAGACAGGAGTGCCTGGCGTGCTCTAGTCCATGGGGTCACGAAGAGTCGGACACGACTAAACGACTAAACAACAACAACAACAACAACAACAACAACATCCTCTTCCCTTCAAGTATCATAAAATTTACACACCGCTTGATTGTAAGCAAACAAACAAAACCCTCAAAGCTGTTTACAAAAGATAAAACAGTAAAATCAAGAAAAACCCACAACCCTAAATTAAAACATACAATGCTAAAACAGAATAAATTCTCCCCAATTTCAGAGCATCTGAGTAGGTTTGAGAGGAATGTTTTTAGCAGGCACTGAAAAAGAGTACAATGTAGGCACCTGCTTGATCTCAATAGGCAGGGAGTTCCAAAGTAAGTGTCAGTTCTACCACACTAAATGGTCAAGTTCTTTCAAATGCAGAATGGGTGCTGTGTGGCACCTGTAGTGGTGCCAATTCCACCCATCAAAGCGGTCGAGTGGGCACTTGTGGGGTAAGGTGAATTCGTAGATAAACTGGTCTCAAGTTGTGGTGCTGGGGTCTAAACCACTGAGCCTCTTGGGTTGGCGGTTTGAATACCCATGACGGGGTGAGCTCCCATTGCTCTGTCCCAGCTCCTGCCAGCCTAGAAGTTCGAAAGCCCACCACTGCAAGTAGATACATAGGTACCACTGTGGAGGGAAGGTAAACGGCATTTCCGTGCGCTCTGGTTTCCGTCACGGTGTCCCGTTGTGCCAGAAACGGTTTAGTCATGCTGGCCACATGACTCTGAAAGCTGTCTGTGGACAAACGCCGGCTCCCTCGGCCTGAAAGCGAGATGAACGCCGCAACCCCATAGTCGCCTTTGACTGGGCTTAACCACCCAGGGGTCCTTCACCTTTACCTTTTTATACTAATAGAAATTGTCGAGCAGTGGCAGATTTATGAGCACAGGTGTTATCTGCCAGCAAGGCTGGATAGCTCAGTCCATAGAGCATGCGATGCTTACTCTTAGGGTTGTGGGTTTGAGACCCACACTGCACAAAAGATTCCTGCATTGCAGGGGGGTTGACTAGATGATCCTCAGTGTCCCTACCATTATATGATTCTGTATGATTCTAAGGCCTCACTTCTGTCAGCCATGATGCTGCAGCATTCTGCACTAACTGCAGCTTCACGATCAAGCGTGAGAGGAGCCCTACATAGAGCGCACTGCAATAATCCAGTCTTGAAGTAACCAATACATGAACTACTGTGGCCAGGCTTTCCTGGACTAGGAATGGCCAGAGCTATGGTTTTGTACTGATTGTGGTTCTTTAATGCCTATTCTTTTTGAGCTTGGACAAAAATGGAGCTTTCAGGTTTAAAACTAGACTGTAGAGGGCAGTGGTGTATTTCATTATTGCGTGTTTTTCCTGCTTTAAAAAATTGATATGGAAAAATTCTCACTGGCTCTTTAAAACAATTTCCTTATGCCTGTATAGGTCACAAGAATGCTTTAATTTAAGGTTACCAGATTTTTTTTTCAATGAATCCTGGGACACTTTTCAACTTCCTGTGAAATAGATCGCTTTTGTCAGGGGACTGATTTGTAAATCCGGGGCCTGTCCCCGGGAAACGGGGACGTCTGGCAACCTTACTTTAATTCATTCTAAAGATATCTCAGCTAATGTAATCCCACTCATTTGACCTACAACGTATGCATTCCGTGTTTTATAAACCAGTAGGAAAAATCCATGCAGTAAGTTGTGCAGAGACCGTAAAAGCAAACACAAAACACATATTTTAAAAAGTATTTTACAGATTCTTAATTTTTTAAAAAAACAGATTTTCTATAATGGACGGAAGGAGGCAGTTTTTGCAAATTCCACCTTTCCCTTGCATCCCTCAATGCCACCTCTGCTCCTCCCACCAAATGCTGTCACGGGGTTTCCCCAACCCTGGGATCAGATTTGGGGATGGGGACAAGGGCTGCAGAAGAAAGGGGGAATGATAGAAAATAGGCCTCCCAGCGCCCCTTCATGGAAGCCTCCACAGGATCAAAAAGCTTCTATGAATGGTTACAATTGGGGGGGGGGGAGAACCAATGGCTAAAATGTTTTGATTTGAAACACAGTTAAAATGATCTTTTAAATCTACTCCTTGACGATACCTGATGGGTGCTTATTTTTATATGTTTTATTACAAATACTGTGTCTTTTAAATTCTATTTTTCCTCTCTGATTATTTTTTTGGGGGGATGTTATTGGGCTGTTCTTGTTTTTATTTTGATTATGTATTTTGTGTTTTATATTGCAATTTTATCCTGTGAACTGCCCTGAGACCTGTGGGTATAGGGCAGTATATAAAGTTAATTAATAATAATAATAATATTCTAAAAGAAATGTATTTATATGTATTGTCTAGTTTCTTTGTTCTGGAATACCTGAAAATGACAGGTTCTCCTGCAGGTATGAAGTTACAGGCAACATATCCTTTATTAAAATGTGCATATCTATGGTGTTTTGTTTTGCTTTTTTAAAAAAACCCTATGCTCAGAAAACTGATTAATCTTTTTCTTCAACTACAAAACCAAACCCCAGTCCAAACAATGTATATAATATAATAAGATAAAATAATAATTCTATTTTGCAGCAGCTGGTTGCAAATTGGATTCTTAGTCTAAAACAAGGAGGCAGTGTGCTCCTGTTATTCGTAAGTGAAGGTAACTGTCAGTTGCTGACGTCACTACAATTATATATTGATTATTATTTATTTATTAGATTTTTATACCACCCTTCATCCGAAGATCCCAGGGTGCTTTGCAACAGAAATACACAGACTCCATTAGCATAGCTGCCAAGTTCTCCCTTTTTTTAAGGGAAATTCCCTTATGCTGAATAGGCTTCCTCGCGAGAAAAGGGAAAACTTGGCAGCTATGTCCATTAGTTTCTCCAAAGGTATAAACTCTCAGCTGTACACAATGAAACCAAACAAAGCTTCTTCTTCAAGGTTCCACTTCATTTCCCCAATTATTAAGCTTATTATTATTATGCTTATGCATTATAGTGAGAGTCCTGGAGTCCTTGCCTCTAGCACTGGCTGATAAATAGCTCTGAAAATAAGCTGGCCTAATGCGTACCTTAAAAGCATTCAACAACCCTTCCTCCCCTGACACATGCCCTTTATTTACATTAGTCTCAGGCGTTCTTCTCCGTTTTGCTTTGCATAGATTGTGAGCCAATTTATAGGAATCAGCCGATAAACAAAAGAGCATCCTTTTAGCGCAGAAGAGAGATCTCCATCAGTGGAGATAGTCCATCTTAAGAAAGTGGCTTCTTTCACTTGACCCCAATCCATAGATGCCCTTCTACTGGTTTCTAAGTGCCAGAGGTAAGGCAGATAGATGGTGTCCAGGGATAAGACCTTCTCTGGGGTGGTACACTGAGGTTAAAAAATGAAGTCCATAAAAATGCATAACCTTCGTTGTGTAGTTTTCTCGTATGCTAAATACACACCTCCCCCCCTAGCCTGAGATTATATATATATATATATACATATATATATATGTGTGTCTGATTGCCAAAGAATCAATGCTTTTGAATTATGGATCAAACCTATCCATTCTTAAGGAAATCAGCCCTGAGTGCTCACTGGAAGGACAGATCATGAAGCTGAGGCTCCAATACTTTGGCCACCTCATGAGAAGAGAAGACTCCCTGGAAAAGACCCTGATGTTGGGAAAGATTGAGGGCACTAGGAGAAGGGGACGACAGAGGATGAGATGGTTGGACAGTGTTCTCGAAGCTACGAACATGAGTTTGACCAAACTGCGGGAGGCAGTAGAAGACAGGAGTGCCTGGCGTGCTCTGGTCCATGGGGTCACGAAGAGTCGGACACGACTAAACAACTATCTATCTCTATCTATCTATCTATAACACATATAATGACCCACTCTTTGCTTTTGACTGTAATTCATTTTAATAGATTTTAAAATAGTTGAAACTTGGGACTCTACAGTGAAGGGCGGCTAAGAAATCTAATAAAAATAATAATTTCAAGTACAGCATAGATAAAATCTAGCACTAAAGATCTATTATTATTCTCCCATAAAGCAAGTAGGTCTGTTCTATTGTTAGTTTGCACACATTCAGTATATACCGGTAATGTAATTTCAGAGCATATAAAGACACTCAGCTTTTAATGTGTTACAAGATTTCCAACTTTTAAAAATACCGTGTTTCTCATATTATAAGACACGTCTTATATTTATTTTTTCCTCAAAAAAACACACTATGGCTTATTTTCAAGGGATGTCTTATTTTTTTCCTCCTCCTCCTGCCGCGGCCGGCATTGCTGCTGCTCCTATCACTATGTCTTATTTTCGGGGTATGGCTTATATTCCTTGAATGCTTAAAAATCCTGCTATGGCTTATTTTATGGGGATGCCTTAAAATATGAGAAACAGGGTATATGTAAGTTGTCTGCACACATGCTCCAATACTCATTTTTCAGAACCTACACCTCGTTTTTCTGGCCCTAGTCTTGTCCCTTTTAATACCAACTTAATATGCAGAAATTAAACAGCTATAGTGCTTCCAATATTTTATATCTGTTCCAGTAAAGAAACTCCATCAGCCTCATTTCTGCAAGTTCTGCTGAAGGTACAGGTCATTAAAAAAACACGTTGGCAATTCTAGCTCCATCATAATGAAAAGCAGTGTTTTTTAACCCAAAGTTATGTACTGATGTCCTTTAATTACTTGGGCCTCATTAAACTCAGCAGGAATTCAGTGTATAATTTACCTGATATTTTAAAATTTCATTCTATTTTGCAGAAGAAAATACATGAGCTACAAGACACTTTTGATTGGTGTTGGTATGTCAGTGTTGGGAAACTAAGAACATATTCCAGAGCTGGGATGGCTCAGTTGGTAGAGCATGAGACTCTTAATCTCAGGGTCGTGGGTTCTATCCCCACACTGGGTGAAAAGGGGGTTGGACTAGATGACCCTTGGGGTCCATTCCAACTCTACAATTCTGAGATTTTATGGGAAAGTGGTATAGACAGCACTACTTTAAACCTGCTTCTAGGAAATTGGGGAATAAACAAAGTGAACTGATACTGACCTAAACCTGGAACAGAAGGTGCTTTTGAGAAGTTTCCCACCTAATAAATGACTAAATAGTCGTAAAGGTAAAGGTAAAGGGACCCCTGACCATTAGGTCCAGTCACGGGCGACTCTGGGGTTGCGGCGCTCATCTCGCATTATTGGCCGAGGGAGCCGGTGTATCGCTTCCAGGTCATGTGGCCAGCATGACTAAGCCGCTTCTGGTGAACCAGAGCAGCGCACGGAAATACCGTTTACCTTCCCGCCAGAGTGGTACCTATTTACCGTATCTACTTGCACTTTGACGTGCTTTTGAACTGCTAGGTGGGGAGGAGCTTGAGATCGAACAACGGGAGCTCACCCCATCATGGGGTTCCGAACCGCTGACCTTCTGATCAGTTTAACCCACAGCGCCATCCACGTACTGCTGCTTTAAATAAGGTGTATTTGTGTATAATGGCAATTCCCAAATCTACAGTTACCACTAGAGGGCACAATATCCTGACCTCTTTATCCAACAGACCTACGTGAATTAAAATGTCCCATGTAGTAGAAAGTAATGTTTGGGTACGTATTCCTCATATTATGCAGATTTTTTTTTTTTAAAAAGTCTCTTCTATACTTTTATCACTTTCTGTTCCATTTTAGTTGATACCACCTGAGAAGTCATATTCTGATTTTTCTCTCCACCTCCCCCCACACCTTTTGCTATATCAGAGCTGTAGCTATCCTGCAGCCACCGAAATGTTGTTAGACTCTGGCTCTCATCAACCCAGCCAAGCATGGTCAATGGTCAGGCATGACGGAAACTGCAGTCCAGCAACACCTGGAGGGCCAAAGTTTGACTACACCTGTTAATATCAGTTTCAGTGAAGAGAGAGTGTGTGGCATCGTTCAAAGAAATTGGTAATGACTGGAAAGGTGGCACAAAGGCATCTGTTTCAAAATTCTGAAGAAACACTGCTTAGAGAACGACTGGAGTTTTCCCCCCTGAAGTTTATCTTAATTAAGTTTTCCAAAATTTAACACATACATTTCAATACATAATAAAATAACTTTTTCCCGACTTCCCACCTCCTTGTCTATGCTGTTTCTGTTTCTCTCCCTCTGCTGCACCCTATCTTCTATCTCTTAAACCTTAACAAAACTACTATCTTCAATCCCTTCTGTTGCTCATCATTCAAACCCTGCTCATGTGTTCATCATAAAATAATATTTCCTTAAATAATCTGAAAAGGATTTCCATTCTTCCACAAAACCTTCACCATTAGGGTCTCTAATTTTAGCTGTTAACTTTGCCATGCAAGGACTGGAGTTCTAATTATTTCAGGAGGCCCATCACAAAGTTAATTCCATCAGCTTATCGTGAGGTTATTTTACACGAAACGTCGGCTAAGTTTGTAGCCCTGATTAAAATTTCTCTTTAGAAGGAAGCATCTTGACGATTAGCAGGTTCAAAACATCTCTATAGGGTCTTATTTTAAGGTGTAAGAAAGGAACTTGCACACCTGGGAGGGCAGGGAGTGAGGAAGTGGTAAAATCCTATACACCAGGTGTTGTTGGACTGCAATTTCCATCATCCTTGACCATTGACCATTTTGGCTAGGCCTGATGGAAGTTGGAGTCCAACAACATCTGGAGGGCACCAGGATGGGAAGAGCTGCTCTACTTGTCTACTCAGAAATAAGTCCTGTTCAAAGGAGCCTACTCCCAAGTAAGGGGGTATAGAATTTCAGCCTAAAACATAGAGGGGAGAGGGCTATGAGATTTGATATTTAAATGGAACATTCCCTGTGCGTGAGCTATATACATCTAAGTACCTAATGCTGGAGTCAAAAGAGATGATATATAGACTCTGCTTTCAGAGATTGGCAGTGGTTAGAAATGGAAACTGGATACTTGGCCTAATTTAGCAAAGCTGTTCTTATGCTCTCAGGTACAGTCGTACCTTGGAAGTTGAACAGAATCCGTTCTGGAAGTCTGTTCGATTTCCAAAACACTTGGAAACCAAAGCGTGGCTTCTGATTGGCTGCAGGAAGCTCCTGCAGCCAACTGGAAGTTGTGGAAGCCCCGTCGGACGTTCGGCTTCCAAAAATAGTTCACAAACCGGAACAGTCACTTCTGGGTTTGTGGCATTCGGGAGCCAAAACCTTTGAGAACTAAGCTGTTCAAAACCAAAGGTACAACAGTGTACATTTTTATGTTTGTGTTCATATGAGCTCTTGAGAGGGGAACTGGAAATTTCACCCAATTCCCTTTCTGTGATTTTTATTTTACTTTATTGTTGCTCTGAAAAAGGTATCTGACCATGAATATTGCTGCCATCAAAATCCACAAACTGCTGACTGATAACTCTCACTGCTCTTAGAAATGCAGGTGCTGGTTGTGATGTGTGGAACAGAAACATCCTCTAAAGTCTTCATTAATGAATTGTTCTTAACAGCTACCGTACGTTTAAATATCATTAGCACTATACTAAGTCAACTCACACCACTAAGCAAGATGCATGGAAAATGACAACACTAAGGTTCATTAGTTCTTGACTTCCCCCGCTAAGTTAAAAACAAAAAAACAATAAACTTTAGCAATGTCCCTGGCATGAGATTGGTTTTTAGTGCTCTTGATGTCGTCCAATGCCATTCAATTAAAATATAGACATAATTCAAGTAATCATAACACTGTTCCCTTTTTACTTGTGGCAACTTGCATTACAATTGTTAATGGAAATTACCCGCATAAATCCTTTCTTTTTAAATGAGCCAATAGAACCCATAATGTAGAGTTCTTTTCTATTCTTTATTGAATACTCTCCCCACTTTCCCCCCTCTGTTCCCTTTCTATCAAATGGTCATTGTAATGGAAGAGTGAAGAAATGCTTAGCCAGATTTTCTGTCATAGTAACTTTCAAGTAAATAATGTGTTACAATTTGTTCTTTGCAGCGATGGATGGGCAATGTTCCCCCAGGCTAGATTTGAAGTGGGCCTGACTGAGTCATACTAATTAGGACTCCATTTTGATTGGGTCTAGATTAGTTTTAAATTTTAATTGGGGCCCATCATCTCATGGCTTCAGATTGTCAGGAGCAGCCACCATTTCCTGAAACCATGTTTGCAAAAGGGGTGGGGTGGGGTACCATGGCATTCCAAGGCCTCAGAATTATGACCTAAATGCTGTTGTGCAAGTGTGCACAGCCTTATCTTTTGTTCCCAGGAACAAGATGATGCTTTTTGTTTTTTCAGCATAACCTTGGCCTTAATTAGGAGACCTAAAAATGTTGCAAGGTCTTCTTGCTGCTGCCCAAGTTTGCGGGGAATGGCCGACTGACAGGCAGCTTAGTTAAAAAAAAGAACTTATTTTGAAGTGGGGATGAATTTAAAGGGGGTTGTGGTTGTGGGAGTGAATAAAAGAAATTTGGCTTTTGAACTCTTATCATTATCTAAACTGGGTGCTACCACTAGTTCTTTGCAAAGCAGATCAGACAAATAGCTGTTTGTCTTGCCATTCTATAGCAAATTCATCATTGCATTTTGCAGGGATTAGAAGCTTGTGGAAATAACATATTTGTTATTTCCAAATAACATTGGAAGCTCCTGCAGCCAATTGGAAGCCCCATCAGACGTTCGGCTTCCAAAAATAGTTTGCAAACTGGAACAGTCACTTTTGGGTTTGTGGCGTTCGGGAGCCAAAATGTTCGAGAACTAAGCTGTTCGAGTTCCAAGGCACAACTGTATTTAATAACAACTTACCCGCTTTTATATTTTTCTTACATATTGTTGTTGTTGTTTTGTCGTTTAGTCGTGTCCGACTCTTCGTGACCCCATGGACTAGAGCACGCCAGGCACTCCTGTCTTCCACTGCCTCCCGCAGTTTGGTCAAACTCATGTTCGTAGCTCCGAGAACACTGTCCAACCATCTCGTCCTCTGTCGTCCCCTTCTCCTTGTGCCCTCCATCTTTCCCAACATCAGGGTCTTTTCCAGGGAGTCTTCTCTTCTCGTGAGGTGGCCAAAGTATTGGAGCTTCAGCTTCAGGATCTGTCCTTCCAGTGAGCACTCAGGGCTGATTTCCTTCAGAATGGATAGGTTTGATCTTCTTGCAGTCCATGGGACTCTCAAGAGTCTCCTCCAGCACCATAATTCAAAAGCATCAATTCTTCGGCGATCAGCCTTCTTTATGGTCCAGCTCTCACTTCCATATATCACTACTAGGAAAACCATAGCTTTAACTATACAGATCTTTGTCGGCAAGGTGATGTCTCTGCTTTTTAAGATGCTGTCTAGGTTTGTCATTGCTTTTCTCCCAAGAAGCAGGCGTCTTTTAATTTCATGACTGCTGTCACCATCTGCAGTGATCAAGGAGCCCAAGAAAGTAAAATCTCTCACTGCCTCCATTTCTTCCCCTTCTATTTGCCAGGAGGTGATGGGACCAGTGGCCATGATCTTGGTTTTTTTGATGTTGAGCTTCAGACCATATTTTGCGCTCTCCTCTTTCACCCTCATTAAAAGGTTCTTTAATTCCTCCTCACTTTCTGCCATCAAGGTTGTGTCATCTGCATATCTGAGGTTGTTGATATTCCTTCCGGCAATCTTAATTCCGGCTTGGGATTCATCCAGTCCAGCCTTTCACATGATGAATTCTGCATATACAAGAGTCTCCTCCAGCACCATAATTCAAAAGCATCAATTCTTCGGCGATCAGCCTTCTTGATGGTCCAGCTCTCACTTCCATACATCACTACTGGGAAAACCATAGCTTTAACTATACGGACCTTTGTCGGCAAGGTGATGTCTCTGCTTTTTAAGATGCTGTCTAGGTTTGTCATTCTTACATATTATTTTAACCTTTTACTTGCTGCCTATTTTCCTCACTTTCTCTTTCTGTACAGATTTATCTTTCCTTCTTTTTCTCTAAAATATGGTTGTGGGCACCATAGGTGCATCTCACATGGCAATTCACACCTTATCATGGGTAAAGCTCACCTGGAGTATGGAGTTATGGAAGACTTACACAAAGTTTTAATGATGTTTTCTCCCAGTGCTGTTGGGATGCATTTAACCTCCACCTGTGGACAGCAAGTTAAGACATTATCGGCTGCTTCTGCTGCAAATGTAGACAGCTAATTACTTTGCACCTTTCCCCAGGAGGGCCTCAAAGCAAGGAAAAGGTAAATAGAAGAAGATTAAAGCTCCTTCCAGATTCTCTGGACTGCGTTCAGAATCAATCCTCTGATTATCATAATTTTCTGTACGGGTGCATTTCACATCAGCCCTGACTATTGGCTCTGCCGGCTGGTGCTGACAGGAAGTTAGAAGGAGGACCAGAGCTTCCTTATCCCCAATTTACTGAGTCTTGACCAACTCAAAAGAGATACAAACAACATATGTCTTCACAGAACAAATCAGGAGACTTCTGACATGAAAGTATTAAGTTGTTGAGTTCATTGAACACAGAACTGAACATTTTCTCTTTTTAAAGAGCTAGACCCATACTGCAGATTATGATGCAAATCAGAGGCACTGAGGCACCACATGGTTGCCTTGGGCCAGCCCCAGTCGCTGATGGCAAACTATTTGTGGCAAGCCTGAATTAATGGACACCTTGACCTTCGTTGGCTGTGGCCTGCTCCTCAGTGCAGATTCTGCTCTCCTCCAGACATCTGTCTCTCTTCCTCCCTCATAACATTTTAAAATGCAGCCCAAAGACATACCGTATGCTCCCAATTGTGCAGAGATGATTTATCTAGTGTACCTTATATATTTAAACATAAGCTTGAAATGTGGTTCTTCTGCATTCTACTGTCAAGAAAGAGGCTCTGCTTATATCCACGGAGAGTTGTGTCTCCAGTAGCCTCAGAGCTACTCACCCATATGTAACTAGGAAGAGTTTACATTGATTTGAGACTAAGAACTTCCAGTGGCTCGTCTTACTTATTTAGGAAAGTTCTACCCAGCCGTTCTAAAATATATCCCAGGGTGGGACAGGGCAACCTTGGCTTCCCCTTTCAAGGGCCTGTAATTGTGTGCCTTGCAGACCCCTCATTTACCCATTTAGAAACACCAAAGAAGCTTTTTGCCTTGGTCTTCTCAATCACCTCAATTATACAGTACATACGGTAATTATTGAAATAAGGGGAATAGCTGTAGCCAGATTCCCAGGGTCCATCCCAAATCTGAGTTTTGTGTAAGCCTCAGTACGATAATGTCTGCTTCACCCTGTGGTCCCACAACCAATACTCCCTGCCTGATGTAGTTAATGCAGCCACTCAATTAATTTAATACCGTCCTTCCTTCCCAAGAGTTCATTAGCTGACTTTGATGTCTTAAAAGTTGAGCACTAATATTAAACTCATCAGGAAATATATTGGCTGCTTTAAAGGCCTCACCAGTGGGGATGTGCTTTTTTTGTGTCTCTTCTGTTATTGACTTCAGTAAGTGACACTCTACTACTGTAGCCAGTGTCTTTCAGACATTTTGCCACGTTTGTCCCAATTTGGACTTGTTGAGTTGTGACTGAAAATCATTACAATCTGATGGATCTTTGGGAGTAATGAGAAGTGAATTGATGATGTCAGGCTAGGTGTCAACGAGAGAAGAGTCAGGATCAAAGCTGGCACTAGTTGTCACCCTTTTCTTTCCTTAAAAGGAAACCAGCATTTAAATGAACATTGAATCCTGACTGAAAGCAAGCAGTTCCTTACTTTGAACTTTTAAGATGCGAAACCCTTCTCCTGTATTTGCACTAGACATCTGAGCGAATAGCAATTCACTTTGAAGAAAACCTTAGTGTGGCTAGACTAATGGCAGTCTTGAACACCACCCTTAAACAATCTTCCTCAAATCACCGCCTTCCTCAAAATTCCTGTGTATGCCTCTTTTTTTGTATGTTTATATGGCTGTGCCTGATCACCTCATCTGTCTCCTGAGAAATCTCTATGTGGGACAAGAAGCTACAGTTAGAACTGGATATGGAACAACTGAGTGGTTCAAAATTGGGAAAGGAGTACGACAAGGTTGTATATTGTCTCCCTGCTTATTTAACTTATATGCAGAATTCATCATGCGAAAGGCTGGACTAGATGAATCCCAAGCCGGAATTAAGATTGCCGGAAGAAATATCAACAACCTCAGATATGCAGATGACACAACCTTGATGGCAGAAAGCGAGGAGGAATTAAAGAACCTTTTAATGAGGGTGAAAGAGGAGAGCGCAAAATATGGTCTGAAGCTCAACATCAAAAAAACCAAGATCATGGCCACTGGTCCCATCACCTCCTGGCAAATAGAAGGGGAAGAAATGGAGGCAGTGAGAGATTTTACTTTCTTGGGCTCCTTGATTACTGCAGATGGTGACAGCAGTCACGAAATTAAAAGACGCCTGCTTCTTGGGAGAAAAGCAATGACAAACCTAGACAGCATCTTAAAAAGCAGAGACATCACCTTGCCGACAAAGGTCCGTATAGTTAAAGCTATGGTTTTCCCAGTAGTGATGTATGGAAGTGAGAGCTGGACCATAAAGAAGGCTGATCGCCGAAGAATTGATGCTTTTGAATTATGGTGCTGGAGGAGACTCTTGAGAGTCCCATGGACTGCTAGAAGATCAAACCTATCCATTCTTAAGGAAATCAGCCCTGAGTGCTCCCTGGAAGGACAGATCGTGAAGCTGAGGCTCCAATACTTTGGCCACCTCATGAGAAGAGAAGAATCCTTGGAAAAGACCCTGATGTTGGGAAAGATGGAGGGCACTAGGAGAAGGGGACGTCAGAGGACAAGATGGTTGGACAGTGTTCTCGAAGCTACGAACATGAGTTTGACCAAACTGCGGGAGGCAGTGCAAGACAGGAGTGCCTGGCGTGCTATAGTCCATGGGGTCACGAAGAGTCGGACACGACTAAACGACTAAACAACAACAACATGGCTGTCTCTAGCCCTATTCTATCATTCATATTCACACGGTTCTCATCTCATGAGGGAGCACTGGGGCTGTGCTTGGTGGCCTTCTTCCATGCACTGGTGGAAAAGTCTGAAAGGAAGAACCTGTTTTAAACGTGTTGGTGTGACGAAAAAGTTGTTTTTGCCGGACAGGTGGTTAACCAGCAAATGGTTAATGAACGGCAGCCTCTGATTGGCCATGGTTCTAGGAGGGAGGGTTTAAAAGGAGAGGATTTCAGGAGAGACAGGTAGTTAGGAGTTGGGGGTTGGTTAAGGAGTTGAGGGAGTTAAGAGGGTTGGTTTTGGAGGATTGGAATTGAGGTTGGAGAGGTTAGAACAGGCATCCCCAAACTTTGGCCCTCCAGATGTTTTGGATTACAATTCCCATCTTCCCCGACCACTGGTCCTGTTAGCTTGGGATCATGGGAGTTGTAGGCCAAAACATCTGGAGGGCCGCAGTTTGGGGATGCCTGGGTTAGAAGATAGGTAGGGAGACAGGTTGAGGTATAAAGAGTGAATGGGAGAAAGAATTGGTTCTGGGTAAAAAAAACAACTCGCACTCTGAGTGTATTGTGAAGGACAGAGTGTGGTGTAGAAGGAATAGACCAGAATTTTACTGGGAGGCAGAGGTTGAGCCAGGAGAAGTAGGATCTGGAAAGGAACAGCCTTCTTGGGACTCAAATCTAGTCTGGAGGGGAGAGATTCTGCAAAGGAAAAGAAGAAACTCCCAGACCCAGTGAAGGGAGGGGATGTGGAGAGCCCTTTGGTCTATTATTTAAAGTACAGTGGTACCTCTGGTTGCGAACGGGATCCACTCCAGAGGCCCATTTGCAACAAGAAAAGCCCGCAACCTGAAGTGCCTTATCTGCGCAGGTGCACGGCATGATTTGGCTTTCATGCGCAAAGCGCGATTTAGCACTACTGCGCATGCACGAGTGGCAAAACCCGGAAGTAACCCCTTCCAGTACTTCTGGGTCGCCGTGGGACGCAACCTGAAAAGACGTAACATGAAGCAAACGTAACATGAGGTATGACTGTACCTCAGGAGCAGGATTGTTAAAGGGGGTGGAAAACTGAAAGAAAGTATCACCGTATGAAGGAACCAAACCTATAACTCAAAAACAACTGAGGACAAATTAAAGTGAAATCACACTGTGTTCTTGAAGTAACCTAAGTTGCCTTATATAAATCTTTATTAAAGAAAACCTGTCTGAGACTCCAACTTACTACCGCGTTTCTCCGAAAATAAGCTATACCCCAAAAATAAGCCATACCCAAAAAATAAGCCATAGTGATAGGCAGTTTAACCTTGTAGGTTAAACTGTACCATACTTAATAAAAAATTAAGACATCCCCTGAAAATAAGCCACCGTGTTGTTGTTTTTTGAGGAAAAATAAATATAAGACGGTGTCTTATTTTTGGAGAAACACGGTAGTTATCCCCTCACAAAGGTCCCGTCCCCCCCGCAGGACACTCGGGGTTAGAATTATAAGAGGAAAGGAAAGGAAACCTTTGGGTAAAGGGTTGTTCAGTGAGGTGGGGAAAATTTATTTGAGTGAGAGCGGCCCCACTGGCGTGAGAGGAAAAAGTGCCAACGCTCCCAGTTGGCTCCCATCATGATTTAGAACCAAATCATGCAGACCAGGTGCCCATGTATGTAGAGCAGGATCTCTGCTTCAGACCTTGCTCAAACACATGTGGATGTGGGCGGGGGGAGAAGCAGGAGTTGCAAGAGCAGAACCAACTTGTGCAACCCTGCTCTGCCCCTTGGGTGTATAATGGTAGTCTTGCAAGTATGATTGCCCAAAGAGGGCTTCATTTTCAGGCCCTATGGCTGCTTCCCTGTAGCTCACACAGGATCTCTCCCCGCCCCGCTGCTCAAAAAATGACAGTAATCTTAAAAGTGACTCCAAATCTACTGGGCACAAAGTGAAGCGATATGTCTCAAATGACAATTCGAGAATGGATATGATAGAGGTGGCAGATTGGCAAGCTTGATGCAACATAAAAGAACTTTTTAACAGTTAATTCGCTCTCCTGCTTGTCTTTGACTCTGACTCATACTCATCATTGCCTTTGAAACACACAAGCCTCTTGTTTTAGGCAATTGGATTATTAAAAATGGATGGCTTTCTCTAGAGAATTCCCTGCTCATTTTCAAATATCACACTTTATTGAATCATTCATTTAAGAGGAAAAAAACGATCTACAATCTTATTCTTATGTAGGAAATTAGATGCATATTATATCCCTATGAATAGATTGAACTGAAGATTGTGAGCACCTGTTTCAGTGTTTTTCTATGCCTGTTTTTAATTTTTACAAGAAACATCATTCAGTAACTCTGATTTCTCCCCCATTCTTTTCGTATAATTTTCTGATGGTTACTACATTGGAAACAAGAAATGTTTTGAATATTTTTTCTCCCTAGTTTCTGTTTCTCTGTACACCTGTGATCATATTATTTTACTGCCAGCTTCAAAAGAGCCATATGCAACTGTGTTTGAAAAGTGTCCTAATGATAGAGTTTGCAGTTGGAAAATATTTATATGAAGATGGGAATTAGTAAACATCCTTTTTGAGTTCTAACCAGGATTATCCCTTTGGGCTTTGGTGCTTAAAACCATTTTATTATCTAGATGCTTAAGCTGTACTGAGAGATTAGCGCACATATACAACTCCTATTTCCTAAAACTAGCCACAAAAGCTAGTTTTAGAGAAGGCTTTTATCACTTCCCAAACTTTCAAGCACAAGTATTTACAGAGTTCCTGAAGGAATTATAACATGGGCTGGGAACTTCAGATTTGGACTCCTAATGTGGCCTTCCAGAACTTCCTAGTTCACTCTCAGAGGTCTCCTCCGGCCATATCACCTCCCAAACTCCACCCCTCATCAGGCTTGAATAGAGTTGTAGAATTGGAAAGGGCCATATACACCATCTAGTCCAAACCCCTGCCTTGCACCCTTGGGCTTGCACCCTTCTCAAACGTTTTTGTTTGGCTGATCTATGTTATTTAGGGATCTATGTTAGGGACCCAGGTGGCGCTGTGGTTAAACCACTGAGCCTAGGGCTTGCTGATCAGAAGGTCGGCGGTTCGAATCCCTGTGACGGGGTGAGCTCCTGTTGCTTGGTCCCAGCTCCTGCCAACCTAGCAGTTCGAAAGCACGTCAAAATGCAAGTAGATAAATAGGAACCGCTACAGCGAGAAGGTAAATGGCGTTTCCATGTGCTGCTCTGGTTCTCCAGAAGCGGCTTTGTCATGCTGGCCACATGACCTGGAAGCTGTACGCCGGCTCCCTCGGCCAATAATGCGAGATGAGCGCGCAACCCCAGAGTCGGTCACGACTGGACCTAATGGTCAGGGGTCCCTTTACCTTTACCTATGTTATTTAACAGTTGCTATTATTATTATCTTTATGACTTGCCATTCACCGATAGATCCTAAAACAGGTTACAGCAATTTAAAATTCAGAAGTAAAAACCAGTTAAAACAGATTATGATCACAGAAATAGGGTGGGATACTTCTCTTCTCACCTCATGAGAAGAGAAGACTTCCTGGAAAAGACCCTGATGTTGGGAAAGATTGAGGGCACTAGGAGAAGGGGACGACAGAGGACGAGATGGTTGGTTGACAGTGTTCTCGAAGCTACGGTACGAACATGAGTTTGACCAAACTGCGGGAGGCAGTGGAAGACAGGAGTGCCTGGCGTGCTATGGTCCGTGGGGTTACGAAGTGTCGGACACGACTAAATGACTAAACAACAACAACACTTATCAAAATATGTAAAAGGTTAATGAGACTGCATTTACCCTTACAAAAGCCGTGCTGATTCTGCTTCAGCAAGTCTTGTTCTTCTATAGGCTTTTTATATTTTATAAAGATTTTCACCATTTTTCCTGGAATAGATCTTAAGCTAGCCATCCTGTTGTTTTCCAGATTCTGGCTGCTTCCCTTTCCAAACATTAATGTTGCATCAACCACAGTCCTTGGGTATGGAAGCTGATCTTAGGGATAAGTTACACATTTTTGTTACAAGATCAGCCATTTTACATTTCAGTTCTTTAAAGAACTCAGGAGAAGGCCAATGATTTGTCCATTTTTAATTTGTCAATATAATCTGAGAGCTTTGTCTTTTGTCACCACTATTTGCCTTAATTCCTCAGATTCTTTTTCTGAGAAATAGGGATAGGATCTGCCCTATCTCTTTTACTGTGCAGACAGATACAAATAATTCATTATGACTCTTATGTGATGTATTTATTTTTAACGTTCATACCCCCACCCTTTTGTCAATCAAGGACCAAGGTAGCTTACAGAGTTAAAATTTGCAGCAGCACAAACTGAACAGAAAAAAGGGAATGCGGTAAAGCAGCCAATTAAAACAGTTGGCTCATAAGTATTAGGAATTGGCTGCAGCCTCCAACTGAAGGCAGCCTTGCGTAGAATATGGTCCAAAATTATCTCCTGGATTCATTTTCACTTGCTTTCATCTTGCTGCCAACATCAGCCAGGCGTTCTGTACGTATCAAACATGTACGATGAAGATGGAACGAAAAGAAACAATGGAGTTGGAATGGATGTTGCACTTCTGCTGATCTTAGATGGAATCTCCACAACAGGGAGCCTTCTGGCTTCACTTGAAAGGAAGGGAAACAAGATGGAAACAGGTTGGACACAACAGGACGCACTTTTTATCATTGTTTGACATTCATATTATATCATATTGAAGAAAAATCTTTCAGGAGTGGGGGAGAATATAAAAGTCTTATCTATGAATGTCATCATACCTGACTATTACAAGCTAGAATTGGCTCAACTGAAAGCTGTATAATTTACAGAGGCTTTAATCAATATTTACTGCAGTGTGAAGGAAGCAGGGATCAATATTATTGAACAGGCCTCCACATCATAAGGCCCATGGGCTGACTATGGCCCAAATCCTGATAATTCATGCCACCGTAGAGGAATTCCAAAATGCCCGCTGTTTCTGGCCCTTTCACACCACTTCAGGGAAACAATTGCAATCCATATAAGACCATGAAAAGTGTTGTCTGTGGTACATCGTTAGGTCTGATTGCATCTTTCCTACTCTCCCTGGAATTTAGATGTATGTAACAGAAATGGTGCCACTTTTTCCAGACTATGCCAGCCAGCCATGCTACGTAGCCTACTTGCATCTGAAACTCCCACACTATGAATTTCTAGGAGAGTGAAATCCTGGTGTGCTTGTGCTGTTTAACTCAGCAAGGACCATAAACAGAGCAAAAATGATAGCACAAATGAGAAATACTGCTATGTGCACTTGTACCCAACTAACACATATCCTTTTGAGTCTTTAACTCACTTGCCATAGAGTAAGTTATACTAGAAGAATTACGGTAGCACTCAAACAATAGACCAAAGCTTCAAACCAAAGAATTTACGAATTTACATCATGCTAACTGGGGCTGAAGGGAGTTCCTCCAACAGCATTTGAAGAACCACAGGTTCCTCATCCTTGGTTTAGCCAAATACAACTTAGAGCCTATTTGAATGCCTACTCCGTGTTGGTAACAATGGTGAAGACATTTTTCACCTGTCCTTAATGTCCAGGTCCATGAGGACGGCCATCACCATGGATAAGTGATGGCCAAAATGAGGAAGTAGTCCATAGCTGTCAAGTTCTCCCTTTTTTATGGGAAATTCCCTTATGCTGAATAGGCTTCCTCACGAGAAAAGAGAAAACTTGACAGCTATGAAGTAGTCCCAGGATTCCAGAGAGACTGGAAGGGGAGACATAGCAGGATCAGGACTTTGGAGAATAACCATGGAGTCCTCTCCATGGTTCTTCTCCAAGGTCCTGATCCTGCTATGTCTCCCCTTCCAATTTCTCTGGAATCCTGGGACTACTTCAGAATCACAGTTAGTACCGTTTTGGCCTGAATATAAGCCGCACCCGCAAGTAAGCTGCACCTTTAACATTCATGGGGGGGGGGGGGAATAATAAAAAAAGACAATACCCAAATATAAGCTGCTCCCTTGAAATTCTGCAGGCACTCACACCTGTAAATGGCAAATGTAGAAGGAAATCCTACGGGTGCTAGAGAGGACCCACAAGTGGGTTAAACACCTGTTCGTAGCACCGTAAATGCAAATTAAAAAAAAATCAATACTGCACTGTAAAATATGGGGAAGGCGATTAATGACATTAGAATTAATTGCACAACAGTCTCAAGCTCGCGATTCAGCAATAAAACATTTTTTTGTTCCGTTTTACCATATATCTGTTTCAGCAGTGATATCGTAGAAGCCCATTTTTGTAAGGTCGCAAATTTAAGCCGCACTTTAACTTTTCATGGTTATATTTTTTTTGGGGGGGGGGGGGAAGTGCAGCTTCTATTCAGGCCAATACGGTTAATCCTGCAACTGAGGCAGGAAAGTATCCATGTGGTGTCCTGCAGCAACTGGTAGATCCATAAATCCTGGGTTAGGTATTCATTAACTAGAGACCATATCCCCAAATGCTATATCTGGCCAGTAAAAGGGCCTGGTGTCTTTCTTCATAGTTGTTGCCTTCTTCTATGTCCTGGGGTTTCAAGCTGTGAGGATTTCCCCTTAGGTCTCTCCTGAACCTTTGAGGAACCTGTGGACTAAGAATCGGAATTTGATGTCAGGAGTGTATCTTTGAGGTTCAGGAGAAGAGATACAGGTTCCATTGAGTGTGACTCCACAAGGGGCTGAACACTGAGAGTATCCACCTCCTCCTCAGCGATTCCAGTGTCAGAAGACTCTGCCTCTGAGGATTCCTGCTCTGGGCCCATGACACCTTCATTATACCATCTAGTGGAGCTCTTCAGAGCAGTTAAGGGGCTTATTTAACATTATCCATATCCATGCGTTCAGGGCAAATGTGTGTAGGCTTAAAACCCGGGGGACACAAGTTGTGGCCCCACACATGCTGGCTCCATTTCAGACCTTCCCATCTTCACCACAGTGCTCTGAAGGAAAGTTCTGAATGCAATTTTAATCCTCAACCAGGATTGGGAACCTCAGTAACTGAGATGTTGAGCACAGGTCTGTGCGATCTGTAGTCCGAGCGTATGCCTATTCTGAAAAGGATTACACACCCCTTAAAAAAACGAGGTATTACATATGGGGATGCTGTTGCTTTGCCACTTCTCCTGGCTGATGTTTTACAAGCTTAAGTAACATTTCAAATTGATGACCACAGCCATCTCTGTGAAAGCTGCCCTTGCAAATGTGCAAGCCAGGCATTGACTGGGATGGGGGCTTATGCCAGGAAAAGAACATGTTGCAGTAGTGTGAATAAGATTTCTGCTTGCCAGTTAGTTTCTGTGTGGTTCTGATCTACAAAATCCTAGTTACCTAAGGTCAAGCCTGTCTGGGTTCCAGAGCCATCTGGCTGCTTAATGGAAATGCATGTTTACAGAACTCCAGCTCTCTCTTTTTACTCCTCCAAGTTTCTGAGCAAAGTGGAAGGTTTGATTCACACTGCTATTTCATTCATGGGCTATTTCTCAATGCTGCTGATTAAATCCTACTGATTTAATCCTACTGATTAAATCATGTTATTTAATATTGATTTTGTGTGTATGAGAGACCGAAAAGAGCCATTATGTGCCGTTTTTTCATATATTCTAAAAAGTTAGTAAAACAGTGAATTGACTTCTCGCAAATCTTCATGCTGGATCTTTGGTTTTGAATAATATATGTTGGGGAGGGGGAGGTGTGTAGATAATTTATGAACATATAATAACTGCCTGTTGCCATAATTGCAAGCAGAGATTACTTGAACTCTTAGAATGGTAAACAAATATAATTTTAATTGTCTAATGTAAGTATAAGCATAAATAGTTAACACCGCTGGATGTTTCTTTAATGAGATTGTATTTGAACAGAAAATGTGCAGTTACTGTAGAAGTTACTATAGGAATTCATAAGGTGCGTGTTGACCTTCAGACGTTGTAGCATTTGTTGAACTCCTAAGTATCTTTTACTGTTTAGTGAAATTGATTTCCTTCAATATGTGACATGACTTCTGACTGAATCCCAAATGAGCTGCCGTCGTTCAATCAGAAACATCTGCTTCCTAATATGACAGACATTGGATTGGATCCAAATAATCTGCTGGGCGAGTGGAAGCACTTCTGCTAAGGGGAGGAATGTCAATTTCACACATCTTTCTGTGCTTCCTAAAAACCCATGCCATCTGCAGCATTTTGTACTACCCCCCCTCTCTCTGGCAAATGTACTAGAAGACCCTCAGAAGTATAGGTGCTCCTTCCAGACATGCAACAGAATCTTAATACCTTGCTGAAGTACCTCTGTGTCTGTTCTGTGCCTGGGTGGGAGATTTATATTTGATTTTAATACTTGTATTCCATTTTTCCAATGACAAATTCCAAGCTCAAAGCGGTTCAAAGCCGCTAGACTGTCAAACACAATAAAGCAAATTAATAACACGTTTCATCAAAATGATTAATGCATTTCCATGAAGTCCTAGTTCCACTGAAAGAAATGGGATACTGTATAAATTTAAGAACGTCTAAGACACCATGGACTTCCTTTCTGTAGGACTATCAGGGCCGACCCTGCTATTGGGCAGAGTGATTTTGTGTGTTATGAAAAGTGAGTAAATTGTGAGTTACATAATTTATTATTGATGTAATTAATCACTTCAGAGAGGACATGCTTGTGGGATTTTTCCGTCTCAGAGGAAAAGAACTTGGCCAACCTTGGATACTATGCTCCAAGACTTGGGAGAGAAGATGCTATTTTCTATTCCACCTCAGGCAGTACAATGTGTTGGCCCAGTGCTGACATTATGCCATACTGAGTAATGGTGCCTTGCTGAAAGCTACACGATGACCTTTGAGGCAAGGATTTGAACACGTTGCTGGAACCATTCATCATTTAGTTTCTCTGGTGCGAAGAATGAATGAATGAATGGTAGAGGCAGACTTCTAAGCTCTTCTCTTGCACAATCCCCAATGACAAACGTAAGGGCAGAAGCAGTGCTCTGTAGAGATTAACCCTAAATGATAGGTATGGTTTCTGAACACATGGTCTTATATCTGTGGAAGTTGGTGTGTTCAGGCACATTTAACAATTACTATGCTTGGAGGGTGCGTGTACTCGTGGTACAAGTCAAATATTACCAACTGTTCAGTGTTTCTGAATTTTCACCTAAGAGTCTGTTTGCTTGTTTTAGAGCACCTACAGAACCACACATTTGTTTGGGGTTTTTAAAACATAGCAGAAAAGCACTTGGGCAAAGATGCATGTGTTACGAAACTGCATTATACATTAACTCCTGATATATATATATGTGTGTGTTTCTATTTCTACTCCTTTCTATCCTGTAGCCGTCCTGAGAAGGTGTGTTTGTGTCCATTCTTGCCAGTCCACCCACTGAAAGTCTCCACCTGTTTGTATATCATCCAGCATCCAGCAGAGGTGAGTAAGGTGATGGGAAATGCAAAGGTTCAACTAGCAGTTAGCTCAGCAAACAGGAAATAATGCAAGTGAAAACTGGCTTAAAGGTAAAGGGACCCCTGACTGTTAGGTCCAGTCGCAGACGACTCTGGGGTTGTGGCGCTCATCTCGCTTTACTGGCCGAGGGAGCCAGCATACAGCTTCCAGGTCATGTGGCCAGCATGACAAAGCCGCTTCTGGCGAACCAGAGCAGCGCATGGAAACTCCATTTAACTTCCCGCCGGAGTGCTACCTATTTATCTACTTGCAGTTGACATGCTTTCGAACTGCTAGGTTGGCAGGAGCAGGGACCGAGCAACGGGAGCTCACCCCGCCGCGGGGATTCGAACCGCCTACCTTCTGATCAGCAAGCCCTAGGCTCTGTGGTTTAGACCACAGCGCCACCCGCGTCCCAGAGAATATATATTGGCTTAAGCCCTGTGAAATTCAGTCACTTTTAAAGCTGTTATCAACCTCAGTGACGGTCTCTAACCTTATATGCTTACTTGTTTTGTGTTTGCTCAAGCTGTTTGCTGTTTTCTCCTGTGATGAGAAAAATAGTGCAGTTTAGTACTTACTTCCTTTGTTTCATTGTAGCTCTTTTGATTATTGGTTTGCAGATATTTCAGATTTTAAGTGTGAAATAACTTTCCTTCACTTTATTTTTTCTATCAGCTAGAAATAGCTATGTATATATCATATCTCTCAATCAACACACATTATTTTTGCAAGCTGCACACAGCACATGATTCTTAGGCATTGCACAAATACTGTAAATACAAATATAGGTATGTGTGGTTCATTTCCTGAATACTGTTGTTTTCCTTCTTTGTACATTTTCAAGTTCATGTATATGTTTGCTTGGTAATAGGTTGGACCCAATTGTTTGGGGATAGGTATACCATTGTTTTGTCTTCCTTTTCCTGTGAGTCAGTGTTTTCAGGTTTATAATACAGGCAAATCTAGTTTTGCGTGTGTTCAAAGAATGACGTAAATCTCTTTGTTTTGTTTTTATAACCATATGAACTGAAGGAAAGTAGAGTACTACGGACTGTTCCTCTTCTGGCTGCTTGTCTACCTGAAGAAAAATGCAAAGTCTTGATTGGTCGTCGCTTCAGTGAAGACAGGTAAAGAGCACTGATAGTTTAACTTCCATTTTTTTTCTATGAGCAGTTACTTGTAATTGTAAATTAACTTTGTGTTTATTGGCTCAGTGTTTTATAGGGCACATACAATGAAGGTGAAACAAGCTAATGTTCCAATGTGCCTAAACAAAATAAAACAAATTTTACACACTCCCAAGCAAATGGCAATTCTCATTGCTTCTTTTTACATCTCCGAATCCATTATTCATGCCCTGTTTATTTACTATATGAATTCCTTCAGATCTGCTTCTCGGCTTTTTTGCTATATATCTGCTATATATATATTATCTGTCCAGTAAGTTGACGGTGCCTCACATAAATGTGTGTTTCACTGCCATTTTCTTTGAGTAGGATCCACCTAAGTTGTTGCGTACATGAAGCAATGTCTGTTCACACAGTAAGACAGGCATGGCCAAATTGGCCCTCCAATTGTTTTTGGACTACAACTCCCATCATCCCCAGCTAGCAGGACCAGTGGTCAGGGATGATGGGAACTGTAGTCTCAAAACATCTGGAGGGCCAGGTTTGGCCATGCCTGCAGTAAGACTTTCCCCTGTCTCCTGCCTGCTCTACACCACAGCACCCCCTAAATTTGTTCTGGCGGGTTGGGGGAACCTTCAGAACAGGTTTAGGGGATGTGGGGGGTGGGAGCAGTGGGAGGAAAGTCTCACTTCATGAGAAGTCCATGCATGGATACCACCCTATGTTCGCATCTAGTATAAGTCTCTGGCTTTGTGTCAGGTTTGCATCCATTCCAAACTTCTAAGTCACATGTCCCCTAACTCTGTGCGGGGATATATCGACTTTTCACCCAGGACCGGTATGAGGAGCAGACCACAATGTCGACTTCACTCAGCAGTATATTGCTGGTGAAACCGCCACCACTCCTGAGTCCCTCTGCTAGCAGCATCTACTGGAGGGAGTCAAGAGTCCCTTCCTCCAGCAGGCACTGCTAGCAGAGGGACTCACGAGTGGCGGTGGTGGTTTCACCAGAGATATGTAAAGGTAAAGGACCCCTGGATGGTTAAGTCCAGTCAAAGGCGACTATGGGGTTGTGGCGCTCATCTCGCTTTCAGGCCGAGGGAGCCGGTATTTGTCCACAGCCAACTTTCCAGGTCATGTGGACAGCTTGACCAAACCGCTTCTGGTGCAACGGAACACTGTGACTGAAACCAGAGTGCACAAAAATGCCATTTACCTTTGCGCTTCAGCGATACCTATTTATCTATTTGCACTGTCATGCTTTCAAACTCCTAGGTTGGCAGGAGCTGGAGCAGAACAACGGGAGCTCACCCCGTCGCGGGGATTCGAACCGCCGAGCTTCTGATCAACAAGCCCAAGAGGCCCAGTGGTTTAGACCACAGCAGCACCCACACTTTACCTTTACCAGAGATATATCACTGAGTGAAATCGCCATCCCACATTGCCAGCCTATGACACAGAGGGAGAAACAAGCTGTATTGGCAAGGCACTATTACAGCTTTTTCCTCCCTCTGCATCTTTTAAACTGCTCGACTGAGGAGTGTGCAGCTGCCCTTGCCTCGGTCGAGCAGTTAAAGGAGCCCCCAGCCCATGCTAGTTCCCACAAGCGAGCGGTAGGGTGGGGGCACCGTGAAACTGCTCAGCTGAGGGGAGCGCGGTTGCCATTCCCAGAAGCGAGCAGTTAAAGGAGCCTTGATGCTTTGCCTGCTCACATGCAAGCGGGGAGAGCACTGGGGCTGTCTCAGCTGGGGAGCGGGGACCTTCCCAATCCCCAGTTGAGCTGCGCAAAGAAGCTGCATTGTCCCAGCCCGCGAGCCCCTGGGTGAAACTGCCTCAAGGTGAGAGCTGGGGCAGTTTCTTTTTTTAAAAAATAATTTTTATTAATTTTTAGAAAAAGAAAACACATACAAAGTATACAACATAAACTCTGTCCCTTCATTTTCCCTCCACCCACAAGCCCACCTCTGCCACCAGTGAGCCCCATGGGTATTGGGGAACAAAGGGGTCCATTTTAAGCTGGGTTTGACCTCCCCCCTCCTTCCTCCCCCCTCATCCCCCCCCCTGCCACTGAGAGGACAAAGGCGGAGGATCTCTGGGGATTGGCTTATCCCCCAGCTATTTCTTCACTGTACTGGAAAAAAAGAAAAACAAAGAAAAAAGGAGATAAAAAAGGGGGGGAAAGGGAAGGAAAAAAAAAGGAAAAAGGAAAAATATTAATGGCTTCCACGACTCTCCTCCTCCTGGATTTCCCAACCTCTTTACATAGTTATGGCGGGTTTTCTAATCCAATTCAGAATCTTATTCTTATAATATTAACACAATCCTCCTCCTTCTTCATGCTGTCCCCCTCTGAGCCCCCCCCCCTGCCACTGGGGTAGCCCGAGGAGTCCAGAGCTGGGGCAGTTTCACCCGGTGTCTCGCAGGCAGAGGCCAATGCATCTTGTTTTTTCAACATCACGGTATATCGCCAAACCGCAATGTTTGGCTGGCGATGTTGAAAATCTGATATTGCCCAGCCCTGCTCTGGGCAATGTGTTATCATCCAGATATCTACTGATCAGCATGCAAGTTACTTCTCTTTCTCTCAAGGAAATAAACTAGGGGTAAGCAACCTTTTTCAGCCATGGGCCGGTCCACCGTCCCTCAGACCATGTGGGGGGCTGGACTATATTTTTTGGGGGGGGGGAATGAACGAATTCCGAATGCCTATGCCCCACAAATAACCCAGAGAT
Source organism: Zootoca vivipara (assembly GCF_963506605.1). NCBI lineage: Eukaryota > Metazoa > Chordata > Lepidosauria > Squamata > Lacertidae > Zootoca > Zootoca vivipara. The sequence goes on from NC_083286.1 coordinate 18,750,974, forward strand.
GCATTTTAAATAAAAGGACACATTCTACTCATGTAAAAACATGCTGATTCTCGGACCATCCGCGGGCCGGATTTAAAAGGTGATTGGGCGAGATTGCCTACCCTTGAAATAAACTATAAATTCAAGAATTAGTATTAGTAGCTCCTGAACCTGCTCGTGGAATCTAAGACATCTCAACCCTTTTTAAGCTACTTTTAAGTGTTCAGCTGTTACCTCATAAGAGACCGTACATTGTGTTTGTATCTACTGAGTTTTCCACCAGTTTGGGAATTATTATGATTGTGATTTATTGAATTTATATACTGCCCTATACTCAGGAGTCTCAGGGCAGTTCATGGAACAAAATCAAGATATAAAATCTCAAAATACATAGTAAAAATAAAAACGACAACCCAATAGCCTCCCCTCCTTTCTGACTCGTGGCTATCATAAAGGTCTTGTGCATCCTTCCTGGATCCCTAGTTCTTGGTCCTCCAACCAGAGCCATCTTCAGAACAAACTTCTTTTGTCATTTATTGGTCTTCTGTCTTTAGTGAAGTTCTAGCCCAGTTTATTCTGCTTCCACCTAGGTAGTTGCACTAGGTAGTTGAGATTAATGTATTTTAATCTCTGTTGGAAGCCGCCCAGAGTGGCTGGGGTATATATATAATAAATTTATTATTATTATTATTATTATTATTATTATTATTATTATTATTATTATCATCATCATCATCCCTAGTCTGTCACTATTTAGAGAATTGCCACCTGAGGAATTCCGACGCTGAGTCACAACCACTGAATGAAAAGGCACTGGAAATTTGTGTTCAAGGGTTGGAGGTATAATAAATGTGATGGTATGAGCGGGAAAGATAAGATGTTTTGAGAAGTACGGAGAAATGAAGTAAAGCACACCCCAGCCCAAAGGCACACTGAAGCAGCATAACATGCACCTCAAGATCAAATTTTAGATTTCATAGCGTGCCTACTATTGTACAGTGTAATCTTCTGGCAGAAATCTTTTCAAAGAAATGTTATTAACTTCATAGCATGGGGGGGGCACCAAGCATTTTATCTATTTACCGCCATGCTTAATTTAAAGTATTCCATAAATAAATAAAGCCATATCCTGTAATGTATAATACTTTATTTAATCATCATTGTGTATTTTTGGCAAAGTGCTTGTTCTATTATTCATCATGAAAGATCTGATGAAGTAGTGAAACTATTATTCTAGGATTTATTTAACTCTTTTAAGAAATATTTTGACAAGCATTTTTAAAATCACCAGTCCTATTTCAGTTGAACAGTAGAGCAGTGTTTCTCAACCTTTTTTGGGCCACGGCACACTTGTTCCATGAAAAAAATCACAAGGCACACCACCATTAAAAAAGATAAAAAATTTAACTCTGTGCCGCCCTATATTGGCTATATAATTATGACTGTAATTTAACCCATGTGCAACTGTACTTCGTGCCTATTTTATAGTTTTGTTTTTCATCGTTTAATTTCCATCAGCTGTCATAACTGTTCTGTTTTATATACATTATGAATATTTTTTTAAGCTTTACCTCCCACCCCCCCAAAAATTATAATAGTTCAGCCAGCTATCTCCCTGTCTTGCTATTTCCCCCCTAGGCATTTTATTTTATTTGAATACGTATAGGCCCCCTATTAAGTAGGAAGGAGGAAATTAATCTCCCTCCCGCCGCCCCATGGGAGGGGAGAAGCCTTCAGACCCCCAATTCTCCTCTCCCGCGGCCCGAAGTGGTACAGTCCAGGCAAGGCTCTGCCTGCCCCCGGATTACAAGGGCGCGCGCACTTCCAGGGGAGCTGCGGGGCGGCTCAAAGGCGAAAGGTTACCTTGGCTGCTGCTTGCGAGTAATTCCGGACCGCGAAACCCAGCGTCTGCCGCGCAGCCATGGCGAAGGACGGGCGAAGGAGGCAGGGGAGGCGGAGCAACAATATTGCTTTCCGGCAGGTCAGTGCTGTCTATTGGTGGCCGCCAGGCACGTGACAGTGCAAATCGCCCTTCTCGTCGCGGCACGTCGCGGCACACCAGCCAGCATCTCGCGGCACACTAGTGTGCCGCGGAACAGCGGTTGAGAAACGCTGCAGTAGAGTATCCTAATACAGTGGTACCTTGGTTCTCTAACGAAATCTGTTCCGGAAGCCCGTTTGTGCTTTCGAAACATTCGGAATCCAAGGTGCAGCTTCCCATTGGTTGCAAGAGCTTCTTGCACTCAGCAGAAGCCGCATCACACATTTGGGTGCTGAAAAACGTTCAACAACGGAAGCATTTACTTCCAGGTTTTTTGTTTTCGAGAACTGAAACATACAACAATGGAGGCGTTCGGGAACTCAGGTTCCACTGTACTTTAAAGCAAACACTACCAACAGATTAGTAATAAAATAATCAATTTTTCCTGTCATTAAGTTATTTTATTGGAGCTTTTAGGGTGATTTTGCACTTGGTTAAGCAAACTTTTGTGCTAATTAAATCCTTTGAAAGCCATTTTTCGATATTATCATAGTTCTGCATTTGTATTTCTAAAAGAAAGCTAAAATAAGCCAATTTTTTTTTCTGGTACCTTTTATATATATCTCCTCCCTTTGTTAGTTTAGCTTCTTTTTAAAGGTCCCCCCAAGACCTTCAATTTTAATTTTAATAAATTAAAATGCTATCAATGTTTCAGAAGTACTTAGAAGGACAAAATCTTCATACAGTGGTGCCTCACTTAACGAATGCCCTGCTTAACGAAATTTCCGCTTAACGAAAGGATTTTTCGAGCGGAGCTTGCCTCGCTAGACGAATGCATTTACGAAAAATTCATCTAGCGAATCGCGGTTTCCCATAGGAATGCATTGAAATTCAATTAATGCGTTCCTATGGGCAAAAAAAAAAAATTCAAAAAAATTTCAATGCATTCCTATGGGATTCGCTAGACGAATTTTTCGCTATAAGAAAAGACCCGTGGAACGAATTAATTTCGTCTAGCGAGGCACCACTGTATTTTGTGCAGACAAAAAGCAATACAAATCTAAAGCTTCAAACTTTGTCACAGATTAAACTGAAAAATCAATCTGAAAAGTTTTCTATGAACTTGCAGGACTGAACAGCTGAAATACAACAAAAATGTATTGGAAATGAACAAGTTTAGTGGGGGGGGACACATTGAAAAGTTGCTGAGATTTTGCAGAATGGGCAAAAGTTTACCTCTCCAAATTCAAGGTGGAAGCAGCATTTTTGGAATGCTCATGTCTATAGAGGAAATCGTTCCAACCTGAAGAAAAGGAAATAAATGTAGCTCTCAAGTGCAGTTTTGTGGTGATGGTGCCAACTAATTATGTGATGTATTTTACTGAGTACATCGGCCATAGACAATAAGTATGGTAACTATCCTAGGAAAAAAATATAACTTTGGAGATAGAGTGCAGAGAGTAATCCCTATCTATGTTACCAAAGTTTGTTTCCTTTTTGCCAAAAAGAGATGCCTAAAAATAGAAGAGAATGGCAAATATAATATGGGATTTTCTTTAGGAAATATAAGTCTGATAAAAGTAACCTGGAGTCTTGGTCTGTAGTCGTAACTGGCAATACAACAGACAGCATTTCAGATTTAACAAATTCTGCTCAGGAAAGCGAAACGTATCTAAGAAAAGCATGAAATCCTTGTCCTTTCTTAGATGAAATTGCATGGCGTCTCAGCCCTGTCTTAAAAGTGGAGCAACAAAGGTGGCACTCTTCAGATAAATGCATTCCGTGTGGCATTCTAAGCTGCGAAGAAAAATGTGGTTCCATATATATATATATAAAAATGGCTTCCAAAACAAAAAGGACTTGAATTTTTAATTTCTCTTTCAAGATGGTTTTTGAAAATTCTGTCACCCAGGACTCATCTGGTACCTATAGAGAAGTGTTTTTAGCAGCCAGGGGAAACCTTTTTTAAAAAAACAACAACTAGACTCTTTAACTCAGGCATAGGCAATCTCGGCCCACCAGATGTTTGGGACTACAATTCCCATCATACCTGACCACTGGTCCTGTTAGCTAGGGATCATGGGAGTTGTAGTCCCAAAACATCTGGAGGGCCGAGGTTGCCTGATTTAACTTGAGCGATGTTATCCTACTGTTTTTTATAGTGGTATTTTTTTTAAAAAAAAAAATCCTGCTCTACCTTGGTTGTTGTTCTATTATGTATTTACTGTTTTATATCTTTTTGTATGTGGCTCACCCTGAAAATATTGTTCTTGTTCTTGTCAATTGAATATATATACCACCCTATACCCGGGCATCTCAGGGCAGTTCACAGAATAAAATCAAGCTATAAAACCACAAAACACCTAATAAAAATAAAAACAACAACCCAATAGCACCCCCTCCCTACAACCCCCCCCCCAACATTTTAAAAGGACATCAGATGTAAATCAGATTAAAGGCCTGCTTAAAAAGAACATTTTTGCCTGGTGCCTAAAGACATATGTATAATGAAGGCACCAGGCGAACTTCCCTGGGGGAGAGCATTCCGCAGACGGGGAGCCACTGCAGAGAAGGCCTGTTCTCGTGTTGCCACCCTCCAGATCGCTTGAGGAGGAGGCACATGAAGAAGGACCTCAGAAGGTGATCTCAGGGTCCAGGTAGGTTCATATGGGAAGAGGCGGTCCTTGAGGTATTGTGGTCCTGAGCCATTTAAGGCTCTATAGGTCAAAACCAGCACTTTGAATTGGGCCCGGAAACTAATTGGTAGCCCGTGCAGTTGGACCAGGATCGGTGTAATATGCTCAAACTGTCTTGCTCCGGTGAGCATCCTGGCCACTGAATTATATAAATCCATTCAATGAATGAATAAATGAATGAATGCGGATGTATGAAAATTCACAGGGGGTACCAACCTTGCAGTCCTTTCTTTCACCATGGAGGGAGCAATTCATTGCCAAAATGTGCTAACCCCCCCCATGGTGCTTTTGACACCCCCGGAGCCAGTTCCAAGGAGTGTGTCAGGAAGGGCGGGGGAGCCCCATTGTACAAGCAAAAGTCCTTGTTCACAGCTTCCTCTGATAGGAATCATTTCTTAAATCCTGCCCAGAGAATTTACTTTGTTGCTAGAAGAATTGGGGCAGTTGGACTCGGAGGATGCCCAGTTTCCCCCACTTTGGACAGTGAAGGTATAATATTTTAAAGTGCCTTAGGGGTTAACGTAGGGGAATTGAGTTTCAAGGATGAATGTCCAGCTCAACTCCTAGGGGCCAAGGTCCCTTCACCCTCCCAATAAAATATTTGAGGGGCCTGCCACCCCCCAAGTTGATGGGCATTGCCATTCAAATGGTGTGCATGCGCTGTGTCTCGTGGTCGATTATGTGGGTTGGGGCTTACTTGAGCCCCGCCAATATTTTATTCAAGTTGGCACACCTGGTCCATCTACAGTCCAGTTCCCCCCCCAAAAAAAGTGGAAGCACCATTTTGCCATTGAAATTATTTTGAGCAAGGATGGGGGCCTTTTTTTCTGCTGGTGGGCCTGACTCTTATCTGTCCCCACCCCTGCAGGGCAGCTCTGACAGGAGCAGGACAAGCCACCTGTCTGTGACTCAGCACATTGATGTCAAATGACTGAGAGGTGACTTGTCCCATCCACCTGTCAGAGTCCTTTGCATGTAATTGCAAAGTGTCTGGCAGCCAGCTAGTTGTCCGGCACATGTGGACCACAGCAGAAGGGGCATGGCCAGCCCTATGCTTGTCAAAACCAAGTGTATGGTTAGCAATGCTGCTTTCTGCAGGGAATCACTGTGCAATCACGTTCCCCACAGGTATTTTGCTCTTGCAGCTAACACAGCCACACCTCTACCTGGCCCACACTTGATGTTACATATAATGTCAGGTGTACAGTAGATAGGTGGTTTGGGGTACAATGGCCTCATGGGCCAAATGGCCCTGGGGCCAGAGGTTCCCCCAGAGGTTCTCTGGATTTTGTGGGGCGATGAATTGGACCTTCAAAACATTACAAAAGAGAGTTGTCCCTACTACTCCTTCGGATTGCTTCCTGCGTCCTAGCAGACAAGGGCTTAGTGCTTGTGCACACGCCAGATATCAAAAGCTGAGATTTGTGGCCTTGTTAGTTTGATTAACTTTGTCTTACTATGTGAAAAGTATGTTCATTTTGGGGTTGAGAGGACCAAAGAATGGAGCATGTGCCTGTGTATATAGACCAGTTGTGGAGACATTTCCTTCTGGCTTCTCATATCAGTTGAGGATTGCGATATAAAGGCGCAAACCCCACTTTCATTTATTTTTAGTAATGCTCAGTCCTTAGCAACTGGAAAATGCTTGAAGTGGAGTACCTCTACCTCAATCAACGCTTTCAATTTGTCCTCAGTTTGCATTGAAGCAGCTGCCAGGCTTTTCTCAGCCTCTTTGAAGCACAGAAGGCTCAAGAGTCCTTTCTTCGTAAGAAAATCACATGTGTATATAGAATGCAACTTTTATTTCCCCCCTTACATCCCGAGATGTAAGATCTTTACAAATCTGACTCTGATCTGGAGGGGCAGGGGAATGTTGAATTTTGGGGTTCCCCCTCCCTGTGATTCCTCGAGTCCTGGGAACTTCAAAAAGGATGAAGCCACTCTGATTGAAGTGGGATTTACTATTAAAACACCTGCCACTCTTTGGTACTGCAATATCCTTGCTTCATGCTTTGTTTCATAATGGTGTTACAGTCTTCTATGGATTCACTCCTGCACAGGTTGATACTGTAGGACAGATTTTTTTATTTATTTAAGTAATCTCTATGTTAAACGCAGACCACTGAAGCTTTTAATTTAATAGTTAATACTACTGTATGATTGGGTCAGGGATGAATGTCTTCTCAGGATCTCCCTCAGCTCAGTGATTCTGTAGTTGCAAGCCTTTGGCTTGTGAATAAGGAGGACTTCTAAAACGATCAAACCAGTTTCTTTTGCTAAGTAGATAGTCTTCTCCAGGTCTGTTAAATATCTCTTCCTAGTTGGTAAAGCATGATTCTCTTAATCTCAGGTCGTGGGTTTGAGCCCCATTATGGGTATAAAAATTCCTGCATTGCAGGGGGGTTGGACTAGATGACCCTCGTGGTCCCTTCCAACTCTGCAATTCTATGATTTTAATGTAAGCTAAGTTGCAGCAGCTGACATATTGAGGTGGCAGTGCTTACCCCGACCTCCTGACAGCTGTGTTGCTGCTGATTACTAGGAGGAACAGGCAGCGACGGAGGAAGCTGCTCAGGCGCCTGGGGCGGCACGCCCAGGGGCGGAGGGAGCCACCCATAGGGGTGGGGTGGGGTGGGGTGGGGTGCACTGTAGGGCCTCCAGAGTCTGCCTGCCTCCTCCCACTCAGCCGTCCTACAGCTGTAGGGGGAGGCAGCAGGCAGACCATTTGGGCAGCGCAGAGCCTGTGTGCGCCCAAGCCACCGCGTCTCTCCCACTGCAGGCCCCGCGGTGAGTGCTGCCTGGCATTTTGTCACCCCCCTAGTGGTGACACATGGGGAGGACCGCTCCCCCCGAACACCCTTCCTCCACCCCTGGGATCAGGGAGACTGGCAAAGTGATCCTGCTGATCTCACTGACCTCTCTATTGCCTCACCCCTCTCCCTCCCAGTAAGCAACAGGAGGTTGTTTGTCAGGAGGCCAGGTGAGTGCTGCTGCTGAACTATGCCATCCATTACTAGCTAGGACCATAAGTTGTCACAGAAACTAGCTAGAGCGGGGGGGGGCATGCCTTTCTCCTCCCCTGTCCTGGCTGGAGGTGGTGTCATCACGCCTTGTTGGCCCGTGGCAGGAAAAACAACAAAGAACCCTGTAGCACCATAAAGAGCAGCAGAAGTATCATGACAAGCTTTGTGGGCTAGAGTACATTTCATCGCATCCTTGCAAATGCGTACATAACTGTAGAGGAAAAAGTGTAAACTGTGAGATCAGAGGGAAACCTAATGTAATAAATTTAAAAAATGTGCCAAGGTTAAAGGCATGTAAAATAGGCACTGTGGCCATTCATAAAGTTGTGTTGCTGAGAATGCAGACAACCTGACATAGATATGAATTAACAATTCAACATTAAATGTGTTTAATGCATTGTTTGGTGTTCCTAAATCTAAGAGCTGAATGCAGCCATTGGATCATTTTATAGCAACCACCACACCCTAATGTCCATACATGGTTTTTGCTGCCCCTGAAGAAATGAAACTCTTCCACCATTTTATGTTTTCATCTTTCTTATAAAATGGTTGGCTGCTTCCTCTCTTTTTTTAGGGGCTCTTCTCTTCGAAAAGGTCTACATTATACAGGAGGGTTCAAAGTTAAGTGTGAGAATTTGCCAAAGGGAAATGAAACTTATAGATTTAATGGGGGAAAAGATGTTTGGGGAAATAGAAACTATACCAAGGTTCCACTTCCCCCTCTGATTGACTAAGACATTTAGGGAGGGAGTTGAAATAATTTATATATAGGGAAGAAAAAGAGAGAGGGGGGAAATGCTATAGGGGAGAGAGAAAGAGTTGGGGCACGGGAAGCTAGCACAATTGGAGCAATGTAAAAGGAAAAGCCTAAAGAGAAGATCGCAAATGGAACCTGTCACTGAATTCTGAAACAGACGGATATTGATAAACACAGTCTTGTCTGCGTTTAGGATCAGTTTGCCTTGTATTGTTATTATGCAATTGGTTGTTGTTTTTTAAATAGGTGTTTCTTTAAGAACATCTTTTTCCGGAATGCATTGCCCTATAAAAACCATAAGTTGAAAATGGTGTTTTTGAGTTTAAACAACCCGACCACATGCCCAGTTGCCTTCCAACTCTAGCCAATAGAGAGGGTTGACTAGGGCATTAAAAAATAATACTTCCAAAGATCAAAGAGCTGTTTAATGAAGGCAGCCAAGGAAAGAAGATACCTGCTTGCTAACAGTGGGGGAGTCAGCAAAAAAGGAGGGGTTGGCGGAGCTGGTTTGCTTGTTTCCTGTCCCTCTCCTGGGGAGGACTGGTCCATCGCACTGCTCGTTGCACACCACTGTTCTGCCTCCAAAGGCTAACTTCTTTCTGCAGTCTCATTTACCAAGTTAATGGGAGTGCAATACACAGCTTTCTTTCCCCATGCATCTATGTAGTCCTTGAGAGAAAATGGTGTAGGGTGGAATTATTTGGGGAAGATTGTAAATAAGTAGTTTCATTCCGATGAATGAAGAATTGGAGTTTCCTAAACCAGTGGGGCTAAGTATGTTAAACGGATTTCATATGTGTGAATACTTAGATTCCAGGTTTATCATGAGGTGAAATGGGATAGGCAGGATCGAAAAAGATGAGCAAGTTCTATATTTGTACTCGAAAGAAAGAAAGAAAACACTAAAGTCACTTTTTCAATATTTATGCAGGTACCCTGAGCTGGCATCTGTGTGCAGAAATAAAAATACCTTAATATTATATCCTGGAGCTGGAGCAGCAAATTTGGAAGAGGTCGACTTGAGCTCACCTGATCCCTATGTGATCATTATCATTGATGGAACATGGAGCCAGGCCAAAGATATATTCTTTAAGAACACCCTTTTTCGAATACCTAAACAGGTAAGGTTTAACACTCAGACTTAAAAATGAAGTGTGCTTCTGCTTGAGTCAGTTTCCTTTGCAGACTTCTGCAACACAGCATTTGCGTATACCTTTTTAAAAATTAATTTAATATGGAAAATGCTACTCCAAGTGTCCCCCCCCATGTACATTATGCATGGAACAGTTAAAAGTTGTTACTGTGGTTGTTGTTGCTGAAAACAATATTTTAAAAAATAATCATTGGGGTAAAATTCTTGGAAGAGATGCTTGACTAACTCATGACTGGAGTTTTTGCTGACCAACGGCTTTACATATTCACATGTTAATGTAATAGGAGGGTCCTCGACTCCTTTTAGTAGCTGAAATACTAGTCCTGTTTTTACTCAGCTATGCATTTGATCAATACAATGACCTAAGAGAATTTTTTACAATGATGACTTCTGTAGCAACACCTGGTATAATCTCTCTTTATCAAAAGTTATCTTCAGCAAAGGTAACCTTTGATTACATTGACAATAGCCCTTGTGTGCTTGATAGAAATTCCACATTTAGTATGCTGCAAGCCTTTCTGACAGGTTTTAGATCAGGCTCAGAACTGCCTGGTCAGCAACTCACAGAAGTATAGAAAACTGCCTTAGACAAGTCACATCATGGATCTATCTAGCTTGATAGTGTCTTTATATTGACTGACAGCAATTCCACGGAGTCTTCCCAGCCTTATCTGAAGATGTCAGGATCTGAACCTGGAACCTTCTTCATGAAAAGCATTTACTGCAGTTCTTCCCCAAACCACAAGCCTTTTAATATTAAACGCAATATGAATTTATTTAGTTATTTTGTTTAGAGAAAAATATTGCATCCTGCTTTTCTCCCGAGTTTGAAAAGTACCCTGCTTGCCGACTCCAAGAAGGGGTTGCAAATGAAGTATAAAACCAAAAAGGTCAAAACTAAAATACTATTATCATTAAAGCAGTTGCAAAAAAAAGCTAAAAGCAGCACACACAAAAACCCACAGGGGCCAAAGAACACAGAAACTGGATGTAATGATAAATTAATTAAATTGATCAACAGCAGAATCCAAGGCTTTTTCTCCTTCTTTAAAAAGAGTATCCAAAAGCCGGTGGAACACAAATAGAGGAGAAAGGAACAGTGGAGCAGGGAATTCCTCACAAGGGCACAGCCTCAAAAAAAAAAAAAAAAGGCAAAGTGACATATATCCAGATTCGTACTTCAACTAAGATTCAAGAATAGAGGCTAGAATGGAGGTCTGTGAATAGAGTGCCTTATACTGTATCCCAATGTATGGCCTGGCTAGCTCAATTGGTTAGAGGGTGGTGGGAATAATGCCAAGGTTGCAGATTTGATCCCCAAATGGGACAACTGCATATTCCTGCCTTGCCGGGGTTGGACTAGATGACCCTCAGGTCCCCTTCCAACTCTACAATTCTATAATTTGAAGGTGGTGGAATACTGATCGTCTGTGTAGTGTTCCAAGTGAGTAAGAATGCTGGTATATGTATATATATTTAAAAAGATTCTCTACCACAAGTCAGGTTTGTTACCTTCTCATCAGTTTAATGTTTGTTTTGCTTTTCTTTTATTAGTTTTATTAATTTCAGAGTGGTTTTCATGGCCGAAATAAAGCCTGAAAGAAGAGCAACTTCAGTTAATGCATCCTGAAGCACTATATAGAGACATTTAAAAATAAAAATGAATTAATGCATCGTTGCAGCTCGCAAGCTCCGTTAGTTATGCTGGTCCCTATCTGCTGTAAAATTCTCATGCAATTTATTATTGCGTTCCTTCCGCATATCATTTTTTATTCTTCTGTTACAATGTCTTTTTTAAAAAAAATTGCTGAAGGTTTGCCCATATGTGGAACGGGAACCATCATTTGGTCATCTTAAGCATGGTGAATGGGTGGCTGAGAATTTTGTCAAGTAAACCTAATTGATTATAGGTTCTTCCTTGCCGCCCCTGGTGGACTAGGATCTAGCCCTTGAGGGGCGCAGGCACTGAAACAGTTTGGAACCAGGTTTTTTAGTTTGAAGGGAGAGAACATCCAACAAGAAATAGCAGAGTTTTGAGATGTGTTGGCGTGTTTAGTGCATTCTATGAAATTCAGTGGGGGTTACAGGGTTTGTGGATGCAGACTTAGAAGATCTGCTCCGTGTGTAGGAGTGCATGTTTGCTTCCAACACAGGCTGCTTATATATTTGTAAAATAAAACAAATATCACAAAGAGACCGTAAGTCTCTGGGGTTGCGGTGCTCATCTCGCTCTATTGGCCAAGGGAGCCGGTGTACAGCTTCCAGGTCATGTGGCCAGCATGACTAAGCCACTTCTGGTGAACCAGAGCAGCGCACAGAGACGCCGGTTCATAGCTGCCAAGTTTTCCCTTTTCTCGCGAGGAAGCCTATTCAGCATAAGGGAAAATCCCTGAAAAAAAGGGATAACTTGGCAGCTATGCGCCGGTTACCTTCCCACTGTAGCAGTACCTATTTATCTACTTGCACTTTGACGTGCTTTCGAACTGCTAGGTTGGCAGGAGGAGGGAACGAGCAATGGGAGCTCACCCTGTCGCAGGGATTCGAACTGCCGACCTTCTGATCGGCAAGCCCTAGGCTCTGTGGTTTAACCCACAATGCCACCTGCGCCCCCAAAACTCAAACTAAGAGCTTTCTAATAACTTTCTATCTCATTCTGCATTCATTAGCTGAAACCTCTTTGGAACTGTGCTAAACAGCTGAAAATGAGACATAATAACTGTCTGCAAAGTTCACAATAATGTTCTTTTTCATGAAATTTACATCTGAGGGCTGTAATATCCGGCTGCTGCTATCGGTAAAAGTTATTGTTGCATGAACTGCAGCTTCCTTTTATGGCCCCAAAGATCAGCCAAACACAGGTTTAAAAAGCATCTCCCATATTTTACTGCCGTTAATACAAAGGTTATATTATGACACTATTTTCTTATAATCAAGCTGTCTAACCCTTTGAGAGTAACCTGTATAACACAGAAGTAAAGCGCAATCCATGCTTTGCTTCTGCACAAAGTGTACAGTGTTTCTTTTTTCTCTGGAGAATTACTAAGATCTTCTTTCAAAATAAGTTCTCTTTTTCTGCCAGCATTTATTTGCTTCTGAAGTTGTTGAAGCATGGTTTTTATGACTAGAAATAATTTCAATTTTAATATAACAGTTGCCACATGAAAACTTGCACTTTTGCCAAAAAGTACATCTGAGCAAATGTGTGTGTTGAGGCCAGAACTTTATGTTACATTAATCACAAGTCCATCTCTAAAATGACAATGGTGTGTTTAATTCCCTTCTTCTCTTTCATAATGCCTCAGATTGCAAGCCTATATTCACTTAACCTAGGAGTAAGTCTCATTAAATTTAATGGTACTTGCTTCTGAATAGAAATGTGTACCTCATGTTGTGTACGGGATTCGTTCCGGAGCCCCGTACGCAACATGAGTAGTACGCAACATGAAGCGCCGCATCTGCGCATGTGCGTGGCGTGATTCAGCACTTCTGCACATGCACATGACATCATTCGTCACATCTGTGCATGCGCGAACTGCCGAACCCGGAAGTAACACCTTCCAGGTTCGGCACGTAGGTATTCCGTGTCGTATGCAACCTGCAGCATTCATAACAAGAGGTATGACTGTACTCTAAAACAAACCACATAGTACATTTTTCTCCCATTCCTAGCAGCAGATAATTCATAAAACACTTTCACGGTAATACTTTGAAGATGATAGAAAAATAGATAGATAGATAGATGATAGATAGATAGATAGATAATTTTTAATGAAAAAGATGTCAAACCTCCCAGATCTAGAAACTTCAATTGTTTGTTAATGCAGCAGACATTTCAACTGTTTGATATTTTTTTGATATTGTTTGATACTATGTTTTATATATGCTGTAAGCTGCCCAGAGTGGCTGGGGAAACCCAGCCAGATGGGTGGGGTATAATAATAATAATAATAATAATAATAATAATAATAATAATAATACTTTCCTATGCATTTCTGCACACACTCACACACTTTGAATTGGAATCAGTGACAATGACAATCTCAAAGCTGTGGTTTGTTTTTGTGTATTCAAAATGGTTGACATACATATCTGTAGCAGAGATAATTATCTATATTGTGATGGGGCCGACATGTCTTGCTACCAAAGGCACTTAGTGAATTTGAACCGTATCCAAGTCACAATCCGAGTATGACCTGAAATCAATGGACTTCTGTATGACTTAGCTGAATGGCACCTAAACTTCCTGGTCTCTACATAACTGTGCTTCACTAATTATTGGTCTTTCTAATGTTTCTGGGGGCGTGAGTAGCAGTGAAGGGATGTCTGTCCTTAGAGAATCCTAGATACTGCTCATTTATTAATATTTTTAAGTGGCATAATTGGGATTGAAATGATAAAGGCCAGTCTTCTGCCTGGTGTTTTAGTTTTCTATAGAGAGAGAGCTTTTGATATGTGGGGATATTTCTACATTCAGTCTCCACCTTCACCTACAAGCAGTATATAATACAATCACAGATGCATAGTGTGAATCTGCTGATTGTGTGGCTCAGTTTTTAGTGTGCTGTTCAGCCTTGTGGACCTGATCCATTATCAGGATTTGATCCATTATCAGGGAGCAGATGGAGGAGAGAGGCAATTGTGGAGAGTTAAAATTTTCATTAAATCGTTGGAAGCTGTTTATGTGCATAGTTCTCATTCTTGTTCCAGATTTATTGCTGTTTATCTTGCAGATGTTGATCCATAGAAGAGCTTATAATTATGATTTAAGCCTTTTCGGGAAGTCAAAGGGAATATATATCCAATAAATAAAATGCAAGATTCCATTCATTTTCTTGTCCTAAAGTGTAAGTGTTGTATATTCCAAAAAGCATAAAGAATGTTCTAGGACTATAACAAACAGTTTCCCTTCCCTTTTACATGTAAATTATGTATATGCATTTTGTATTTCAGCATAAGAGTATTTCTAGCATACTATTTTTGCAAACAGCATTTCTTGAAGATAATCACATAAAATTACAGGTTTCTAAATGTATCCTCTGTATGAGAGATTCTGTTTTGTTTTCAGGATGAGTACATTTTATTGAACATGGCCTGCCTGCCTTTCCTATCTTACATTTTTGCAGATGTTAGTTCTGCTAGATTCAGTGGGATTTGCCATCTAAAAAGTGCCTCCAGCTTTTGTGTATTCCCCCCTCCTGTTCTCAGATTCTAAATAGTGCCATTTGAATACAGACATATAAAAGAATAAGATTCCTCATAATTTTCAAAATACACTTTGAATGGGATGTTTTTAGTGTATTTCTCTTTCCACTTGGTTTTAATGTATCTTTCTGGGAGTTGTGGTTATTTTGGCCTTTTTTGTTGTTGTAAGTTGCTTTGGGTTGCCCTGGGCAAGATAAAGTGGCTGACAAATTTAATAATAATAATAATAATAATAATAATAATAATAAAGATCAATTCAGGTGCATAGAGTATTGCATACATGAATAGACCAATCTTCAGAAAACAAAGTTGACAGAGCTTGAAGAAACAAGATAATGTCTAGAAAATGCTGGACAATTTTGACTACCCAGTTCTATACTCTTGTAACTATGTCCGAATAATGTTATTATTCTCTGTGACTGACTTTTATATCTGTCTGAAAAAATTGCATTTTTTCTGTTAGCAAAGGTAGTCTCGCTCAGAGGATGGAAGGAAATAGATTGTCATAGTAAGTTGATAGAATATGTTTGCAAAACATAGCTCAAATTTGTCCCCTTTTTACTGAGGATTGTTGTATAAAGCCATCGTTTGTAACGCTTCGTATACTTTACAGGAGCACATCTATGTGCTTTGCAGAAGCATACTACCCTGTGATGTTTTGGTGCAGACACAACTGAGAGAGGCTACAAAGGGGCTTCGCATGCACCACGGGCCTTCTTGCAGCAGCTGTCACATTTGGCGAGGAGGATGCTAAGGAAGCGTTGCATTAAGCTAGCCCAGCAGATACAAATTAGTTCAGCGAAGGGAACACGTTTGTGTGCACAGCAGGTGTGGCTGCACAGTTAGGCCACTGGTATTTTGCACGAAGCAATCACTCTGCACTGCGAGAGAGGCTGCTTTTCACGAAGGGCAATATCCATAGCAGAGTGGGGAACAGATGGCTAAAAAGCACTTGACCTTATCATACTTCGTTATAAGAATAAACAAAGTTGCAGAAGCTTTTTCCTCTGTGGCAGCAAACCAAACAGTAAACAGAAAACACACACTTTTAATCTTTAAGCTGTTTGAAGCCTACTTTGGGGAGCACAGCAAGAAAGGTGCATCTAAAACAAGCAAATGTTGTGTCCCCTAAAAGACTTGCAGTGAATAGGCCAGGCATATCCCAAAAGGAGCAAAGCTGCACAAATGTATAGCATTGCACTGTAAAGTTACTGTTAGGCAACTTCAAGAATGGTTTCTTTTCAGCAATTCAAAAAAATAAAAACCATGCCAGGCTTCTTTTACTTTACCGGGGTTATGTTTGTGAGTAATTGTTCAATCACAGAAGAAAGGATGGCCCACAGCTTAACCCAGGGGCCAGCAAACTTTTTCAGCAGCAAACTGTCCCTCAGACCTTGTGGGGGGCTGGACTATATTTTGGAAAAAACCCCACGAATGAATTCCTATGCCCCACAAATAACCCAGAGATGCATTTAAAATAAAAGCACACATTCTACTCATGTAAAAACACATTGATTCCCGGACCATCCACGGGCCAGATTGAGAAGGCGATTGGGCTGGATCCAGCCCCCGGGCCTTAGTTTGCCTACCCATGGCCTAACCCTTTGACGTATTCACATTCCTCCCTATTTAAATAGCGAGTCCATATAGAAGATGTTTAGTGACCTTTTCAGAAAGTTCAGAAAGGTGATTCCCATCACCCCCCACCCCCACCCTCTGAATATACATAAGGGTCTGGTGGATTCTGTTTCAGTGTATCTGACGAAGTGTGCATGCACACGAAAGCTCATACCAAAATAAAAACTTAGTTGGTCTTTAAGGTGCTACTGAAGGATTTTTTTTATTTTAATAGGGAATGTATGTTTAAAGGTGGATTAGAGAAGATGTGCTTGGAGCTATCGCCATTGTGCTAACTGCTACGAGAAAAAAGGTCTTTCTCCCAAACCTTTCTCTCAAACATTGAGTGCAAAGCCCTTTTGTTCATATTCATATGGTTACTGCAAACTTATATGTATGGAGAATATCTCTATATAAATTCAGAACTCAGATATGTTTCCCTGAATATGGCCTTTCTCAATCTTTCCTCTTCATTATGAACAAAACCATAAATACTTGTAAAATCTGCAGCACCTTCGCTCGCAAGTGCCATCATTTATCAGCTTTATTTATTTTCTGCCAGTTTTCACTATTGGAAGAGGTTTAATCATCTCATCCTGTCACTGATGAATTTTTTCTTCACAGAACTGGACTGCAGGCTTCTGATAAGAACTAAAAGATGTTGTCATCCTGCTGGTCATTAGTTGGAAAAATTATTTTATACTTGAGGTTGTTGGTGGTTGATAAAAACATCTTTCTAAAATAACCTAGTTCAATAAGCCTGAGCATTGCTCTTTAAAAAACTGAGCTTCATGAGAAGCTACATGTATGGCTGATTCTCATGCAAGGTTTCTTCATGGAAGGCACAGAATATTACCTTAAAAGCAGACACCTTGTTGCTTAGGCTTTTTTTACCTTAGGGCCTTAGGCAGATGCCATAGGCAGTGCTGAGACTGATCAGGGAAATGTAAGAAACCTTAGCCTTGGGAGCAGAGCATAAACTCAGGCAATAATAATAATAATAATAATAATAATAATAGTACCTTAGAGACCAACTAAGTTTGTCATTGGTATGAGCTTTCGTGTGCATGCACACTTCTCCAGATAACACACGAAAGCTCATACCAATGGCAAACTTGTTGGTCTCTAAGGTGCTGCTGGAAGGAATTTTTTTTATTTTGTTTCGACTACGTCAGACCAACACGGCTACCTACCTGTAAATAATAATAATAATAATAATAATAATAATAATAATAATAATAATAATAATAATACCCCACCCATCTGACTGGGTTGCCCCAGAAAACATAATAAAACATTAAACATTAAAAACTTCCTTATACAGGGATGCTTCCAGATGTCTTCTAAAGGTTGTATAGTTACTCATCTCCTTGACATCTGATGGGAGGGTGGGCACTGCTATTGAGAAGGCCCTCTGCCTGGTTCCCTGTAGCCTCACTTCTCACAGTGAGGGAACTGCCAGAAGGTCCTTGGAGCTATGTAGATCTCAGTCTCTGGGCTCAACGACAGGGGTGGAGATGTTCCTTCATATATACAGAGCCAAAGCTGTTTAGGGCTTTAAAGATCAGCACCAACACTTTGAATTATTCTCAGAAATGTACTGGGGGCCAATGTAGGTCTTTCAGGATCGGTGTTATATGGTCCTGGCGGCCGCTCCCAGTCACCGGTCTGGCAACCGCACTCTGGATTAGTTGTAGTTTCCAAGACACCTTCATGTAGAGCACATTACAGTAGTTCAAGTGGGAGATAACCAGGGCATGAGTTGCCCCAGTTTTTTTTGAGGGGCAGTGGCTAGCAGTTCCTTTCTAACTCTTACATGGGTGATACTAGCTGGCTACCACTTAGCTACTTGTAGCATGGAATGGTAGCTTCAGTTTCGCAGACTCCATGTGTCTACTTCAATGCAGGCAAATCTGGGATTTGGGTTGACCCTTCTACATCTGGTAGTCTTCTGGCTTCAAGATACTAGATAGGAAACCATACTATTGATTGATTGATTGATTGATTGAATTTATATCCCACCATCCTGAAGGAACCCAGGGTGGCAAACACAATTTAAAAAATAAAAACATTCTAAAGCAGTTAGAACATTCTGATTACAATTACAGTTTAAAAAAATCTAGAAGCAGTCATAGTTAAAAACATACTAAAAGTAGTTACAGTTCAAAACATCATTTCATCTCCTGATCTCAGGGTTGCCAGGAACAGTATTCTTCAGCCACCAAGTGTCTGGGTGATGTTTTTAAATTGTTGCTGAAAGTTAATAATGATTGAGACAGATGCACCTCACTAGAGAGGGCATTCCACAAACGAGGAACCTATATCAATATTGCCTGAATAATGCATCTGTTGAGGGCATGACTGAGCAGTTACAGTTTCCCAGCATTTTGGAGCTTGAAGGAACATAGAAACCCCTTAACATGAAATATTAAACCAAAAAACGTTTCCGTTAACTGAATGCAAAATTGTATTAGTGGTTGTGTGTAATGTGTGTGCTGTAAATTAGGCCAGGGGTTCCCAACAAAATTTTCTCGAGGACCCCTCATTGAGCCGCTATTGTGACAAGGACCCCCATTAATTCCTAATCCTAAAATAAAAAAGTGAGAGCCAAATTAAGAGTCTTTTTAATACGTTTTTTACAGTTACAACAGAGTACTCCATCAGTATACAGTTAGTTTTAATTTTCAGTTCTTAATGAGATGAGTTAAATCTGTCCTTTGAGTCCATTATTTCTGAAATATTAGGTTCCAAACTTGAAACTTTCACTCTGAAATCCGACTGCATGTCGAGCCGATTCCTATACTTGTTTTTCATGAAACACATGGAAGAAAATGCTTGCTCACACCGATATGTGGTTGCAAATGGAAGGATCTTTTTCATTGCCTTATCTCCAAGTTCCTTGTAGTCTTTGCGTGCTGATGCCCAGAAGTCTGTAATTTTATCACTGATGAAAATGTTTTTCATCGTACCACAGCTTGACAGATCCACAAGTTGATCTTGCTCTTCTTCAGTGAGGCCTTGGATTTTGTGTATTTCTCCACAGCTGAAGGGATTCCGAATCCACCTGTCGTCAGGGTCAGGTTCAGGGAAATACTCTCTAAAAGTGGTGGCTAGGCTGTGTAGATGCTCGGCTACATTGATCTTGATCTGCTCAGGCAAATTCTCCTCTGATGACTCCAAGAATTGTTTTAAAGTAGAAAAGTTAGTTAGTGACTTGTTTTCTATCCTTGACGCCCAGATCTGACACTTTTTGACCATAGCACTAATCTTATCCTCAACTTTGAACATGTCTACATTTTTTCCTTGTAAACTCAAGTTTAACACATTCAAGTGTTCAAACACATCAGCTAAGTACGCAACTGAGCAAAGCCAAGAGAAGTTAGTGAGAAAATCCGCGTACTTTGTGTCCAGAAGGAAGAGACGAACCTCGTCTCTAAGTTCAAAAAATCTTGACAAGATCCTACCTCGAGAAAGCCATCTTACTTCCGTATGAATAAGAAGTTGCTCATGCTCACTGCCGATCTCTTTACACAACAAAGAAAATAATCTGGATTGCAGAGGTCGTGTTTTAATGTAGTTGATGATTTGAACTACTTCTTTCAGAATCTTTTGCAAAGGTTCAGGCAATCTTTTGGCTACTAAGGCTTCACGATGTATACAACAGTGAGTCCATTTCACCTCAGGAGCTACTGCTTTGACACGAGTTTGAAGTCCTGCTTTATTGCCAGCCATTGCCTTTGCTCCATCCGTAGACAAGCCTACACATTTTTTCCAAGTGACATCGTGTTCATTGAGATAATTATTTAATGCAGTAAAAATATCGTCTGCTTTTGTATGCAGTAGTTCGCATGAAAAAAGAAAATCTTCAAACACTTGGTCCTCCCATAAGAATCGTGCGAAAACCAACATTATAGCTTTGTTTGATATGTCTGTGCTTTCATCCAATTGTAGAGCGTACATGTCACTCATGCGAAGTCTAGCCAGCAATGTTTCTTCGATGTTAACTCCCATATCAGTAATTCGTCTTTGAACGGTATTATTTGAGAGCGGGACAGTTCCTATTATCTTAGCAGCTGCATCACCTAACATTCTCTTGCAAAGTATTATTGCTGATGGCAGTATAAGTTCCTCAGCAATTGTGTGGTTTTTCCCACATTTAGCAACAAGCTGAGCCACCTCGTAAGACGCAAGGGTTGCATTTTCATTTACATTTGCACCACAGTGTTTGGCAATTGTTTTACGAGATGTTTTCAACTCTCCTAATTTATTTTTGAAAAAATCTAATGACTTACTTTTGAACTCTGGGTGCTTTGTTTCAAGATGGCGCCGGAGTTTTGCTGGTTTCATACATTCATTCGAAAGGCTTTCATAGCAAATTACACATTGAGGTTTAAGCTGTTCCTCAGGTCCAGTGGCCGTAAAACCGAATTTCAAGTAATCAGAGTGATATTTTCTATTTTTTCCAGTAAGCTTAACACTGGTCTTGGAAGGGTTAGACTTGCTTGCTTGAACATCAAATGCATTATCTTCCTCTTCATCTGTAGGCCTTTGTCGTTTTAACGAACCACTTTTTAACCAACGGTCCATTTTTAACTACGCGAACTGGGTCCCGGCCCGTTGAGAATTCCAAAAGCAATGTCCTTTCCAGTGAGCCTCGTTGGTGTGGTGAGAGGTGGGCTTGGGCCTGGACCACTGGGCTCCCACGCAAAAGCGGCTGCGGTTTGGTAAATCGAACCAAAAGTAATTGAATGTAAATTAGATCACAGGTATAAATTCATAAATGCTCACCTTTCCTTCTCTTTAATGACATCCTTATCTAATTATTATTTATTTATCCTCTAAGGAAATTTTATTTAATCGTTTATCTTATTTAATTCTTATTGAATTCAATTTTATTTTATTTTAATTTTTTCCTTCCTAAAATGACCGTCGTTGTCAGGCCGAAGCCACACACAAATCGGCGCCGAGCACGTGGGCAGATTTAAAATGGCGGCCCCCACGTTTCCCTGGCAACCAAACAATTAGTCCCTAGCTTGTAAAACACAGGGCCACCGGCAGATAGAACAAGGGACACACGAACCCCCACCCCCACACCGTTCTCAGCTGATGGAAGGGGGAGAGGCAGATGCTCACAACCGCGGCAAAACTCACGTGGAAGCCAAGGAGATCCCCGGCGGAGCGCGGTATACTGGGGAATGGTCCTGGCCAACCGCTCTTCTGTTTCCAGGCTCAGCTGGCCCCCAGCGTGGACTGGGATCGAGAGGCAGTAGTACGTTGCGGAGAGGCAGCCGCCTCGATCCTGCAACCTATGCGGGCTCCCAAAGCCCCGGTCCTGCAGACCCTGGTAGACTCCTTCTGTAGGGTCCTTCGGGCTACCGCTGCAGTCCGGACTCCCTGCTGGAAGAAGCGGGGCGCGCGCGATATAGAGGCGAAAACACGGCAAGGCGCCCGGCAGCTTGAGACTGCTCCCGGGAGCAGGCAAGCCAAGAAACGAACTGGGGCGAGTGCAATCTGCTGCGCTGCAGCAACCTCGAGCCCTAAACTGCCTCCTTCGCCGATGCCTTGGGCCGCGCACACACACCCTCCGCCTCCCAGCTACCGGTAGTTTAAAAGAGGGGAAAGCCCCGCTTCCCGGCTGACCCGATTGGTCAGCCTGGTTATGACGGAGGCGGGAACTCCCCCCTCGCGAGGGGGCTGAGATCTCAGCCCCCATCGCGAGAGTTCAGTTGGCCAAGCGAGAGTTCAGTCGGGCTGATTTGGCGGCGCTGGCACGTTGGTCGACTTTAGGAGCTCCGCGCCAGCGTGCCCGCCGCCATGGGGAGGTGATCTTGCGGACCCCTCTGGCATAGCTCGCGGACCCCTGGGGGTCCGCGGACCACTTGTTGGGAACCACAGAATTAGGCAGTGCAATTTAGGTTTGTCTTTCCCTTTGACATGGCATGCTGCCCCACAGGGCCTGCTCTACCATTAGGCAGAATGAGGTAGCTGCCTCAGGCAACAGATGATGAGGGACAGGAAGCAGACTGAGCTGTATTTGCCATCTGGCCCCTGCCCTGTGACACCTAAGTTAGCCGACTGCCCTCGAGAACATTGCCCCATTGTCAGCATTGAAGAAAGACCCAAATACCTGTCCAGTCAGCCTTTGTCTAGGAGGGGAGGGATGCCACCTTGTTGTTCACCTCACCCCAGTTTCCTAAAGTTAGGGGAAAGAGAAACCCTTTCACTCGTATTTCCTATTGGTTAAAACGATAATTTTAGGTTTTAACAGTGCAATCCTGTGCATGTTGGCTCAGAAATATTGCACTGGGTTTACTGAGCCTTACTCCCAAGTAAGTGAGTATAGGATTGCATGGTTCATGCTATACATAACTCATCAGACAGGTCAGCCGTATTTACCTTAAATACATTTTGCTACTGCATTTGCCTTCCCAGTTCATAAAATGTATTTGTGTACTATAAAGGGTTCTTACATTTTTTGTAGTGTCTTTTTATATGCAAATGATATAGAATTTTAAAAAAGACATGCTCTTTTCATTGCAGAAGGAGGACTATCCTTTGAGACATTTTATTTTTATTTCAATCTATGGGCTTCAACCAAAATAATGGTGGTCCTTTTGGTATGTTTTTGGAGCAGTGTTGTACAGAATTTCCTCAAGAAGTTTTCTTATTCCTTTCCCCTGTTGCTTTTGTTTTTGTTTTTAACTTTTAACCTAACAACACAATGTACAGTAATTGGAAGTGAATGCTGTTTTCTTGTAGAGCTGGCTATCTTATGTTTCTGGGAATCCTTTAATCTTCTTGCTCTTTCTGTTTCCTCCTGGATTAGCAGGAAACTGTCAGTCACCATCATCTGCAGTGATGCTGGTGGCCGTCTTTCTTCAATAGCTGTGTATTTTGTCTCTGTAAGTAAGGGGGAAAGGTAAAGATAGATGCACCAGCCTTGTCTTGGACCGCTAGAGCTGGCGAATAAAAAACATCTTATCTTTTATTATTCAGCGGCTGCACACCCATGTTATTTATTCCCTGTTCCTTACCAGATTTAGGCTGCCATTCTTATTGGAAGAAGGATTTGTGCCAGGTTCATTGTGCTAATTGTAAATAATGCTCGTATGTTGTAAATGATAATGACAGCGATGATAAAACAAGTAGAAGCCAGAAGGAGAGACAAGGGCTCCTTTTACATCTTAGAGGCTGCTTTTTTAAAAAAAAAAGAAAAATCAGGCAAAAGATAGGTAGATTAACACTAGTCTTGAAGCCTGATGTTTTACCAGCTGTCTCTGAAGAGATGGCGATTTTTCACCCTGTCAAGCTAGAGGGGAATATTCAGTGTACATAAACTACATTTTCCCGCTGCAGATATAACAACACTTCTTTTTTCTTATGGTACAACATATTATTTGTTATTTGTTAAATTTTCCTTAGGCTAATTACCCACTCACTTCTAAATGACATTGAAATGTGTATGGTATAACACTTTACAAATACCATTTTTAATTTTAAGAAATCCTAGGCATTCCTAGCTCACATTGGTCTACCTTCATTTCTGAGTTGCTGCATTAAAAAAAGAAATGTGTTCAGTTCTACTATCTAGTATATGCAAATAGATGATGCCGATGAAATGCACATGATAACGACATCACTCAGCTAATAACTTGACACATGCAGCATTCACCCTGCAAACATGGTTATTTTCAATTACCGTAATTATAATATATGAATCACAGCACATGTAGAAATGAATCCTTCATAGTAGTTGTTGCCAAAAAACACATTCTTTTGCATTAAGTAGGGGCCTTACACTGCAATCCAGACCGCAGCCAGGGAACAGCAGGGTTGTATCTGCAGCCTTGCCATTCAAACGGGACTGAAGGCATAGGAAGGCAAATCACTGGAGTTGGTGCAGCAATCGGTTCCAAATTGGGCCCAAACAGTAGGGCTGAACTTGGGATCCAGCAGATTCTGGGCCATCACAGCCCTACCCTTGAAACATCCCATGGGTACCACTGATGGACAGTTGCACATCAGATTGATGCTGGCATCATTCCAAGGGCAGAGGCCAGCATGGCTGGGCAGAGGGGTATCTATCCTCAGTCCAAACCCACAACTCCAGCTTGCACAAAAGCGGTTTTGATTGCAGCCCCATTTAAGTAGTTGAGACCTCCAGGTATAGGGCGGTGTATAAATTGACTTTTAGAAAACATTTGAAGGCAGCCCTATTTAGGGAAGCTTTTAATGTTTAATAGATTATTGTATTTTAATATCCTTCTGAAAGCCGCCCACAGTGGCTGGGAAAACCCAGCCAGATGGGCGGGGTATAAATAAATAAATAATTTATTATTATTATTATTATTATTATTATTATTATTATTATTATTATTAAACTATAACAACAACAACACAGTTGTGTTCTTAGTGATGATTCAGAGGGGTCCTTGGAGGTTTTGGACAAACCTGAACAACAGATAATGTCTGCACATTACACACACACACACACACACACTGTATGTATGTGTGTGTGTGTGTGTGTGTGTATATATATATATATATATATATATATATATATATATATATAGGTAAAGGTAAAGGGGCCCCTGACCATCAGGTCCAGTCGTGTCCGACTCTGGGGTTGCGGCGCTCATCTCGCTCTATAGGCCGAGAGAGCCGGCGTTTGTCCGCAGACAGCTTCCAGGTCATGTGGCCAGCATGACAAAGCTGCTTCTGGCGAACCAGAGCAGCGCACGGAAACGCCGTTTACCTTCCCGCCGGAGCGGTCCCTATTTATCTACTTGCACTTTGATGTGCTTTCGAACTGCTAGGTGGGCAGGAGCTGGGACCGAGCAACGGGAGCTCACCCTGTTGCAGGGATTCGAACCGCCGACCTTCTGATCAGCAAGCCCCAGACTCTGTGATTTAACCCACAGCGCCACCTGGGTCCCTATATATATATATATATAGGTAAAGGTAAAGGGGCCCCTGACCATCAGGTCCAGTCGTGTCCGACTCTGGGGTTGCGGCGCTCATATACATACATACACACAGTCTCAGCATGCCTGCCTTGTGAAATGTTGGCAATGAAGGCACATTCATCTACTTGCATGTCCTTCACCAAAGCAGAGGAGGCAGCGGTTGTGCCCATTGCAGGTTTGCTAGTAAAAACAGAACAGCTGCACCAAGCTGGCTTTTGCAGCATAGACAAAGATGTCCCCTTGGCACCGAAAAAAGTAAACTGAATGTAGCTGTATAAATAACAACACTGTAGAGAGAAAAGAGAAAAGAAAGTAAAAATGGAAGGGCCTAATTTACATTCTTGGGGGGGAAGCGGACGTTTTCTGCTGGTATAGCTCAGTCGTTAGAGCATGGGACTCTTAACCTCAAGGCCATGGGTGCAAGCCCCACAATGGGCAAAAGAGTCCTGCATCGCGGGGGGTTGGACTAGATGACCCTCACGGTACCTTCCAACTACAGTTTTATTCTATGATTCCTCTTGATCATTGCCATATCCTTTTGGTCATGCTTACTAATGGTTGAGCCTGAGATTCCTGCCAAAACTCTTTCACCTTTCATTACAAAGTTCGGTGAACCCAGGGCTCTTTCTTCAGTGAGTACTAGGACAAAATTAGGCCACAGAATAATTTTTGGCTCTAGGTGTTGACCCTGTAGTAGAATGTATTAAATGGGATAAAAGGGGGGGCTTGCTTATTATCTTTATTTTTCCTTTCATACTTGTATAATTTAGTTCCATATGAGGAAATGCCACTGTGGGAGTAACTGTGTGTGGTTAAATGCATTTTGCAGATGGCAGTTTTTATATATTTCTTGGATGTATTTTGATTTTAATATCAAATGAAGTATAAAGAAAAAATAAGCATTGCAACTGTTTAAATTATAATGTAGAATATAGCAACATGTGGTGCAGTTAATCTTCCAAAGCAAGACCAAGTGTTGACAAATTTTGGAACATCTCCATTTTGCTTCTTTGCAAACCCAGCTAACTTGGCCAGCAGTACCATTGCCTCATCAATCACTCCTCCTAGTAGCAAACTCAGCTGGTGAGTGCTGACAGGATTGTTGCCAAAACAGGGCTACTGAGAAACAAGGTGGAGGTATCAGCACAGTCAGGTGAATCTCAATATATGCACAAATCCGTTTTTTAAAGCTCCCCCCCCCCAAACATGTAAAGAGGTGAACAGAAGCACTTATTTTAGCAGTGAGGTTGCATTGCAACATTTCATTGCAAGCCCTACACCTTTCCTTCTCTTTTGTATGTGTGTCATAGCGGCCCTTCTTAATTCACAGCTATGTTCACTGAATTTCATTTTATTGCTTTCTGCCTCCTCTTCCTAGTTATTTAGAGCAAAAGGGACACATTCAGTGCTATTTGGTAATCTATTCCTATCAGCTGAATCATTTGCCATCCCTTCCAGTTAGATTTTATGCATAATTCTGAATTTTTTAAAAAATCTTCTTAGATATTGTTTTATAAACATTGCCCTACATAACTTCTCTCACTTCCCTTTCATGGGTCAACAAATACTCAGTGCCATTAACAAAGAAAGAAATGGAAGTGTAAGTAATTAGTAGCCCTCTAAGCACCCCGTGCACAGGTATTATTTTTGTCTTTCGGCACTTCTGATATTTACAGTCAATTTAAAGTTAAATAGCTCTGGCAATCTGCATAATTACATTTCTTTTCTTTGTTTCATGGCCCTGCCTTGCGATCCGCACTCTGCTCTGTGCCTGCGCTTCCTTGCAGCACTTTTCTTGTCCATTAATTATTAAAAGAATAGCACTGCATAAAATATTGATCTGTTGCCTGACATTCATTTCAGAAATATATGCAGAGCAAAAAAAAGGTAACATGAGGAGCCTTTTCAAAAGCTCGCCATTCCACTGTTCTGATGCCTGAGCAGAGACTTTTAAAAATGCTAATTCTGCTTTACTTGCTATTAATTATGCATTCCATAACTATTCGATATGAATATTTTTCAATGGCGTGCTATTTTATTATTATTAAAAATTGACATTTTGACCAGTCAAAAGCATGCGTCTCTATAAAGGGATGTCATCTTAGTGGTGTTTCATGCCCCAGAAACCAAGAGGAGACTACTTGCCCACATAGTAATGATGCTTGGTGGTAAAAACAAATTAAGCGTAGACCCAGAATATCTCATAGTCAAACTTACCTACTGATAGCAATACAAAATGTTGATAGCACCAGCCTGCCAAAGGAATGGGTTCCAAACATTTGGTGACGGTTTCCAAATACGTAGGATGTTGTGACCATGAAGAAAAGTGTTAACTAACTCTGTTTCTCTGAACAGAACTAAACTATCACACTTTTGGATTATATGGCACCCTTTTCTGAAACAGCCCCAAACATGGACCCCTCATTTCCAGGCCTGAGGTGGAGTTACATCACTCTGCTTCAGTGTTTATCATACATGCCGGCTCCACACACCCCTTTTAAAAATAAATAAATAATAATTAGGGAGCCAGTCCCCCTCAATGTTCAGAGGGCATTCACCTCTGCTCCCTGGCTCTTTGCAACATCAGGATGTTGAGCAATGTTGCAAACATGATGTTAGGCTGTCACGTCGGGCCCTCTCCATCATCTTGTACTCAGACCCCTGAAAAATGTTGGTACAGTCCAATGGTACAGTCCATTGAAAACCAAGGCGCGACTTCCAGTTGGCTGCAGGAAGCTCCTGCAGCCAATCGGAAGCCGCAGAACCCCTGTCGGACAATCGGGTTCCAAAGAACGTTTGCAAACCGGAACACTCCCAGGTTTGAGGCGTTCGGGAGCCAAAACGTTTGACTTGCAAGGTGTTCGGGATCCAAGGTACGACTGTACAGAAATGTCATACGAAAAAACATGTTGCGGAATTTGTATGCACAGAAGCAGTTTTCCCATAGGGAGACTCAACCCCTTTACTTGGTAAATCTTTGGGTTCTTCGTACAGGCTTCCTACCTACAGTTCCATGTTAGTGTGTTGAAAGAGAGAGGCCCTGTAGTCTCTTTTCTGGCAGATCAATGCAATTCCTCTGCCACTTTTCTGATTGATGATATTTGTGCATGGCCAGTGTGGGAGTGTCATCAAGTAGCATTATGATTAGCAAGTGACAGCAGACTTTCCAGGTACACTATGATAGTAACCTGGCTTTTGTAGATCCTGTATAGCTGTTGCTGTGCTTTTGAATCTACTGCTGTGTGGACATAAGATCCCGATTCCATTAGTTAGCCCCAGTGTGGCAGCCACCCAACATATGGGGACCATATGATCATCTCGACCATGTTCTCTTATTCCTTAGCTTCGAATTATTTTATTTTAATTCAAGTTTCTTCTAGCAAGCAAACCCCTATTTCTCAGATGCTTACTGTTAATTCTCCCTCTTCCAAAGTTTTGGAGCAAAATACTTCTCATTGACTTGTGCTGTGCATCAAGACTAATATAGGGCTTTGTCTAAATGCCAGCATCCAGCTGTAAAGAAATGCATTTAATAAGATGAGCTTCCATACCTTGATAGCAGCAATCATGTAGGAAATTATAGGGGAAAGGATTTATGACCTAAGTGGAGATGGAAATTTAATAAGAGGCTTTCATCACGGCCACGGAAAAGTCATGGAGTTCTTTTAAGTGCAGTTCACATAATGCATGAAATGCACTTATTTTCCTAACATTTCTGTAAATATCTCATAGGTAGCGTGATTACATACTCATATGGAAGCATAAGAACATGAAAAGCAGAAAGGTTTCGTGACATCAATTTACTTTTTCTGCCTATCCATTCCTAACAGTTGCATGGCAGCTATTCCCTGTAGAATATAGCAACATGGAGCTCTTAAAATGCCACTTTAAATTAAAGTCAAGATGTTTGAAATGGCTAACTTATTTATGCTCTTGATGCAAATTTCAGCAATGGGCTGAGGCTTACTTTGTGCATTGCTTTCTCTGTCAAGAAGGCAGTTGGTGAAACTTTAGCAGCAAGCAGAGAGAAGTTAGAGCTAAAGCATATAAAAGCAAAAGGAAATATACATCTCTGTTCGCCTTAAAATAGGCATTTTATAAGATTTTGACGTGCAAAGCTATACTTTTTACGATCTGGGCCACATTGACAAATAGATAATACCTGCACGATATTTCACATTGCCTAAGACCTGTGCGTGTGCTGTTTGGATTCCTTGCTTTTCCTTGCTTTTGCATTCCATTTAATCACCACAAATACGTTGCTCATTATATCCCCCTGATTTTAATATTAATTCTGTTAAAAGCTCAACATCAAATGTTGCTGAAAATGACAGTGGCAAAAGAACCATTTCCCCATTTCATCTTCGAGAAGAATGGAGGGGTCTTTATTTCTAAGAGATACCTCCTTCTGGCATATCAGGAATCTGCAGCCTCACTGTTCCACCTCTTTTTGGCTATCTGCTACACCTGTCCTCTATCCTTTTTGTAGTAGTCTTGTTCTACTGTTATGGACGGGCTGGATGCAGAGGAGTGGCGGGAGGCAGCAGCTAGGGAACCCTCAAGGGAACCTCTGGGAAAGAAGGCTCTGAGCTTGGTGGTGGGACAATAATGAGTGGTTAGAGAGGGAGACGGAAGCAGGCTGGGAGGAGGAGCTGAAGAGGCAACAGGGTTAGGTGAGCAGGAAGAGGCCGTGGCAGAGAGCAGGCCAGAATCAGAGGCAGAGGCTGCCAAAGGGCAGAGGGGAGGAGGGCTGCTGAAGAATCCAGGGAGTCTTCCCCTCCCGCTGGAACCAGCTCTTCTCCTCCCTGGTCTCCCAGAACATGAATAAAGAGGGTGAAGCAAAGGGAAACAAGACAAAGGAGCCTCAGGTTACTGGGGAAGCACCTGGGAGGAGAGGAGCCTTAGAAAGCAGTGGAAGGATCTGTGTGATAGAACACACACAAGCTATATTTGGCATTCCATAGATTCGACACAATAAAAACCTGATCATATATTTACTCAGACCACTCGACTTCAGTCTAATTTTAAAGTAAGTAGGATTGCACTGTTAGATTAATTCTAAATATTTCATGGTCTCTGTGCAGCCCCACAGAGTAACAATGGAAACTTAACAGGCTAAAAGACTTTTGGTGAAAGCACACCTTCAGCCATTAGTATACATGCACAAAGCGGGGGCTTTGTGGAGCATTGCACGTACTTTGGCCTCAGCACCCCCTTCCAAAACGGACCTTGGATCCACTAAACTTGCAGCTTAGGCAAGCAGTCTTAGCATGCCTGCCTTGTGAAATGTTGGCAATGAAGGGGCATGCATCTACTTGCATGTCCTTCACCAAAGCCAGGCATAGGCAACCTTGGCTCTCCAGATGTTTTGGAACTTCAACTCCCATGATCCCTGACCACTGGCCCTGTTAGCTAGGGATCATGGGAGTTGTAGTTTCAAAACATCTGGAGAGCCAAGGTTGCCTATGCCTGACCAAAGCAGATAAAAATAATCTGAATGTAGCTGTACAAATAACAACACTGTAGAGAGAAAAGAGAAAAGAAAGTAAAAATGGAAGGGCCTAACTTACATTCTTGGGGGGAAGCGGAAGTTTTCTGCTGGGATAGCTCAGCCAGTAGAGCATGGGACTCTTAACCTCAAGGCCATGGGTGCAAGCCCCACAATGGGCAAAAGATTCCTGCATTGCGGGGGGTTGGACTAGATGACCCTCACGGTCCCTTCCAACTACAGTTTTATTATTCTATGATTCCTCTTGATCATTGCCATATCCTTTTGGTCATGCTTACTAATGGTTGAGCCTGAGATTCCTGCCAAAACCCTTTCACCTTTCATTACAAAGTTAGGTGAACCCAGGGCTCTTTCTTGTGACAGTACTCGTCAGTACAGAGTATCAACACCTGCTTTTTTTGCTGCTTATGGCAACCATTTTGTGCTAGTACCCATGATACTTTTATTAATACAGCGGTACCTCTTTTCCCAAATACCTCCATTGTCGCGCATTTCGGTTCTCGAATGCCAAAACCCTGGAAGTAAATGCTCCGTTTTCTAACGTTTTTCGGAACCCGAATGTGTGATGTGGTTTCCGCTGTGTGCAAGAAGCTCTTGCAACCAATGGGAAGCCGCGCCTCGGTTTTTGGACGTTTCCGAAGCCAGATGGGCTTCTGGAACGGATTACGTTCAAGAACTGAGATACCACTTCATATGAGTGCTGGCATGAAGTGGGGAAACCCATATTTGTGACTACACAGATGACCACTCAAAGAACCAAAGATATAAAGGCTAGCTAACTATTTTCCTTACGTACTCACCCTGAGCTTAGAGCTGGTTTACCTGAAAGTTAGTTATAGGGAAGAGAAGTATGTGTTTTACAGCTTTCAGGAACATTCAGCTGCATTTCTTTATAAGCAGTAGCCAAGAATTGGATTCTGCCATCTTTACTTACTTGAACACAGCTCTCATCTGTGTTTAGTTCCATTGACGTCAATGAAATCTACTCACTAAGCACTCCATTCAGATCAGGAATGTGAACATTTTGAATAGCTGTATTTTAAATTACAATCAGACTTGTGATTAAGGACAGTCTGGATTTCTCCCTAGATCAGCAATTAACTTTAAAAAAATGTTCTTTCATTTAAAGTGACACATAGTTGTCATTGTGTAGAAACATATTTCAATATATTACAATGAGCTACTGAGGATAGCATAAAAACAAACATAATCTGTTAATGAATCATTAGGCAATAAGCCCCTTTGTGAAGATAAGATTTAGTACAAAGATTGACACTCTGGTCCTGATTTTGCAAAAAAAATGGACTATTCTGTTCTCAAGATAATCAGACACTAGTAATATATCTCTTACTTGCTAACTATAAAATTGTAATGTGTGCATTAACTAAAATATCAGTCATATGCTTTGCTGATCCATTTGCAAAAATGTGCTGACTAGCAGCTGTAGATGAGGATGACGTTAAATAAAGAATTATAATGAATCTGCAGCAAGAAACTTTAAGCTTTCTCCTCCACTCATTATAAAATGTATTAAAGTAACCTGCAGACTGGGCATATATTTTCAAGTCCCTCTAAAGTATTCTAATCACTCACTAATAATTCATATCCATTTTGACCCATTTTCCCCTGACAGTCCTAAAAAATAAAATAAAAAACTAACGAAAGCTAGTATTGTGGAGTTGGAACTAAAGTAAACACGACTGTCCTTTTGCTCCTCTGTGACTCCCAGTTGTATACCGAGTTGCCTTTTCTGCCACAGATGGAAGAAAATCATTAATGCTTCTCACAATGAATGGCATTCGCTCTGCAAGAAGGATCATCTGATATTCTAGATGGATAGACATGGAAGCACAAAGTGGGCAGTCACTGTCTTGTACTGTACTTTGATCCATCACAAAGGAAGTCCTGGAACTATCGTAAAGCATGAGATTGTTAATCCCAGGGTTGTGGGTTTGAGCCCCATGTTGGGCACAAGATGCCTGTATTGAAGGGGGTTGGACTCGATGACCCTCATGGTCCCTTCCCACTCTACAACTCTATGGTTCTGTGGATGAGTTAAATATCCCAGGAATTGTTTTTATAATGAAACAACCTATTTCCCCACCACTTTTACTAAAAGGTATTCTCTGCAATTGCAAGTATCTGAGTGGCAATCCATCTGCCCTGTGATCATGTGTGGTATAAGGTTTTGTTTTGTTTTAAAAAAATGTATATAAACATTTGAGATCCTGGTCAGCTGTTGAGTCTGGCCATATGGAAGGACAATAGTACCATACTCATACTTCTCCACAGTTATCGTTGTTAGCAAGGAAATGAGAATTTATATATATATATAAACATATTATAAAATCTAGGCTCCCACATAGATTTAGGAGTGCATCAGTGTTGACAAACCCTGGAATAAATTCTGAACTAGATTAGAAAACATTTTGTTATCCCTTCCATACATCGAAGGCTGATCGCCGAAGAATTGATGCTTTTGAATTATGGTGCTGGAGGAGACTCTTGAGAGTCCCATGGACTGCAAGAAGATCAAACCTATCCATTCTTAAGGAAATCAGCCCTGAGCGCTCCCTGGAAGGACAGATTGTGAAGCTGAGGCTCTAATACTTTGGCCACCTCATGAGAAGAGAAGAATCCTTGGAAAAGACCCTGATGTTGGGAAAGATTGAGGGCACTAGGAGAAGGGGACGACAGAGGACAAGATGGTTGGACAGTGTTCTCGAAGCTACGAACATGAGTTTGACCAAACTGTGGGAGGCAGTGCAAGACAGGAGTGTCTGGCGTGCTATGGTCCATGGGGTCACGAAGAGTCGGACACGACTAAACGACTAAACAACAACAACAATCCCTAACATCTTGACTCAGGTGAAGGCGTGCCTGTTCCACCAAAAAAAACCCCTGCAACCAACCAACCCGAGATCTGAGCAATGTCCCTTCTTTTTGATGGTTTTGTCTGGCTGCCCCAGGACTCACCTTGTTTTGAGCATCCTGTGGCTTTATTTCCTGTAAACATCTGTAAAGTGAGAGAACTGGTAATATCCATCAGACATTTTGTCAAGGCTTTTTATTTCGCTATGCTGTTAATGTTTAATTTTTAAGTCTTCTAATTGCTGGTCTTTGCTTTTTAATCTGACTGCTGGTTTTAAGCTCTCTTTTTATTATGCAAAAGCCGAAGTATGGTAACAGCTTTATTAGAGAACCGACCAAGGTGTCACAATGCCATGAACGTTTTCCAACTTTTTGCAAATATGAAACCTGGTAGTTACTTGGCTATGTTTACTATTCCAATTGGAATACTCCAGAGTAACTGTGAGCTTTTATTTCCAGAAATAAAAATGCATGAATGTCCATTGTTGCTTTGTCCCAGTGGTCCTTTGTGCAATCTAAATTCTGTTAATCCATCTTTCATAGTGTAATCTAATTAAGTTTGCATAATGCCTTCTGCACACCATCTTAAAGAGGGTTTGTTGCAAGCTGCAGACTTTGGGACTTTTCCGTCATGTGTGGTTTTCCATTCTCATTTCCCCCTCCCCCGGATGTTTTGTTTAGCATCCAGCAGCGCTCGGAGGATCTCAAAAGCTTATTATTTGGTGACATTTCAGATGATGGTAATGAAAGTTTTACCCTACAGTGATTTTCTCATTTATTTTAATAACTTAGCATTCTTTTGTGGCAGTGGGTCTGAAATACCTGCAGAGCCCCAAACATGCAGGGACATCCCATTATCTTAAATGAGAGGGGCAGGTTGCGGGGTGGGGGAAGAGACGCTCCATATCTAGTTACAGGTAGGTAGCTGTGTTGGTCTGCCGTAGCTGAAACAATTTTTTTTAAAAAAACCTCCTTCCAGTAGCACCTTAGAGACCAACTTAGTTGGTCTCTAAGGTGCTACTGGAAGGATTTTTTTTATTTTGCTCCATATCTACAATAGGATACCTGTACACACATGCATAAAGAGCACCATGTCATAGATCGTGTTATTGAAGACATAGGATTTTTTTGGGAAGGAGAATATGGTTGTATTGTAGCTGTCGGGTGCTTTAAATCACAAACAACCAGTTTATTTGTTTCAGTTGTGCTTTTTTAAAAAAAACCCTTCAGGTGAGCATCTTTTACTGCCTATTTTGAAAATGTTTTATCTGGTTTTTATCTTTGTTCTTTGGATATTTTTCTTTTCGTTTTGGGGGGGGGGCTATTTCTTTCAGCTGCAGTAGATATGTCCTTATAATATGCAGGTCATGTTGGAGGAACTTTTGTTCCAAAAAGCAGTATGTATGTGTGTGAACTATCATAACAATAGTAATAGTAATAATAATAACTTCTAAGATTGCTGAGCTTTGTCTATGTTGTGACTGTCAAAATGATCTCTAGTGACTGTTAGGAAAGACGTAGGGAGGGGGAAAGTGTTTGATTAAGGACCTGGGGGAGTTGAGCCTTTTGTTCTGAATTTAGGGCTGGTAAGGAAGGGGCCCAGGTGGCGCTGTGGTTAAACCACTGAGCCTAGGGCTTGCTGATCAGAAGGTCGGCGGTTCAAATCCCTGTGACGGAGTGAGCTCCCGTTGCTTGGTCCCAGCTCCTGCTAACCTAGCAGTTCGAAAACACGTAAAAATGCAAGTAGATAAATAGGAACCGCTATAGCGGGAAGGTAAACGGCGTTTCCATGTGCTGCTCTGGTTTGCCAGAAGCGGCTTTGTCATGCTGGCCACATGACCTGGAAGCTATACGCCGGCTCCCTCGGCCAATAATGCGAGATGAGCACGCAACCCCAGAGTCGGTCACGACTGGACCTAATGGTCAGGGGTCCCTTTACCTTTACCTTTAACCAAGAGGAAAAGGGGCAAGGCAGCACAGGGGCGTACCCAGGATCAAAATTAGGGGGGCAAGGGGCGGGGCCAAGGCACGGGAGGGGAGGGGCCACAGTGGGAATGTGGGCGGGGCTACGTGGCCTGCGCCTCCCAGCTGTTCCGAGGAGGTGGCCCCAGGCTCCCGCTCCCCGTGCGCAGC
The DNA here is from genome assembly GCF_963506605.1 of Zootoca vivipara. Taxonomy (NCBI): domain Eukaryota; kingdom Metazoa; phylum Chordata; class Lepidosauria; order Squamata; family Lacertidae; genus Zootoca; species Zootoca vivipara. Next base: position 18,786,861 of record NC_083286.1, read on the forward strand.
TCCAGAGGCACGCGGGGAGCGTGAGCCTGTGGCTGCCTCCTCCGCGCCTCCCTGGGGCCGCCATGCTGCGCCCCTCAGCCTTTTGCTTCTGGGGGGGGCAACTGCCCCCTGCCCCCCTGCCTACGCCCATGAGGCAGCAGGAAGGTTGTTCTGGTACAGCCAACGCAGCAAAGACAATCAGCCATTTTGTGCTTCCTTCCTGCCCATCTTCCACTTCTTGGTTACTAACAGTGATTCCCCACATTGGGAAGCTAGGCAAACCATACTGCTCTACCTTCACTGACCCTAGTTAGTCTCCCTCCCCCCTTCAGTGGCAAAGGTTGCCACAAAATCGTCTTTCCCCCCATTCTTTCCCCTCTTCTTTTTGTAACTGTGGCTGTGTTGTGGTGCTTGTGTACACATGACTCCCAGAGGCACAACACTCTGGGAAAATGAACATGGCAGCCACAACAGTTTGGAACTTTTTCTGCAGCATACCCACTCTATAAAACACCCTATAAAAAAATAAAATAAAAATCTGTGGAGGGAAAAGACATTGCAGCAACTGCAACTGATAGCCATTGTCATTTGGAGGCCTGTATACACAATGGGTGGCTTCATCTGCACTCCATAATTGTGTCCTAGCAACACCACTGATCCCCCCAAACTGTCAAAGCAGCGAACCTGTCACACTTATCAGGCATAATCAACAAGTTATAAGTATTGAACACTTAATAATAGCTTTAAAACCCATTTTAAGAGTAGTTTATAAATTCACCTGTGAGCTTCACTTGTTGGCAGTGGAAATGAACATTGGCTAGTTTACCTGAAGCCCACACAGCCAGTATACCTCTTGTGTATTTTCTGTTCCTTCAGTGTTCCTGGATGCTGTAAGTGTGTACTGTGATGCTTTCTTTGGTTGCTGCTCAACACTCACTCTACCTCGGATGTTTTTATCACCAACCTCTCTAATCGTTTTCATTGAAAACCGTCATTGATTTTGCCTGCCAAGCTTTTCACCTTGTCAAACATCTGAAGAGTTCTGAGAAGTCTGTTCTTTAAGTATTATTTCCAGATTATTTCCAGATTGTTCTATTTGAAATTTAAAATTAAAATATAGAGTTTTATCACCCCAATTCACTTCATAGCATTGATCATACTCAGAAACGCATCCTTATAAAACAGCCCGAGGAAGGAATTGCGCTCATTTTTTTCATGTTACAAGTACAACCAAGGGGAAATAATAAGGTAATCTCCGAGGAAAAATACGTTATATCTGTGTAGAGCGAGAAATTAAATTAGTAAATCAATCATAAACCTGAGAAGGAGGCTTACTATTAGTGTTCTATGGGGAAATAAAAACTTTGTTGGTAGAATCGTTATCGTAAGCTGCCCAGGGAACTTCATTATTGGGTGGCATATAAATACCATTAATAAATAAATGCTGCTAAGCCAGGTAACAAAATGCTTCACATGGTCAGACACCCCTTCTGAACACAACACCACAGTGCAGCTTGAAACTCGATATTCGGTTGGCTGCAGCTTTATTCAGTTCCCTAATGGGATTAGAAATCCCCTGCCCTGTTTGGGCATTCAGTTTCCATGTGTGATTGGAATGGCATGAGGACAAACTGGCTGACTGCCCTCTCCACCACATCTCCATGCCTATCACCACTAACCTCCATGCAACGGAGGGTGGATTTCTGCAGCAGGGAGCCTGATGTACACATGTAGCCACCCTGCATGGTTGAGAACCCTGACCATGCATGGAATACTGCAATAATGGAGGGACAGTGGTGCCAAGCACATCCACACTCATGTGGGGAAGAAGAGAAGAGTTTGGATTTGATATCCCGCTTTATCACTGCCCGAAGGAGTCTCAAAGCGGCTAACATTCTCCTTTTCCTTCCTCCCCCACAACAAGCACTCTGTGAGGTGAGTGGGGTGAGTGGGAATCTCCACTGGTCTCTTCCCAGTGGGGCTGAGAGACTTCAAAAAAGTGTGACTAGCCCTAGGTCACCCAGCAGCTGCATGTGGGGGAGCGGAGACGGGAACCCGGTTCCCCAGATTAGGAGTCTACCGCTCTTAACCACTACACCAGACTGGCTCTCTGGGAAGCTGAATGCCTGAATAGGGCTTACCTTGATTATGATTCTGCAGCCTTCTTATATGTTGTACCTTAGATCTACTATCTGTTACTGCTTTGGGGCAGGAAGTGAATATAGCAGGTGCAGAATCGCAGTGTCCATTGCCCAAATGCTCAGGAGATCTCCCCCACCTTTGATACCCTTATGAAACAGACTCAGATATTGAAAAGGAATCCGTAGCAATTTAATAGATCTGATCTGATCTGCACCACACATTTAAAACAGATCCAGTGCACATTTAAACCACACGACTTCTCCCAAAGAATCTTGACAACTGTAGTTTAAGGGTGCTGGGAACTTTTCTGTAGTCTCAGGATTCTTTGGGGAAGTCATGTGCTTTTAATTCGCCACCTTTCTTCTCCATATCTGGTACAGTGGAACCTTGGTTTTCAAGCATCTTGGAAGTTGAACAATTTGGCTTTCGAACCCCGAAACCCCGGAAGTAACTGCTTCAGTTTTTGAACAATTTTTGGAAGCCGAATGTGCCACGTGGCTTCCCTATTGAGTTTTCCGGACGTAAATGCTTTTGGAAATGCAGGCTTCAGAAGTTGAACGGTCTTCTGGAATGGATTATGTTCGAAAACTGAAGTTCCACTGTATTGGGAGGGGGTGTTTGAGGTGGGTGCTGTACACATTAAGGAAGTATTCGTGAAAAAAGGAGTCTCTCCAGGATGAAGCGTTAAGAAAAAATTCAAAGGCAATGGATTTTGCATGTGTCTTGACACTTCAGACTCTCTCTGTATCAACTCTTTTATCTTCATTGATATGAATATTAAGAGGATGTGCTACTTTGGCTTTCCATCCCAAGCCATTCCATTCTATTATGTCTGAATCTGAAGGATCGTAATGAATAATGTCTGAATACTATCACAAAGGCTACTGTGTCATTTTTCAGAGGCTGTTTATAAATCCAGTAAAAGCCTTTGCAGCTGATAAAACACACAGCCTAATGGGAGATTGGCATTTGTCTTTCTTGAAAAATGTTTAAACATATGTGATAGTGTGAAGTGCTTATCACTTAAGACAGAACTAATTAATCAACTTAAAGTATTTTTAAAGTCTGCAAATATATATATATAAAGTCTCCAATAAATCACATGAATTCATTTTTATTTTACCTTTTTATAACAGTGTACTAATTTTCATTTATAAAATATTTTGCACGTACATTTTTAAAAATTAACCCTATACGGTATTTTAAAATGGTTTAAGCTTTTAAAAAAGTTTTTACTGTGAAATATAACACGTAAACAAATAGAATGGCAGGATCTAAAATCAATAAAGGAAATGATAATGATATAGCAGATTCAAACCAGAGTTTCAGAATCACGTATTTCAAAAACATTATTATGCTGACTTTTTTTATTTCTTTAAAATATTTTTAGACTGCTGTTCAGCAAAGCTTCATAAACAGCTGTGCTAAGGGTAAAGACCAAATTTATTCTAAGTACTGTTTGCCTTACTATTTAATATATAACTATTTTTAAAGATTATTAGTGAATTATAACAAAAAAATGTTGCACTATAGCAGGCATAGGCAAACTCGGCCCTCCAGATGTTTTGGGACTACAATTCCCATCATCCCTGACCTCTGGTCCTGTTAGCTAGGGATCATGGGAGTTGTAGTCCCAAAACATCTGGAGGGCCGCGTTTGCCTATGCTTGAACTATAGTATATACCTATGATAATTCTCAACTACTACAAAGTATAATGGTACATATTTTAAGGACAGCTTTTCAAAATAGAGAGCTCTTGTAATAATTTGTTCCTTTAATCTACAATGGCTGTTGTTTTCAGGTGCAGCTGAGATCTAGCCTTTCAAGTCAGTATGTAATTCGTACCCAGCCTACAAATGCATGCCTGTCAACACTTGAATGTGCAGCTATTTCCCTGGCCATCATGGAGAAGAATGATGGTATTAAAGAAGTAGGTAATTTTACTCTGTTAATGGAATAATAGGGTGAGAACAAGGTTATTTCACAAGGCTATTTCACAAACAGGGCTGTATTTATTGGCCAAGGACCATATACTGTACTGTGCATATTTATAGTTGCAATTTGTTAACTTCAGTGATTTAACAGAGGGAAGAAGTTCTCATAAGCATTTTGCACTTCCTTGCATGCCATACATCAACACCAGTCAAAATTAGCTACTGCTTTTGGGATACTTCATTCCATACATTTAACTGTGCTCTTAAGTAAAGTTGCAACCATAATCCCATTTACCTGGGAGTAATGCCAGTTGAATTCAGTAGGGCTTACTTTGAAGTAGACATAGTTAGGATTTCGGTGCAAATTACATCTTTTTTAAACAAGATGTTTTTAAAAGTCAGCAAAAATATAGGTTCTAAAGTGAATCACAGACATATGTATAGCACCAAATTTAGACCCTTTGTTCTTTGTTCTTCTGACATTGGCTATTTAGAAAAGCAGAATAAAGGTTGTTAGATTGAAAAGTGTGCCACTCCTCTTTCCCCTCCGAGGTTACATAACTCTCCTTTTCTTATATTTCATAACGTTTCATGCTGAACCAAAGGTTGTTGAAGTCAGGCTAAGCAATTATCTTCTTTCATGGTAATGAAATACATAAATGTTTATAAATAGGTTAAACAGTTACTCTGTGGTCCAAAGGCATCTGTGGTGAACTCCAAAGAATAATAAGTCACTGCCAATCCAATTTCAACCAAGCAATTAATAACAATCATTCCTGCATGAGATACTCTGCAAAGATGACCTGAACAACCTTTGAAGTGAGCTTGAAGATTAAAATATATTTGTAAACTCATCCCAATGACTTGAAGCATTCTTCTAGCCTCAGCGTATGACCCACTGGGTTATTTCAATCTACTAATCAGCTTAAAACTGTCAGATGTCATTATCAGAATTGGGAAGATGACAGCTCTGGAGTTTTAAGTTTATTCTACTGGGTCAAAGAACCGGCAATAAGACATTAGCCTTTGCTGTGCAAGTGGATCTCATGGGTCTGTGATGGAAGACTCTGTCAAGATTCTAAAATGTCTCCAATGCACTTTGATAACCAACGCTGGAAACGCTACATGATTGTTAGCACTCCTAATGAGAATCCTAAGAACCAGTACTATAATGACTGTTTCTCATTGTGGGTTTTCAGAATAAATAGGCTTTGGGACAGGGCTTGGGAACCTTGACCCTCCATCTCCCATCAGCATCCATCACCATGGCCAGGGATAGGGAGAGCTTTCACCCAGCATCATTTTGTCAGCCACCACGCCTACCTGCCCTACACCTGACAGGTAAAGGTGTGACTCAGTTGCAAGTGGGGTTTACAGGCATTATCAATCACCGGATTGTCAGGCGTGGGGCAGAGGAAGCTACAGCTTGGCTGGGATGCCTGCAAAGCCTTGTACTTCTGCAGGTATAAAGCGTTGCTCCTTGGCCTGCATGGCTTGATTTCAAACCATGCTGGCAAGGGGAAATGGCTCACCTGGTCATATTGTGATGTCAAGTGACTGACAAACCTGACCCGTAGGTGGTGAGGGAGATGAGGATCTGTGCCCCAGATCCAGCTCCTCACTCCTGGTCTTTAAATGAGTTTATGGCATTCACAGCGATGGATACCCAATCTTAGGTAACCTGCCAGGTTTCTGTTTCAAGCTATTGAGGTTTGTAGCCAATTTTTGCTGAATTGTTAATGGGCATTGGCTGTTTCATACCTATCTGAATTGCGTTTAGCAATGAAAAACATATTGTTAGTGAACCTCCCTGTGTTTTGGTGTTTCTTTACTCCCAGTTTTATGGAATCAAATCTATCCCGTGAGTATTTGGAATATGAAGTTGTACTAAATAGTAGCACATTCAGAGTTAGAGAGTGGGTGGCGCTGTGGTCTAAACAACTGAGCCTCTTGGGCTTGCTGATTGGAAGGTCGATGGTTTGAATCTGCACAACAGGGTGAGATCTGTCCCACTGTGTCCCAGCTTCTGCCAACCTAGCAGTTCAAAAGCATACCAGTGCAAGTAGATAAGTAAGTACTGCTGTGGCGGAAAGGTAAATGGCGTTTCCATGCGCCCTGACACTTATCACAGTGTCCTGTTGCACCAGAAGCGGTTTAGTCATGCTGGCCACATGACCCTGAAAGCTGTCTGTGAATTAATGCCGACTTTCTCGCCCTAAAAGAGAGATTAACACTGCACTCCATAGTTGACTTTGATTGGACTTAACCGTCCAGGGGTCCTTTACCTTTACATTCAGGATTGATAAAGTTGCATGCAATTCAAAACTCTGCCTACCCTTCTTGTATTTTAGCCTTTGCAAGAAAAAATGTAGTTTTCTGTTGTGTTCCCTCCCTGCCTCCACCTTCCCACTTTTACCTAGCACCAACACAGTAGAGCCAAAATTAGGAACACCAAGAAATATGTCCAGGAAGCTTAGAGCACGACAACAACAAAAAGCATTGTATTAAGACCTGCAACTACTTTAAACAATGTGCTTGGAATTCTTCTGATCATTTTTATATCAAGCACACATTTCAGTATATTAAATATTTCATCTCGACATGTGATAAAATCCAGCCTGCAAGCTTGAGCATAGTTCAGTAGAAGCTCCCTTTGAAATCAGTGTGAGTTCCAGTGTGCTCAGGAGTGGGATATCAGTCATTTACTTGGTGCAATGACAAGCCTATGTGAACTCAAGATGAAATAATATCTGAAACCTATCTATAAAAGCTTTTTTCTTTCTCCATCTGTCTCCTTTATTCCAGACTGTCCTCCGTCCTCTTCAAGCCCTGTGCTCTTTCCAGCTTCAACACGGCGCCCAAGTTCATCACAGCAAGGAGCACCTTCTTAAAAATGGTTTATATGACAAGCCCATGCCAAAAAACAAACGCAAGCTCAGAAGAATGGAGCTCTTAGTGAATAATGTTAAAATTTAGCAATGTCATGTAGAATTAGATTTATTTTTTTTAAAAAAAGAAAGAATCCTTTAAAATAATGAAGTGGAGTTTGATAAGGATTTAATCCAGACAATCATCTCTTTTGATAATGGACAAAGTTCAGGTGGCAACTTGCCAATGAGTTCAAACATTATAATAATAATGAAAAGCAGAATGCCTGGACCATCAGGGAATAAACAAGAGATATCCGTCCCCCATACTCTCACCCCTGTTTATCAGTCTGTGATCTTTAGTATGACTTCTTAAAAAAAAATTATGGGAGGCTTTTGGCATCACTGCACAAGGAACATAATTTTTTACAAGGCAGCGGTTAGAAGAGAAATTTCCAGTATGGGGATTTTGATTTTCATCAGCAGTGGGAATGAAATAATAATTTTAACATTTTTTCCGTTTAATTTCTTGTTCTGATTAAACAATATATCATATAAACCTTTATGTCCAGTTCACATTGCGGGATGTTGGTAAGAACACACTAGCAAATGTGATCATTGGAGATCAAGTTATTTTGTCCTGTCACTCATGAGAGCAATTACACACTGCAGTACACTTGTATGTGATTAGCATGTACATTGTCAAGAGAGAACTCATCTCCGAAACATGCAGTGGATGTGAGCTAGGAAGCTGCAGCCAATTATAGATCATGATTAGGGAGGAGAGAGCTTAACCATGATCAGGCAACACACTAAGCCAGTGATGGCCAAACGTGGCCCTCCAGCTGTTTGGGGACTACAATTCCCACCATCCCTGACCACTGGTCCTGTTAGCTAGGGATGATGGGAGTTGTAGTCCCAAAACAGCTAGAGCGCCAAATTTGGCCATCACTGCACTAAGCCAAATCCTGGTTTAGCTGCCGCACTAAGCTAGAAGGGAACAGGGAGCAGCAAAGCAGGTGCAAACCTCACTCCAGGAGCCTGCATGCTTCTGCAGTCCTGATCAGCCATAGCTTGGCTTTCTGTGAGTTGCAAACTGTGTTTCCCACAACCTGGCCACATGTAATCCATGCTTGAAGAACCTCACAATGGGATTGCTACAATGCACTTTACATGAGCTACCATTGAAGACAATCTGATAGCCTCACCTCATGCAAAACACAGCTAATGCAAAACAGCCTAGCTGTTGAGCAAGTCAGCTAGATGGGACCAGGAGGCACTGATCCTTAAAGCTCTTCACTGCCCAACTTTGACCTACCAGGAAAATTTAGGACATAGATACATAAAAAAAGCTGAAGGAGCATCTCCCCAATATCTGCTAGCCTGTGTTCTTAGTTTGAAAAGGTAAACCACCGTGAGGTGCAAATATATGTATAAACAACCTTCACATATACAAGGAGATTCAAAAATGTGTGCAAAATCTCATGCTCGAAGTCATAAAAGTCCTGTATAACGTGCAATAATCAAGTCCGACAATAAAGTGTTATGATGTATCATGCGTTCTTATCTCTTCCCATATGTTCTTATCTCATCTGACGGGTGGCCAGCTTCTCCGTTTCACAGGAATGGTTTCCTCAGGGGGCGGACTCTTTCAAAGGTTCATGTGTGAAGGCTTAACAAGACTGCCAAAGCTCACAATTCTCAAAGATTGGTCAAGAAGCTGAGATAAGAACATATGGGAAGAGATAAGAACGCATGATACATCATAGCACTTTATTGTCGGACACATATATTTGCACCTCACGGTGGTTTACCTTTTCATTGTTTTGCCAACATCACCGTGTTGTCTGTTGTAGCTGCTACTCTGTGTTCTTAGTTTGACAGATAAGGCCCTCTTCATGATCCCACTGGTTGATATGGCCTGGGGGTGTGTGTGTCTGAGATAGGGACTTCACAGTGGTGGCACCCTGACTGCGGAATTCCCAGGGAAGTGCAGTTGCACCTCACAATGTTAATATTCAGATGTCGATTAAAAACCAATTCATCTGTGCATTTGGGCAACAAACTCTCTGGGATTCCTCAGTTTTGTTATTAATACCAATTTTTAATATCGTTTTTTAAGGATTGTAATTTTTAGTTAATTATTAATTATTGACTGTGTTTCTTACGTTGTGCACTGCCCCAAGCTCCTTTAGAAAGAAAGGTGGTATATAAGTGTAAATAAATAATAATAATAATAATAATAATAATAATAATAATAATAATAGGTGGTATCTGACAAAGTAGTTCCATTAATGCAAGGACTTTGGGCTCCACAAAGGAACTGTGCCTCACGTCTTTCTTGCACCCCACATGCGCCACCTAGATGCATTCTGGGGGTTCCCCTCAACCCTCCAGAGCACATTTGGGGGAGGGTATGTAGGGAGAGAAAGAGGAAGTTCAGTTGCACAAATGTAAATCCTTGTGCTGACGGATAGGGCTGTCTTACCCATAGGCGCTAGGGGTGTGAGGCACCCAGGCGCCGGGCTCACAGGGGCGCCAGGCTGAGAGTCCGGGGCCCAAGAGTTGAGTCTGGGGAAAAGCCCGCCCGTCGGTTGGAGCACCGCGACGGGCTCTTCTGCTGCTGGCGGCTCTGTGCCGCGAGTTCAGGGGCGACCAAGCCACCGAGATGCTGAGGCAGCCAGCCGGCTCCACCCTCCTGCACGCCCGGGACTGGGAAATCGGGGGGGGGGGCTGCACCGGGCGGATGTTTGCACCCTGGTGCCACATCTGCTTAAGACAGCCCTGCTGATGGAACTACTTGGTTGGAAACCACCCAATACTTTTTAGTCATGTGTCAGGAATTGACATTTTATAGCAATGTTACTATTGTAACACAGAATGAATATGTGGTAGAAGCTGAAGAAGAATGTCCTGAATCAATAATGTATGGTTAACTGTATTTTGTCTAGATGAAAGAAATTAAATCAATACTGCTGAAAATATGGGTTGCAAGGAAGCACTGTTAATGCCGACATAGAACATTCTTACTGTAGATGTATCCTGGCTGCAGCAGTTGTTCCTGTGAAAGCAGCAGCAATTAATTGAGCTTTGTAGCCAACACTTTCCCTTTTAATGGAGGATGCACTCACTTCCTTTGATTAATTTTTCCTTGCTTCAGACTCATCAACATAGTAGTATTTTCTTCTGTACCAAAAAATATTTTCCCCTCTTCAAGTTCTGAAGAAGAGAGGAAAATCGAATACCCTAGATTCACAATTAAAAATGTCTTCGTATTATTAGTCAAATAACCCCTTCCATTTATAATACCACAGTGTGAATTTTTATTAAATGTGGATTAATGTTTCATGTATATGAAAGAGGTCTGTTTTTGGCACCCTTTGCAAGTCTTCTTAATACTTTAGTATGTTTTTACTCCTTTGGAACCACTCAAAAGAATGCTTTGTATAATGAGATCATTTGGAATCTCAATCTTCTAATTTTGTTGAGGGTTTTGTACATTTAGAAGTGGTGCTGTTCCTGTTTGCCACATAGAATGTAGCTGGATCAGCTTTGTTCTTTGTCTCTGTTCAGGGAAGCTTTTAATGTGTGACATTTTAATGTATTTTTAATCTTTGTTGGAAGCCGCCCAGAGTGGCTGGGGAAACCCAGCCAGATGGGCGGGGTACAAACAATAAATTATTATTATTATTATTACTGTTGTTGTTGTTTCTCCTCTAATAATTAGTTCTATTAACTTCGTCTTATATCCATGTTTATTAGAAGTATAGCTCACTGGTTGCTACTATTTTCAGGAAATGTTGAACTGCTTTTCAGTTTATAAGTTACTAGCAGCCTTATACACAGCTTGGTTGGGAAATTCTAAGAAACAAAAAATAAATAAAAAATGAGTGCAGTTGTGAAATAAGTGGTCAAAATTGGTGCAGTTTTGAAAGGTTCCTTCCTCCATCTTGATTCAAAATGGCATCCAGTTGTAGCCAAATATAGACAGAGTTACTGCTCAGTGCACAAAAGGCTCCTTCCAGTCACTGATGGAACTCTGATCCAATTGAGAATCCTGCTAGAGGAGGGATAAGGAGCCTGATTCAAATTGGGTGCTTGCTGTAGCTCTCTGGGGAACTCTTAAAATGGCTGAACACATGCCAAAATGGCCAAAATGACTGGAAGAATCAGAAATCAGGAAGACCAAAATTTTAATAAGTTATAAATTATCCCCATTCCTTATCTTAAAGACCATTGTAAATCGTTAAAATCATTAGTAGGGTTGGAATATCACTTGTAGTTTAAGGGTGAATTCTGGACACAATGGAGATGTAAAAGATTTGGATCATCATAAAAGATGCAGGAAGAAATGATTAATAATAAGACCCACAAAGGGGAGGATGGAAGTGCAGGAGATTCCTAGGAATCTTGTTTTTATGATCTATGTTCAATATTTGACTGTAAAATTTTGATCTGAAAAACCAAATAAATTTAAATAAAATAAAATTATTGAACACACATAACACACAGCTTAAACAGATGTAGGTCTATCAAGATTAGTGACACAGTGTGTTTTATGGTTGATTGCATTGTCTTCATTATTTACAGAAGAGCTTTTGTTCCTTGAGGAGTCAGGCTAAATGGACATCTGGGAGACCTGTATAAGCCTTCCACTTCCTGTAACAGCCTTCCTGGGCATACATGGGAAGGGAGAAGTAATCCAGGCTCTTGTTTCATATGTAGCAGGGATCATATCCATTGTCTGTCCAAATGTATTAAGCCAGGCATCCCCAAACTGCGGCCCTCCAGATGTTTTGGCCTACAACTCCCATGATCCCTAGCTAACAGGACCAGTGGTCGGGGAAGATGGGAATTGTAGTCCAAAACATCTGGAGGGTCGAAGTTTGGCGATGCCTGTATTAAGCAATTTATTTGTCATACAAGTTGGTCTTCAGTTTTGCAATATCTTCTTTTAGTACTTTGGTTTCTTTCTATTCAATTTGTTGATGACTGTTCCCCATTTGTTAAGAGAAAAACACTTCAATCTGGCACTTGTCTTATTTTAATTTATCTCTTTAGTATTTTTTATTCAGAAATTGCATTGAAAGAAAGCATCACAAAAGTCTGGACTTTTTACTGATGGAACAGTTTTAGGGTTTGTGGTATAAGTTTTCTGAGCAAGGATTGAGCTCTAACTTCACTTTTCCCTCTGTTCCTCATTACTGTTAATTATCCAAATGAGAGAACTTACAATGAATTAATGTTGCATTTGAATACTTGAGTAATTTCCTGATGTTTCTTTTCTGTATTCCATAGATGAGTTTTGTTATTGCGAGTACAAATTACATGAACCTTTTGTCAAATGTGAAGGCTCGGTGTGTTTCTTTAAAATGTTCAGAAGTTGCAATCAAAGAACTGCCTACTTGCAAGTTATTTTAAGGAGACAAACTTTTTTTTTAAAAAAAATGCATTGATAGAAAACAAACTAAAAATTGACCTTCAAGCAAGTCTCATTGTATTTTGTGGGACTGCTAAGTGGACATCCATACAGTTGCACTAGCATGAATGTGATTTGTGATTAAGCCTACTCCAGAACAACAGTGTGGCTTTGTCGTTCGCCGTTCTGGGGAAGCTGTGTGGATTTGTTGCCTCTGTACTTGCAACAAGTGAACTCAGTTGTTCCTCTCTCTACCTCCTAGGCCAGTTTTGAGGATAGAACAGATTACGTCGTACCTTGGAAGCCGAACTTCAAAAACGTTCGGAAACCAAAGTGCGGCTTCTGAATGGGTGCAGAAAGCTCCTGATTGGCCAGTCGGAAGCCCCATCAAATGCTCAGCTTCCAAAAATAGTTTGCAGACCGGAACACTCACTTTCGGGTTTGCGGCATTCGGGAGCCAAAACATTCAAGTACTAAGCTGTTCGGAAACCAAGGTACGACTGTATTACCAGCTATATCACCTGGACATCTTTAGCAGAAAGACATGGTACTGGTGTGTGGGTGGGTGTTTTAAGGAATTAAAGAACCTTTTAATGAGGGTGAAAGAGGAGAACGCAAAATTTGGTCTGAAGCTCAACATCAAAAAAACCAAGATCATGGCCACTGGTCCCATCACCTCCTGGCAAATAGAAGGGTAAGAAATGGAGGCAGTGAGAGATTTTACTTTCTTGGGCTCCTTGATCACTGCAGATGGTGACAGCAGTCACAAAATTAAAAGACGCCTGCTTCTTGGGAGAAAAGCAATGACAAACCTAGACAGCATCTTAAAAAGCAGAGACATCACCTTGCCGACAAAGGTCCGTATAGTTAAAGCTATGGTTTTCCCAGTAGTGATGTATGGAAGTGAGAGTTGGACCATAAAGAAGGCTGATCGCCGAAGAATTGATGCTTTTGAATTATGGTGCTGGAGGAGACTCTTGAGAGTCCCATGGACTGCAAGAAGATCAAACTTATCCATTCTGAAGGAAATCAGCCCTGAGTGCTCACTGGAAGGACAGATCGTGAAGCTGAGGCTCCAATACTTTGGCCACCTCATGAGAAGAGAAGACTCCCTGGAAAAGACCCTGATGTTGGGAAAGATTGAGGGCACAAGGAGAAGGGGACGACAGAAGACGAGATGGTTGGACAGTGTTCTCGAAGCTACGAACATGAGTTTGACCAAACTGCGGGAGGCAGTGGAAGACAGGAGTGCCTGGCGTGCTATGGTCCATGGGGTCACGAAGAGTCAGACACGACTAAACGACTAAACAACAACAACAACAACAATTATTCATTTTATACGCTGTGGAATCCATTGGAGAATCTTTAGCAGCAGTTAACAAGAAGCGATTATCTGTCATTGAATAATCTGCACCTATCCTGTAGCAAGTTACTCTTGGATACAAATGTGGTCTGATCAAAATCTCCATGTGCCCAAGCCCACCTTTTAAAATCCTGCTATATGTACCCATATAGTCATTGTCTTGGCATTTAAATCAGATGTGATAAAATTTCACTGAACTACAACTCCCATTAGCCCCTGTAAGCATGGGAGTTATAGTTCAGCAGCTACTGGAAGGCCAAAGGTTCCCATGCCTGATTTAAGTATTCAGCTCCATTCTGTTAAGGACCTCACTGAAATCAACGTGCCTTTTAGCAGAGCAATTGGGTCCCCAGCATTTTAGAAGAATTTTTTTTTATTATTTTCTTTCATGCAAACTGCTGCTTCGGATATGTGCAGGTATTAGACATGCATAAATACCTCATCCATGGTGTGTGTTGGTGGTGGTGGGGTTTAAATGGAAGAAAATAAATGTTCATTTCTTAACTCTGTGCTCAGTTCAGGAGGCAAAAGAAAATATGTTGACAGAGTATAACGGCAGAGCGGTTCCCGTTACGTTGGTGATTTCTACATGAAAATACCTAATACATAATTTAGAGAAGGCAGAAGCAAGTGCCTGGGTGGCCAATGACTCCAATGAGAAAATCATGTTGGAACCAAAACATGCTATGTAAAATGCATGATAAGACTTAGTGCTCAATTTTAAATTTTAATTGGCTTTGGTCGCATGAGGCAGGCCGACGTACAGTTAAGGTGAATTCCCAAACAGCTTTTTGACATGCTAGCTATTAGAAGTGTTGTAAGTAGTCCATGGTAATAAAGAAAAAAGAAAAAAAGAGGTGAGTGGGGGAGAATCCAAGAAAGATGCATTAGTTAACCTGAAGTGATACCAAGTGGTTGCTTGACATGAATAACAAGCCTTAATTTATAACATTAAGGCTATAGTGTGCAAATTTGGAGTCAGTGCTATTGAAACAAGTTTTTAAAATCTCCTTTTCAAGTAGAGATATTAAGAATTTAAAGCTGCATGCATTTTTCTGAAGACCTGGAATTGATGGCACTGCCATCAGTATTGTTGGTAGAAAGCTGTGGCTTTCAAATTTTCTGCCTTCAAAGAACCCTTTCCACACCAGCCAGTCTCCCAAGGAACCCCTTTGCATCTGCCAACAAGCCCAAGTATTGCACAGAATTTTAATGTATGTTCCACTTCACAGAAGACAGTGCCCAAGTAACATCACCCTGTGCTCCATATGCATGGAATGGTAGAATGCTGAGGAAAAATAGAAAAAATGTGTTAACCCAGTCCAAAGTGGCGTGCCTCACAAATTGCCTGAATTTGGACGGTACAGTAGTACCTCGTTTTGAGTCCACCCCGTTTAGTGTCCATTTCGTGGAACATCTGCGGCAAACTTGGAAGTACCGGAACAGGTTATTTCCGGGTTTGCTGCTTGTGCATGCGCAGTAGCGCTAAGTCTCGCAATGCACAGAAGCGCAAAACCACTTGCATGCGTAGATCCACGTTTTGTTGAGCGTCCCTTTTGTCGAGCGTCCAGGGCTCCAGAACGGATCCTGGACTCAAAACAAGGTACCACTGTACTTACTAACAACTTGTCTCCAGCAAATACTACAGGTGTAAATTCAGCCTGAGTATACCCAGAAGCACACCCAACCCTTTAATTACATGTTACAGGGATAGATCCGTCGTTCAAAGAACTGTGTCTGCTGTTACTCACAGATGAACCTCAAAGAAGCTTCTGAAGGACCCAAGATTTGGCTGCTATGCTGCTTGGAAACAACAGGCATTTGAGATTGAACTGAAACATCAGACTGGCTTCATGTTTGCAAGGAAATGTGCCAAAGAAACCTTAGCACACTTTTAAAATTTAGAGCAGAATCTTTGTGTCTTTAGCCTAAAGAATATGAATAATATAGTATGTACAGCTTGTCTTAAATGCTTGTGGTGCCTTATCTCAAAATCCTTAGAACAACTTGGCAACTACTTCGAGACTAAAACTTAAAGATAATGGTTTGTCTGATCCAGTGAGTTTATGATGGAGTTGAAATACGAAATATACTCGCCTCGTGCTCTTAAGCACAGCGGACCAGCTATAAAACTGCTTAAAATATTCTTTCTACTTCCAATGTTCAGAGGTGAACGTGGATATATACTGCATGCAAGGGGGAGGTATCAGCAGTCTGAGGGAAAGGAAAAAGAATGGAGTATCCTGGAAGGAACACTTCACCCCACAACCTTCCGTTGCAAGTCCTACTTGTTCGAATACAAGTGTCTCTGTATCAAGAGAATTCTCAGCATGAATATATCTGATGAACAAATAGATTGACCACTTGTAGTGTGTGCCCCCCCCAAAAAAATTATGGCATTAAGGCATCTTTTACTCCTGATAATTGTTTCTTCCACAGGCTATAGAGACAAAATTAGTAGTTCCCAGATTCCTTCAAGATGCGGGGGTTTCCCAGTTCTGTCTTGCCAGGATCCATGGTATTGGTCAGTGAGCAATACTGAAAACTGCCACAAGCCAGGCTTTATCATAAACTTAAGCTTGATAATTGCAAGGGACCCTGAGGGTCATGTAGTCCAACCCCTTGCAATGCAGGAATCTTTCATCTTGAACCCATGACCCTGAGATTAAGAGTCTCATACTCTACCAACCAAGCTAGGTCCTAGCTCTGAAAGTGTTCTGAAATTTTATTTTACTCACCAAAGCAAGGGTGATTGTTCCTAACTCAAGAAAGAAAGTACATTAATGTATTTTCTTACACCGCAATAACATGCAGCTTCGGACATCTAGCATACTCTCACCACTGCCCTGCTGCAAATATCATTATGAAGGTTGCTGTGCTTAGCAACTCTGTAGCTCGAGGATTTGGGCTTCCGATGTCTGCTGCTGCCTCTTTTTTCATTACTGGTAGTTATTTTAGCCACAGCTTACAGCTGTGGGTTAGGCCCAGGAGTATTTAAGCAGAAGCACTGTCCATGTAGCATTGACATGAAAGTGCTGCAATAGCAGGGCCTGTCAGAAACCAGCATTAAAGAAATATATGAGAGTTCAACTTGGAGAAACTTCTCTCCCTCTCTTTTTAAAAGTTCATTAAAGCATCTTAAGAAGTGTCAGCACAAAGCAGCAAGTTTAATGGGGCCATACAAAGCCCCGGCGATGCTCAACGCAAGATTTAGAGGCAGCTCGTCTCCCATTGTTCCTTACCTGCCAGTAAAATGTTTATAACTCTGCCAATTTATGAATGTATCAGCATCTTGCCGGAAACTAAATGTAAGGTGCTCAAGTCTCTCCTGCAAATGTTATTATACTTTGAGATAATTTTGCATGATAATGATTCCACGTGGTCCCAACGCATCATATTTCAGTACAGATCGGCTGTCAAATATACTCGGAAATGGAAAGCAACAACAAAACCACAACTGGCAGGAGAAGCAGAAGAGAAGCAAATTTGTTCCATTGGTTGCAATCTTGAGTAAGTTATGTATGTTCAAGATTCATTAAAGACTGGAATACTTCCTCACTAGACTCGTACTCGAGGGACTGGGATTGAAAGACACATGGCTGTTGTGTCCTCACTCCGCTCTCCCCGAGCCACTTTGCGAGGCTGGGATCTGATCAGATCCCCAGCCTTGCAAAGCAGCACAGGGGTGGTGGCATGAGCATCACAAACACACACACACCCCAGCGTGAAAAATGCACCTGGGGTGATTGCCCCGGGACACACAAACCCATGCTACGCCCCTGGTGGGTGTCCTTGCCAGGTTGCTGAAGGCTTCGCCACAGCATCAGAAGAAGATGGCATTATAGAGCTGGTAGGCATTCTCTCTTTTTGCTGTGTCCTGCAGATTGTGCCAGGAGTGGCTAGTGCAGCAGGTCAGTTGCCTGCTCTCGCTCCCCCCATCTGCCGTTTAGTAGCATCCTGACACATTAGTGTAATGCATCATACTTTTCCAGACACAGAAATAAGTGATGGGGAATAAAGTTGCTAAATTTCTCTGTGTTAGGCTGCCATTAAAGACACATGACCAGGTCCAGTTTTTTTTTAAAAGGTAAAGATATATAGCACTAGGGATAATGTAATGGAATTGGTGGTGACAACTTGCTTTGGCCATCACTCACCTCCTGGAAGAGCCCTTTGAATCATCCATGTGGCCACAGTCTGAGTCAGTTGTGGAATGTGGGTGGGTGAAATAAAGAGTGAATTAGCTATGGAATTTCCAGATAGATTAACTCTAATCTTTAGTGTTGGTGCTGACCTTTAAAGCCCTAAATGGCCTCGATCCAGTATACCTGAAGGAGCGTCTCCACTCCCATCGTTCTGCCTGGACACTGAGGTCCAGTGCCGAGGGCCTTCTGGTGGTTCCCTCACTGTGAGAAGCCAAGTTACAGAGAACCAGGCAGAGGGCCTTCTTGGTAGTGCCACCCACTCTGTGGAACACCCGCCCACCAGATGTCAAAGAGAAAAACATCTACCAGACTTTTAGAAGGCATCTGAAGGCAGCCCTGTTTAGGGAAGCTTTTAATGTTTGATGCTGTACTGTTTTTAATATTTGGTTGGAAGCCACCCAGAGTGGCTGGGGAAACCCAGCCAGATGGGCGGGGTTTGTTGTTGTTTAGTCGTTTAGTCGTGTCCGACTCTTCGTGACCCCATGGACCAGAGCACGCCAGGCACTCCTGTCTTGCACTGCCTCCCGCAGTTTGGTCAAACTCATGTTCGTAGCTTCGAGAACACTGTCCAACCATCTTGTCCTCTGTCGTCCCCTTCTCCTAGTGCCCTCAATCTTTCCCAACATCAGGGTCTTTTCCAAGGATTCTTCTCTTCTCATGAGGTGGCCAAAGTATTGGAGCCTCAGCTTCACGATCTGTCCTTCCAGGGAGCACTCAGGGCTGATTTCCTTAAGAATGGATAGGTTTGATCTTCTTGCAGTCCATGGGACTCTCAAGAGTCTCCTCCAGCACCATAATTCAAAAGCATCAATTCTTCGGCGATCAGCCTTCTTTATGGTCCAACTCTCACTTCCATACATCACTACTGGGAAAACCATAGCTTTAACTATACGGACCTTTGTCGGCAAGGTGATGTCTCTGCTTTTTAAGATGCTGTCTAGGTTTGTCATTGCTTTTCTCCCAAGAAGCAGGCGTCTTTTAATTTCGTGACTGCTGTCACCATCTGCAGTGACCAAGGAGCCCAAGAAAGTAAAATCTCTCACTGCCTCCATTTCTTCCCCTTCTATTTGCCAGGAGGTGATGGGACCAGTGGCCATGATCTTGGTTTTTTTGATGTTGAGCTTCAGACCATATTTTGCGCTCTCCTCTTTCACCCTCATTAAAAGGTTCTTTAATTCCTCCTCGCTTTCTGCCATCAAGGTTGTGTCATCTGCATATCTGAGGTTGTTGATATTTCTTCCAGCAATCTTAATTCCGGCTTGGGATTCATCTAGTCCAGCCTTTCGCATGATGAATTCTGCATATAAGTTAAATAAGCAGGGAGACAATATACAACCTTGTCGTACTCCTTTCCCAATTTTGAACCAATCAGTTGTTCCATATCCAGTTCTAACTGTAGCTTCTTGTCCCACATAGAGATTTCTCAGGAGACAGATGAGGTGATCAGGCACTCCCATTTCTTTAAGAACTTGCCATAGTTTGCTGTGGTCGACACAGTCAAAGGCTTTTGCATAGTCAATGAAGCAGAAGTAGACGTTTTTCTGGAACTCTCTAGCTTTCTCCATAATCCAGCGCATGTTTGCTATTTGGTCTCTGGTTCCTCTGCCCTTTCGAAATCCAGCTTGCACTTCTGGGAGTTCTCGGTCCACATACTGCCTAAGCCTGCCTTGTAGAATTTTAAGCATAACCTTGCTAGCGTGTGAAATGAGCGCAATTGTGCGGTAGTTGCAGCATTCTTTGGCACTGCCCTTCTTTGGAATTGGGATGTAGACTGATCTTCTCCAATCCTCTGGCCATTGCTGAGTTTTCCAAACTTGCTGGCATATTGGGTGTAGCACCTTAACAGCATCATCTTTTAAAATTTTAAACAGTTCAGCTGGAATATCATCACTTCCACTGGCCTTGTTATTAGCAATGCTTTCTAAGGCCCATTTGACTTCACTCTCCAAGATGTCTGGCTCAAGGTCAGCAACCACACTACCTGAGGTGTACGAGACCTCCATATCTTTCTGGTATAATTCCTCTGTGTATTCTTGCCACCTCTTTTTGATGTCTTCTGCTTCTGTTAGGTCCTTACCACTTTTGTCCTTGATTATGGTAATCTTTGTACGAAATGTTCCTTTCATATCTCCAATTTTCTTGAACAGATCTCTGGTTTTCCCCATTCTATTGTTTTCCTCTATTTCTTTGCATTGCTCATTTAAGAAGACCCTCTTGTCTCTCCTTGCTGTTTTTTGGAAATCTGCATTCAGTTTCCTGTATCTTTCCCTATCTCCCTTGCATTTTGCTTGCCTCCTCTCCTCCGCTATTTGTAAGGCCTCGTTGGACAGCCATTTTGCTTTCTTGCATTTCCTTTTCCTTGGGATGATTTTCATTGCTGCCTCCTGTATAATGTTACGAGCCTCCATACATAGTTCTTCAGGCACTCTGTCCACCAAATCTAAATCCTTAAACCTGTTCCTCACTTCCACTGTGTATTCATAAGGGATTTGATTCAGATTGTATCTTACTGGCCCAGTGGTTTTTCCTACTTTCTTCAGTTTAAGCTGGAATTTTGCTATAAGAAGCTGATGATCTGAGTTACAGTCAGCTCCAGGTCTTGTTTTTGCTGACTGTATAGAGCTTCTCCATCTTTGGCTGCAGAGAATATAATCAATCTGATTTCGATGCTGTCCATTTGGTGATATCCATGTGTAGAGTCGTCTCTTGTGTTGTTGGAATAGAGTGTTTGTGATGACCAGCTTGTTCTCTTGACAGAACTCTATTAGCCTTTGCCCTGCTTCATTTTGAACTCCAAGGCCAAACTTGCCAGTTGTTCCTTTTATCTCTTGATTCCCTACTTTAGCATTCCAGTCCCCTGTAATGAGAAGAACATCCTTCTTTGGTGTCATTTCTAGAAGGTGTTGTAGGTCTTCATAGAATTGGTCAATTTCACTTTCTTCAGCACCGGTAGTTGGTGCATAAACTTGGATTACTGTGATGTTAAAAGGTCTGCCTTGGATTCGTATCGAGATCATTCTGTCATTTTTGAGATTGCATCCCATTACAGCTTTTGCCACTCTTTTGTTGACTATGAGGGCCACTCCATTTCTGCTACAGGATTCTTGCCCACAGTAGTAGATATGATAGTCATCCGAACTGAATTCGCCCATTCCCTTCCATTTTAGTTCACTGATGCCCAGGATGTCGATATTTATTCTTGTCATCTCATTTTTGACCACATCCAGCTTACCTCCACTCATGGTTCTTACATTCCAGGTTCCTATGCAATATTTTTCTTTACAGCATCGGACTTTCCTTTCGCTTCCAGGCATATCCGCAACTGAGCATCCTTTCGGCTTTGGCCCAGCCGCTTCATCAGCTCTGAATCTACTTGTACT
The DNA here is from genome assembly GCF_963506605.1 of Zootoca vivipara. Classification (NCBI taxonomy): domain Eukaryota; kingdom Metazoa; phylum Chordata; class Lepidosauria; order Squamata; family Lacertidae; genus Zootoca; species Zootoca vivipara. Next base: position 18,808,151 of record NC_083286.1, read on the forward strand.
TGTCCTCCGCTCTTCCTCAGTAGCATGTTGGACGCCTTCCGACCTGAGGGGCTCATCTTCCAGCGTCATAACTTTTATATGCCTGTTGTCTTTGTCCATGGAGTTTTCTTGGCAGGGATACTGGAGTGGCTTGCCAGTTCCTTCTCCAGGTGGATCACGTTTAGTCAAAACTCTCCACTATGACCTGTCCATCTTGGGTGGCCCTGCATGGCATAGCTCATAGCTTCTCTGAGTTATTCAAGCCCCTTCGCCACGACAAGGCATTGATCCATGAAGGGGATGGGCGGGGTATAAATAATAAATTATTATTATTATTATTATTATTATTATTATTATCATTATCATTATCATTATCATTATCATTATCATTATTATCATCTGAAGAAGTGTGCATGCACACGAAAGCTCATACCAAAATAAAAACTTAGTTGGTCTTTAAGGTGCTACTGAAGGAATTTTTTTTATTTTACTTCGATCCAGACCAACACGGCTACCTACCTGTAACCATTATTATCATCATTATCATCATACTTCAAAGGTTTGCCTCCACACATAGGGTTAACATCTGGAGTGTCATGGGCCAGGAGTCAGCTTTGCCTGCTGAACAGCAGCCTGAAGGGAGAGAAGGCGGAGTGACTCCACCTGCAGCTGATCATCCTTCAAGGACTCAGAGGAGAAGGTGCTGATGAGAACCAGCTGGCTTCAGCCTTCTTAAGCAGAGCTCCCAGCAGCAGGCAGATGTCGGAAACAATGTTTGTAGATCCTGGGCCTACCTTGCTGCTTCCTGTTTGTCTTGACCCCAGATTCCCTGACCTCTGGATCATCTGACCACACGGATTGCTGTTCACCTGAGCCTAGGACTGGACCTGACTTTGGATGCTGAATTTGCCTCCAGGTAAGTACAACTCAGAGACGCTTCTGGTTGGCTGGCCTCCACTGAGCTCTGCATGTTGTTGCTCAGCAACGTGACTATGACATGGAGGAGGGGTGAGGTCATGGCTCCAGGTCTGTTCTCAACCTAGAATGTCCAGCTCTCACCATCCCAAATGGAAGGCTACTAGAGCATGTTGGCTCCATAACACTGGAGAAGTAGAATCATAAGGCATGTCCTGTATGTATTAGACCAGGGGTTGGCAAATTTTGTTAGCTGCGGGCCGGTCCACTGTCCCTCAGACCGTGTGGCGGGCCAGAGAAGCGGCATGGGAGGGGAGCTGGAAGAAGAGGCAAGGGGGCAAGTAGTCCTCCTCCCCACCCCCCAGCCCCAGCCACTGAGCTTACCTTCCCAGACCCGTGATCTGAGCACCCCTGGCCTCTTCCCCCTCTCTCCAGAGGGGGAAGCAGGAGCCCTTCCCTAGCTCTTTGGCCTCGAGGACATTCGCCGGGCGCCTCCTTCGGCGGAGGGGTGTGCTTGGGTCCGCCGGGAGCTGGCCCCCAGGCCGGGACTCGTCGCAGCCGTACTCCGGCTTCACCCCTTTGCTCCGCGCACAGCCCCTCCCGCGGGGCAGGAGCTCACCTGGGCTCACTGGGCAGCGCCCTCACAGTGCACAGTGCCTCTGCAGCAGCGGCTCCTCACGCTCTTTCCCCAGGGCTCCTGCAGGCAGGATGGTGGCCGTAGACCGGCAGCCCTCGGCGGGCCGCAGGGCAGGTCCGTAGCTTGTGGGGGTGGGAGGAAATGGTGGTGCAAAAAAAAATGGTGGCGCAAAAAAATAAATGAACAGAATCCCCATGGCCAATGCTGATCCACGGACCGTCCGCAGGCCGGATCCTGAAGGCAATTGGGCCGGATCCGGTCTGCGGAGCTTTGCTTGCCGACCCCTGTCTTAGACTAGTGGTGGGAACCTTTTCAGCCCATTGGGCCAGATCCTTAGCTCCCTCACCTGCAGAGGTCACTTTCCCCACCTGTCAATCATCTGTGCCATCTTTCAAGCTGCACTGCAAAGGAAGATTCCAAAGGCTTGAAGTCCTTCTTGGATTAGCTGGACTCTGGAATTCCCCATCAGAAACTCTGTAGTGTAGCCAATACTGGTGGGACCTAAAGTCACTGCCAATCAGCTGACAGGAGCTGTCTTTAAGGACTGCTTTTAGCAGGGATTGGCTACACTCGTGTGTGTCGCTGGACCTAGGTGGGCTTGAAGTCACTCTCACCTTCATTATACACCTGTAGGTGCCAGGCAAAAGCATTCCTATTTAACCAGGCCTTGGGCTGATTGACACCCAATGCCCTTTTAAAATGTGTTGGGGGGCTGAATGGGTGGTTTTTGTTTTTATTTTGATTATGTATTTTGTGATTTTATCTTGTGAATTGCCCTAAGACAGGGGTAGGCAACCTAAGGCCCAGGGGCCAGATGTGGCCCAATCGCCTTCTCAATCCGGCGAGCGGACGGTCCAGGAATCAGCGTGTTTTTACATGAGTAGAATATGCCCTTTTATTTAAAATGCATCTCTGGGTTATTTGTGGGGCATAGGAATTCATTTATCCCCACCCCCAATATAGCCTGGCCCACCACATGGTCTGAGGGACAGTGGGCTGGCTCATGGCTGAAAAAGGTTGCTGACCCCTGCTCTAAGAGCTGAGGGTATAGGGTGGTATACAAATTTAATAAATAGTAATAATCTAGACTCTATGTTTCACTGAAAACTCTTTTATAATTTGAATTTGAATTTAGTGATGGTCCAATTTATACCTGTGCACAGCATCGCCTTGCCAACAAATCTGGAAAGCAAGTCCTGAGTTGCTGCCTCAGCTAAATGAGTCATCTTTGATTGATGGGAGTGTGAGAGAGAATGGTGAGGGGAGGTTTGTCACAACTTTCGGAAAGCCAAAGAGAAGAGTATTTGAACTAGGAAGGTGAGCACTCTTGAGGGTGTTCCTTGAGCTTACCGTGCCACATTCCAGATGGCTAGAAAAACATGGGAGCATCTTTGTGCAATATCAGCTTTGTCAGTAGTGTTTCTGTCCCTTCTGAATTTCCATCCGTTCATGCTTTGTGGCATGTGGCTGTCAGGAGAGCCTTGTCTGCTAGAGAGGGGTAGGGGAAGCTCTAACCCTGGTTAGGAACATCCTCGGTAGAGACATGGCAGGTTATGTTGCCTCTCTAGGAAGAAGCTAGTTGACCTTCAAGAGAAGTGATGGGGGCCTGTGGTTTTCCAGACGTTGTTGGTCTAAACTCCTATCTATTGATTTTTGATGACGCTGGTTTAGGGATGATGGGAATTTCCAGCACCATCTAGACCAGGCACCTCCAAACGGTGGCCCTCCAGATGTTTTGGCCTACAACTCCCATGATCCCTAGCTAACAGGACCACTGGTCGGGGAAGATGGGAATTGTAGTCCAAAACATCTGGAGGGCCGAAGTTTGGGGATGCCTTATCTAGACAGCTGCAGCTTCTCTATTCCTGTTCAAGAGAATAGATAGAATTGATAGCTGTCTGATCATATTGATACCCTGTTTTAAATACATAGTTTAATCTTCTTCTGTTTGTTCTGGGTCTGAAAGCAGCTACGTTTTACAAGCTCTCCTGTACCACAAACAAATATGTAAAGGCAAATGTGTAATTCTTTGTATTAGTCAGTTCCTGGGTATAATAGTATGATTTGTGATATGATCACAGTCATGCTATTTCTCCGTTCCTCTGCTTCTATTATTATGCATTGTGCAGCACACTTCCAACAGGACTATAAATTAGGACAATCATTCCATCTGGGTTTCTGGGGACAAAAATAGAGAATTTAAGCTGTTTGCGAAAGTTCCTGATGATAGTGAGACCCCCTCAAGTGATATTAGCAGTCTCCTGGTGTGTGGCTGAGGCAAGTTTATTAATTCCCTTCCCTTCCAAGAAGATGTAATTAGTAATTAACCACAATTGCCTTGTCCAGAGGAAAAGTTACATGATGTAATTAAGATGAATGCATGTGGTATTACCAGGTGTTCAGATGGGTAAAAAATGAATTAATAAACAAAGGAGCAAATCCATTGCATAGCTGCCAAGTTTTCCCTTTTCTCGCGAGGAAGCCTATTCAGCATAAGGGAAAATCCCTTAAAATAAGGGATAACTTGGCAGCTATGATCCATTGTGAAACTTAACCGCAAATGAATCATTGGTTCACTTCATAGAATATCTGTCCAAGGTCATCACCATTAGGAATCACTATGACTACCACCCGGGCTAAAGGGGGATTAATTTACGTCTGAGGTATGCTGATCAGTGTCTCCATGTGGTATAAGAGTCTACTTTGAAGTCGAGCAGCACTTTGAATGTCCATCATAGTTGTGTTTTACTGCATGGCTACTGAGACCTGGTACAAAAAAGTGACATCGATCACAAGAGCTGATGTAGATAAGCAACCGAAAATGATTCACAGAACAGTTGAAGAAGTTCTGGAAGTATTCCTAACAAATAAATTGGGCAGTTGCAATACTGAGAGAATGTTGACTTTGAGACAAATGCCCCTGGAGCATGCGTAGAAGTGACTTCCTGTGCTGCTCTGCCCAGTTGCAAAATGGCCACAGTGCGACTTCCAGCGCATTTCCAAAATGGCTGCATTGCCAGAAGTTGCGCTGTGGCCATTTTGGAACTGGGCAGAGCAGCACCGGAAGTCGCTTCTACGCATGCTCTGCCCATTTCCAAAATGGCTGCAGCGCCAGAAATCGCTTCTGCGCATGTCCAGAGACTCCAGACATGCGCAGAAGGAGCCTCCCCGGGCCGGTAAGAATCTGGGGGATTTACGGTTTTTTAAAAAAAATCCGGGCTGCCAGCGGGAAACGGCTGGAAAAACGGGGGTTTCCCAGGGAATACGGGAGACTTGGCAGCTATGCACTATAGACAAGTATTTTTTCTGGCATCCAAGCTACGGCCCCATCTTCTGTGTAACTAAGATGAAGCAGAGCCAAGATCGAACACAGATATCCTAGAACCAGGAAACTAGTCAACAAGCTACCGTTTTTGTTTTTGCCTGTTTTATAAATTGGCTGTTCTTAGTTTAATTGTCTGCTGCATTGCCTTTATGAGCCCCCAATTAATATGTGGTTCCTTGACATGACAACACATTACAGTTCCTGTTCATTTGTGATTGATGCATTTTTCTTGTACAGTCAAGTCTTCTCTAGATGATGCACTGCATGCAATGAGCACCCAATTTGCCTTATTTTTCTTCTCCAACTTTAGAACATAAGAAGAGTCTTCCTGGATAGGACCAATGGTCCATCTACTCCATAATTCTGTTTTTCATACTGGACAACCAGGCACCTAACAGGACCTGAGCACTCTCCCCTCCTGCACTTTCCTGCGACTGAAATTCAGAAGGATACTTCTGTTTGTCCAGCTTGCCCTATGACATTTTCAGTTCAGGGTCATACTTATTTACCTTCTCATGATAAACTTGCCCGATATTTCCTGCATCCTGATAAGGACCAAGCTCTTCAGGGCCCACTAGCCAGGGCCCACCCTTTTGTCCAATGGATGAAGGAAGAGGTTTATCAGAAGAAGGGAATATACTGGCAAAACCAACCTAGTTGATGCTGATCAGAATGGATCTAAATTTAATGATTGTTGATATGCCATTTTAAATGTTGAAAGCATATTGCATTCTCTGGGCTCATCCACACTTCCGCTTGGGTAGTGTTTAAAAAGCATGGGTCCAAGTGGTTTTCCACTTGACCCACGCTTTCTAGGCATGAATCCAAGCAGTTTTCACCTTGCCCTGCTTCTTTTCTAGGGAAAACCTACTCTCATGTGTTAGATTGGAACTAATGGCATTCTGGGGAAAACTTGCTGTTTGTTCCAATTGAGCACTAAAGAGCAGTTTTTCCCAGTGGGAAAGCAGTAGAACAAGAAGAAAGGTGAATAAGCCCTCTGTCTCATCCATGATCCTGTAAGGCAGATAATTCTCACTTCTGTTGCCCTGGGCTCCTTTTGGAGGAAAGTTGGGATATAAATAGAATAAATAAATTATGTACTGAGCTGCCCTGACCGTGATTACTCTAAAGTAAGCCCATTAATTCAGCAGCGCTTTCTTCCAAACTTACATGCATAGCATTACAGTCTGAAACTTGAACAAGTGACTTCAGCAAAACTAAGTTTTGGTTTTGTTTGCATTCCAGGTATCCAACATGTATTTCATCCCCCTACCCTGGCTTAACATTCTAATATATACTGAAAAATAATGATAAACTGAGAACATGGCTAAGAATGTGCACCAGATTTAAGCTTTAAACTCTCCTCATCATGGTAATCTTTAACCAACATTAAAGCATTCAGCATTTTTTCGAGAGCTTAATGTACAATCAGCAGGAGAAACAGGGCATGTTATGCCTGTTTCTCACTTATTATTATCCCCATATATTTATCATTTAATGTACATACATGCTTCCAATCTGCATTGTTCTGGCACTGTGAAATGGCCTTTGTGGTCAGAATATGAATGGAAATAATGCCTGTGATCTCTAATAGCTTAACTTTAACAAAACCCACTAAGAACTTTAATGGGCACCATTGCTATTCCACTTTTAAATAATAACTTCTAAAGGGCCCTTTTGTAAGAAAAAAGCATTCTAGCAACATGAGCAAGAAGTAAAGTTGTCGTGACTTTACTCTTCGCTGGGGGGAAATGAGCAAGTCACAAATATGTCATCCTAATGAAGTCATCTTGTGATTACCGGTATATTGCAATTTGGTCCCTGCTGCTCGAAAATGGAGAGGCACTTCCCTGCCCTGACTTCTAGCACCCAGCCGAGTTAATGCAAAATGTGTAAATCTCTTCAAAGCAAGAAGGTTTGCCATGGCTGGATGGAATTCCACTATGCTGAGGTATCCATTAGGTTTGGAGACAAGCTAATTAGATGTCTGTCTTTTGGTGGGGAGATATTAAGTCTTACATTCTAGGGCATCTAAAGTTTGTGCAAATCCAGGCATCAATCAGTTAGACAAAGGGAGAAAAAACGAGTCAATTTTATTAGACTACAAGACTCAGTCAGTTGATTACACTGAGAAAAAACAGGACTAGTTACTTTGACGGAGGGTTTGCTCTTGTAATTGATTAACTGCTGCCATCTGCTCTATTGACCTTCGTTAATTTGTTGTATTGCCTGTCATTCCTTATCTTGTGCTGTGTGGAGAGGATTTTTAGGTAAACATTGACATTGCTAAAGTCAGAAGGGAAACTTCTGCCTCTGTAGTTTAAATTTAATTGTATGCATAGTCAGACTTTCTTGTTGAAATCACTGTTGTGCTGTTACTATTTCAAGCGCAGAAGCTTATGCCTGAAGCAGAGGAGAAGAAAAGGAAGATGCATGCCGAGCTGATGTGAAACAGGCCACAACTTGTAATTCATGAAATTTCTGTGAGAGCAGCATAAGAAGAATAGGGAAACGGCCCCATTACCCTCCCTCCCAACTACCCTCCCTCCCAACTGAGTTTATGCAGAATCAATTTCTGGTGGCTTTTTGTTTGAGTGGTTACTAAAACAGCAGATCCAGTGTACAAAGGCAGAAAAAAGACAGTCATCCTTCTCCCACAACCCACCATTTCTAGCCTGGGAAGATAATTAGTTTAGAAAGCGTATAGAATGCTAGAACTCGGACAAAATGTGCTGAGGTGTGGGAACGTAGAGAAAAAATTAGCTGCCATTGATTTACTGGCTTCCTTGTTCCAGAAGATTGCTTCTTGTAATAATGCTAAGTTTTTGTTTTTAGGTGCTTCTATAAATGTGGGGTTTGAATGAAGAAGTTTCTAAAAGCATTGGTTTGTAATCCCCTATAGACCTCTTGAACTTGAACCCACCCTTCTTATACAAGTACATAAATGTTAGAAATGTGCTGTGTAAGCTGGAAAAAAGCACTATGATAGTGAAGCTAGGACTGCAGTAAAGATAATCACATATTGAGCTGCTTTAGGTTGTCCAAGCATTCATTCACCTAGACTAGGATTAGGTTGTTTTTTTTTTTAAACAGACAGATGCAGTGGCCTGCATCATTCCAATAGTTCACATAAAGTAAAATATATCACTGGTCCTAAAAGACTAACATTGGCTCCCAGTACATTTCAGAGCACAATTCAAAGTGTTGGTGCTGACCTTTAAAGCCCTAGATCAGGCACCCCCAAACTTCGGCCCTCCAGATGTTTTGGATTACAATTCCCATCTTCCCCGACCACTGGTCCTGTTAGCTAGGGATCATGGGAGTTGTAGGCCAAAACATCTGGGGGGGGCGCAGTTTGGGGATGCCTGCCCTAGATGGCCTTGGCCCAGTATACCTGAAGGACCCAGCCAGGGGGTTATTAGACCATCGTGAAATGTGTTTAAAGTGGGGCAGAGCTGACAGGGCTCTGGGGCCTTGTCATTTGTTGACATTACCCTGGGAGGGCCTTGGTCCAGTATATCCGAAGGAGTGTTTCCACCCCTATCGTTCTACCCGGACACAGATATCCAGTGCCGAGGGCCTTCTGGCAGTTCCCTCACTGTGAGAAGCCAAGTTACAGGGAACCAGGCAGAGGGCCTTCTCGGTAGTGGCACCCATCCTGTGGATCGCCCTCCCATCAGATGTCAAGGAAATAAACAACTATCTGAAGGCAGCCCTGTTTAGGGAAGTTTTTAATGTTTGATGTTTTAGTGCTTTATGTATTTGTTGGGAGCTTCCTAGAGTGGCTGGGGAAACCCAGCCAGATGGGTGCGGTATAAATGATAAGTTGTTGTTGCTGCTGTTTTCATTTACCAATGAGTCAGGGCTCCAGCTCCCTGTGGCTCTGGAACCTGGAGGTTAGGAAATGTCAGACAAACAATTAGTCTGTGGAGTACCACTGAGCATTAGCCAGAGGAGGGAACTACAAATTGACTGGTGTCCCCTACAAGAGGTTCCTTATAGGCCAGAACAGCGCACACTATGGATTTGATAGTGGGGAAAATTTTTGATTTTGATCTTCAACTTTTCTTGCTTGTTGGGCCTTGCTTCCCACTGGCTTTGCAGAGAAAGGGGCATTATTACATTCTGGGCCTGTCCCATTCAATTCCATCCTGTGATTCTTCCTTATGCTGCTTAAGGAAAAAAAAATTGTACTCAAAGGACTCAGCTATACAGCTGCAAATAAAAAGTTTCAAGTGTGTCTTAAGTACAATATACAATGTGACACTAGATGGCAATGGTGAGCCTTATGGAAAAATTCAATGTATTTTTAAAAACAGCATTTTCAGAACGGATTTTTAATGTTTGTCGATTCCACCAAAGTTTACTTTAAAATTTCATTCTACCAGTCTCTGATAAATTTAAAGAGATACCTGTACCTAGGTTCTTTTAAATATTGTTAAATAGTTCCTTGTCTAACTTTCTGAAGTCATTGAATATTTTTTCCTGTCTTCCCTCTAGAATTCTGCACATATAATGTAGCTTCATCAGCATATTTAATTAACATCCCATTTAATTCTTCTTCCAGCTCATTAATGGAGATAGAGAAATGGTGCTATGATTTGCATTCTCTAATTAGGTAAGGGGAGTAAAAAACTTCTTGTGTTATACTTAAAACACTTGGATGCAGGGAGGGGAAATCCTCATTTAGTCCTACCACTTAGTGTTATTTGTCCTACCATTGCTAATATAGGAGGAAGAGATTTTGTTGGAATTAATGAACAAAAAGCAACATTCCCTTTGACAGTTAAGTCAATGAAACTCCATTTAATGGCATTATCCAACGTAATCCATTCCCTTTTCAGACTTCGCTATGAAAAGCCAACAAAATCTTAGGATGGGAATGCTTTTAAAACCATGCTGGATGCTGGAAAGCTCCTGGATTCTTTTCTTTGCATCATGATGACTAATTAATAGAAACAGCTTGATAAATGTTCAAGTTCAAGAGTCTGGCTTCCTCTGAAGCGTTTGCATTTGGAATGGCAGTCAAGCTGAGACAAGAAAGTTACTGCCTCCAGACTCAGAACTTTGATCCTGCTTTGACTGATGTTGTAGAGAACTGAGAATTCTTCCAGGTGATGCACCATAAATTCCCAGCAGTTTTACCTTCAGGATGAGGCTGAAGAAACAGTAAAAACAAACCAGTATACATATTTAACCCTCAAAGTGCATTGTTACATCTTGTTCCCTCTAACTTATACCATCTGCCGCTATCCCCCGCTTTACTAAGATTGCTGCAGGTGAGTACCAATATTTATGGACAATGTCAGGAGTTTAAAGCTAATCTTACTTGTCTGATAAGACAAAGCACCCCGGGTGCCTACTACAATGGCGAAACCCCAACACGAGAACCTAATAGAATGAAAAATTGGTACTTAGATTAACAGGCTGGAGAATCTTCAGCTCAAGCTGAGTTCAGAGCGATAACAATATGTCTGTTTGAAAAGCTGCTCTAAAATACTCTACTCGCAGGTACAATTTCCACATTTATAGGTATGTTAAGAGAAAAAGAGGCACTCTCAGCAGGGTGAGGGGACTGGGTGAGGTCAGTAATACAAAGTGTTTCTTCTTCCCTGTCTCCAGCAAAAGGAGATGGGGGGTGGTGGATTTTTGTCATAAAGCCTTCTTGTGTGGAAGTGTATTTTCTCAATTTCTCAAAGCTTGCCTAGATGGCACTTCCCACTTCCTTGGTTGCCCAGTTCAAGGAAGGTTCTGTTGAGGAGCTAGCTAGAGGAATGACAAGCAAGGCGAGAGCCAGTAAATGCATGCTTGGTTTCAATAGGTATTTGAAATCCATTCAGAAGCAAAAACCTTTCAAAGTGTTTTCCCAATTAGTAGCTGTTTTACTTGACCTCACTTCTATGCCAATAACTGTGGGGAAGAACAGAGTTAGGACATGTTCATTGGGCTTTTGGTTTGTGGGAAGTAGAGGTGGGTGTGCTCAGATGCATTAGCGCAGGCACCCCCAAAGTTCGGCCCTCCAGATGTTTTGGACAACAGTTCCCATCATCCCTGACCACTGGTCCTGTTAGCTAGGGATCATGGGAGTTGTAGGCCAAAACATCTGGAGGGCCGCAGTTTGGGGATACCTGCATTAGCGCAACACATCTAACCCTACAAGGAGCATGATACCCATATCAAGACTTGACATCACCTTAATAATGTACAAGACAATATAATACTCATGAAACCAACATGGGTAACAGTATCCACAGCAGGCAAACATACAAAACCGTGTTTTGTAGGCAGAGTCTGTTTGTTTCTGCACTTCCATTTGAGACATCATGGGTTCTAGGAAGCTCCTGTGTAGACAAATTCCAAGTCCATAATTTAACTCTGGACAATGCAAGATGTAGATGTAGTTGATAACATTGCTTATTAGATTGGAATGTAGGTTCAAGACTGAATGTTATGCTCCCATAAAAAGTTATATTCCATAGCTTGATCTTCCTTGTATGTGTGTGTTGGGACAGAGGGGGACTGCTTTAGTTGCAGTAATTCAAAGAGTAACTGTTGCTGCGTGTGGTTGCTCTGTGGTTAAACCACAGAGTCTAGGGCTTGCTGATCAGAAGGTCGGTGGTTCGAATCCCTGCAACGGGGTGAGGTAGGTGGACACATCGCATAGCACTAAGGTACTGGGCTGGGCTGGAACAAGAGGTCCCATTGTTGGGGTCACAGGGAGCTGCATTTGCCATGCTGCCATTGCTCCATTCCCAACAGAGCTCTGCATGAAGCCTCATAGGTGCCACAGTCATGCAGGTCAGGTGACTGCCATCACAACAAACTTGGTAAAACATGGACCCTAGAAAGGCTACTCGGGATTTATTTGTGTTATCTGAATGTTATATTCTGGGTTAGGCAGTAGCACAGGAAGTCAATATTTGAGCTGTGCCCCCAAATGCCGCTGAAATATAAAGAATAAAATAAGAATAGTGTGTCTATGAAGAACAGGTGGAAGAGCTTTACATTTTATGATACTACAGGGCTGGGGAACTGGATTCGGCCAGAAAGGTGGATCCTTATCTTCCCCCATCCCCTGCAGGCCAAATTTGACAGGTGGATGAGGTCAATCACACGTTAATCAGGTAATGACACAATATGCAGACGACAAGCTATCATTGGGACTTGCAAAAGACTGTGCATGGAACTGTAAGGGTCTGACAATCAGCTGATCACTGGAGCTTTCACAGTGCTGTGCATATTATAATAATTGACTTCCTATGATGTTATCTGGGCTTGTTTTTTCATAACTGCATTTATGTATTTTTGCACAATTGCACCTCTGACTTTAAAACAACATACCTTGTTATAACTGGGTGGATGAATAAGACTTTGCATTTGGTTTGTAGGGCCTTTCCTTATTCTTCTGAACATAAACACATCCCTTATCTGGAAAGCTAACATGTCCGTAGACGACTGCTAAAACATATGGGGTTTTTAGTTCCTGAAAATGTCCACATATCACAGTCTGCAGTTGGGGTAGATATGCATCTGCCAGGTGTGGACAGGATAGGAAAGAGATGAAAGCAGAACATAAGAAATCCCTGCTTTATGGTCGAAGGAGTCCATTTAATACAGTTTTCTGTTTCCAAGAGCGAGTGGCCAGGCAATTCCTTTCAGGAAAACAAAGGTTCATCTCAGTCCCTTTACTGACATACAGAGGTACCTTTCAGTTGCTATAGCTACGGAGGGACATATCCTAGGTGCACAAGTGAAACTCCCTTCCCACCCTCTTCTCTGCAGCTCTCCCCATTCCGAAAAAACTATCCAGACCTACTGAACATTGTGGGGTATCTTTGTTGTATGGGGCTGCAGTGGGAAGGGAGAATCACCCGAAATCAGGCAGAAGAATCTTCCATCTTTACTTCTCATGTGCTTGTTTTAAGCTATAGTATTATTAATTAATTTAATTTGTATACTACCCTATACCCACAGGTCCTAGGGTGGTTACAACATAAAACCCATAAAAGCAAAAACAACCCAATAACCAGCAGCGTAGCACCCGAAGGCATCCTGCTGGGGAGCGGGGTCTCCACCGCGCGCATGCGTCACAGCGTGAGGCAGTCTCGCTTGCATCGGGGCTTTTTCCTCCATGGCAGTGGCCGCATCGCGCGGCAGCGGCGGTCGGAGGTGTTCAGCCCCGCCCAGCCTGCTGCCTAGGGCGGCGTGCCCCCTGCCCCCCCATTACGACGCCACTGCCAATAACTCCTCTCCCTTGCACTAAGCTATAGTGTAAGGTGCACAAGAAGTCATGCATTAGCTGATGGAAGTTCTTTTATCTGTCAAGGACCAAGTGAAGTGTGTTGCCTGACCTAAATTCTTTGTTTTGAAAACTGTTTCCTTGTAACCAACTTCTATTATTTCCATAACTTGGGTGGAAGTGAGGTGAGTGCAATGTAACGGGGCCTAATATCCATAAGGTGGAAGTTACATAATTTTAATAGCGTGACAAAGCCCAGGAACCATTAGTTAAATATTGCTGCCCTTTCCAGCCTTGGGGCTTGTTATAGAGGTGGATAAAATGATACTTTAAGCGGCTGAAAGGAAATGTCTTAATGGAGACATGCTTTTACTCAAACCACCTCAAGCATCCATTCCTGTAACGCTGTGGTGTTACCCATAATGAATTCAAAGGTTGCCAGGTGTCATTTGTTTGAGATGTGTTGCTCAGGTTCCAGCTACTTGCCCTTCCTTTGAAGAACACTGCTTTAAGTATCATGGGGGGTAGAACATAGCAGAGGCCATGTCTGGTGTTTTCGTTAGTTTTGTTTGGTACCCTGGAAAACCTTTTTTTTAGGCATTTAGACTTGTTTCTTGAGAACAGTGCGATGGCCGTTTCTCATTACAGTCTTTCTTGGCAGTGATCTTAAGACATGCCTATCCAGTTCGGCTTAAATGGTGTCAGCACAGTTACCGCATGACTAACGAAACCGCCCATAAATAAGCAAATCTGTATGCACCCCTCCCTCCCCCTGAAGCTGTCAACCAGGGCATATAGGGATGAGAAATCCAGCCAGAACTCTACTCACATTCTCCATTTGTGACATTTCTGTTGACTGCCAGAAAGGTTGAGCAGAAAGATATTGCCTGCAATTCTTTTAATGGCTGCATGTTAACCTGCCGTTTCACCCACTTTCATTGGGCAGCAAATTACTGACAGTCTCTTTAGATTCTCATGGACCAGAAAATAGACAAAACCGAGAGAGAGAGAGCACATTTTGTTCTAAAGTGCTTTGTTTTAAAACAATGGGAGCACTGTTACAGTTCTTATGTTCCATTACACAACATGTTTCTTTTTATAGACTGGTCCTTGGTATTCTGTTCTTCTTGGGCTTCGGGTTTGCAGGGAAAATAGTACAGTCATCCCTCGGTTTGAGTATTTTCAGTTTAAGTACTCCGCGGACCTGTCTGGAATGGATTAATCCACTTCCCATTACTTTCAATGGGAAAGTTCGTTTCAGGTTAAGTACGGACTTCCGGAACCAATTACACTCACACCTCGGGTTAAGTACACTTCAGGTTGAGTACTCCACAGACCATCTGGAATGGATTAATCCACTTTCCATTACTTTCAATGGGAAAGTTCGCTTCAGGTTAAGTACGCTTCAGGTTAAGAACAGACTTCCGGAACCAATTGTATTTGTAAACCGAGGTACCACTGTAATGAGTACCAGACTAGGCAAATTAGCACCCTGGACAGTTCCCTGTGGTCCCTGCTATCTGAATTAATGAATACATTGTCTCAGCCATGGACCAAGATCAGCTGAGAATTTCAGAAGGCTAGCAGGGTCTTCCCTTCCAGTGGCTCCACCCCCCCTGGAAGATCAGCAAGCCATCTTTAAGGAGGCTGTAGCCTATTCCCTACTTGCATACTCCTCCAAAATAGAAGAAGAATCTTTATTTGCATCAGCCACTAACCATGGCAATGAAATAAAATAAAACAAAATAAAATGTACTGAAGATAGAGGTAAAAACTCAACTATAGAAAATACATTTTGGGGGCTTACATCAATAATCAAATAATAGATCTTATTCTGATTGCCCCCACTTGAAACCTTGCAGTTTTTGCTATCATCTTATCACCTTGATCTGCTAAAAGAAAGGACACAGTAGCAGTGGTTGAGTGACCCGGCATGGACAATAATAGAGGGGTAACAACCTCCTGCGATCTCTGGAGTCATTCTCATACTCTGAGGATGATGGGAGAGCCATTTCCTCGCACCACAGAGAAGGAACAATCAATCAATCACTTTATTTGTATCCTGCCTTTCCAAAGTTAAAACCATGCCCAAGGCAGTTTACGACATATATTTAAAAAAATTACAAATATACAAACATAATAAAAGGAGTCATAAACAATAAGCAAACTATCAAAAACTACACAACCAAATGGAACAATTTCTGCATAAATCATAAGATACAAAATAAAGATACAAAAATTAACAGCGGCAACACCCGCATGCCCCCAAATCTCCTAAGCAGTATTCCAGCCCAAGATTCTGTTCGGCAGTCTCAGCTTTTATAGCTGGAGTCAGTCAGGACTCTGCTCTCCCCCCCCCCACGCTCCCAGGGAGATGGGAAAAGGTATGCAAGGCAGGCTACAGGTCTTCCAGTACTCACAAACATGGTGGTCTCTGGCCTCTTCAGCAGTTTGAGGTCTCTCCCTTGAATGGGCCAACTAGCGTAGCCTCTGAATCTGAGTCCTCTGAGATTCTGGAAGAGAGGGATATGACACTAGCAGGCCATTCTCAAAATACGCCTATAGTCACATATTAAGATAGGAGAAAGCTGAAGCTACCTCCAGAGTTGCTGCGGTGTTTTTGGCCTACCTGGAGTTTCCAAGTTCGTTTTCTCTGACTCAAGTTGGACTGAGCTGATTTCTCAGTGCTGGGGCATGATTCAGTAGCAGAGGAAGTGACATCACAGCCTCAACATAGACACGTCTGTCAAGAAACATTTGCCTACCCTTTGACATTGGTGTACCACGCTGGGCTTCATAACCAACTTGGGAAAATGCCAGGCAGTTGCGTTCTTCCCCCTCAAGTGCCCCTTTGGATGATCCATCACTTCTCTGTCCCAATGCGCTTCTGCGACACATATCCGAAAATATGTGCACACAATACTGTAGCATAGTCCAAGCAGAAACTAGGCATAGGGGTGTGGAATCTAAGCTAATTTATTATGTACAAGTTCAAGTGTTACAGAACAAAGGAAACATGGCTTCTCTCTCCCCCTTCTCCGAGAGAGAATAGCAAAAGCACAACAAAAACGGAACACAACTTCCGTTCTTATGACTCCAATAGTATGGAATGTCAACACAGACATGTGACGAAAACAATCGCACATCAGCAGTGGAGAGAATGAAATCCCAACCATTGACACATTTTAGTTGGTGTTGACCTTTAAAGCCCTAAACGGCCTCGGTCCAGTATACCTGAAGGAGCGTCTCCACCTCCATCGCTCTGCCCGGACACTGAGGTCCAGTGCCGAGGGCCTTCTGGCGGTTCCCTCGCTGCGAGAAGCCAAGTTACAGGGAACCAGGCAGAGGGCCTTCTCAGTAGAGGCACCCGCCCTGTGGAACGCCCTTCCACCAGATGTCAAAAAGAAAAACAACCACCAGACTTTTAGAGGACATCTGAAGGCAGCCCTGTTTAGGGAAGCTTTTAATCTTTAAGAAATTAGTGTATTTTAATATTTCTGTTGGTAGCCGCCCAGAGTGGCTGGGGAAACCCAGCCAGATGGGCGGGGTATAAATAATAAATTATTATTATTATATTAGTAAGGAATGGCTTGTAATCTTCACAAGACATCTCCATGCATTCTCTGGAGAAGCCAAACATGGATCCAGTGCCATTAAGAACACACGATCCTAATGTATGTGTTATTGAATAAAAACATGAGGGGTATTTTTGAGGAGACATCTGTTCAATAGGTCAGCACAATGGAAGTGAACCTCATTTATGTCTTAGGCAACTTTACTTACAGAACCTGGAGTTCTTTGCTTCCAAAGCTTCCATAGGTGTGTAATGTTATCTAGTTACGAACATTTCCAACAAGCATCTGTTAAGCCATCTGTGTTAGTTAACAGCATGCTGTGCTCACTGCAGTGCTTCATATATGTCCTGTTCAACCCCCCACCTGCCTTTTCACCTACAATATAGCTGTCTCCTGCCTAATGCGACAATTCTACTAGGAGCATGCATATAATGGGTATTCTTTATTTTAACTTTGTCAGCCACCTTGGGCGTCTCTTGATAGACAAAGTAAAAAAACAACACCACCACTGTAATAAACTTTTGTTTTTACATTTCTGCTAAAAATGTCAACTCCGCTTTCCCCTTCCAACAGACTGCCAAAAAAACCCCCAATAAACAACATCAAAAATAAACATAGCAACAAGCCACATCATTAAAATAATGAAATGCATAACACAATACTAAACTAAAAGCAGCAAAGAACTCGGAGCACCCACTAACAAATAACAACCCAAACAGCAGGAGAATCAAAAGCCTGCTGAAAGAGAAAAGTTTTCAGCAAAACACCAGTAAAGAAGAGACTAATTTAAGTTCTTAGGGTAGGCAGTTCAATACATCGGATGTCACTGCAGAAAAGGCTCTCTGGCATGGTGCCACGAATAGTATCTCAGAAGGTCTTAAGAGGGCAGTATCAGTTGATCTCAGAGGACAGGTAGATGCACAGGGAAGCAGACAGTATCTCAGTTAGGTTAGTTCCAAGCCACTTTGGACTTTAAAGGTAATAATCAGCACCTTGAGCTGCACCCAATGATGAACCCACCCCAAACAGATGGGAATGCAATTCAGCAGCCTGGTTCTTTTAATCCCATTAGGTAGCATCCCTGTTGCATGGGATGTGAAAACAAAAACCTGCTGCCTTTTCTTACGACAACAGCATGCTACACATATCTGAAGAAGGCCTTGGAGGCCCCCCAGCACAGTTTAAGGTAGGGGTAGCCAGTGTGGTGGTCTTCTTTGGCGATCACTCGTCGACAAGTAAGATTGTCTTCCATAAACATGGTTTTAACAGTGAGTCCGTAAGTGACTGTGGAGGCCAATTTTGGATCCACACATCCTTCTACAGTGGGGACATTGGTTTCCGGGCGGGAGTTGATCACGGTATGGATTCGCCAAGCGTGCCTTCCTCTTAGCTTCCTGCAGGAGCTTCCTGCAGCCAATCGGAAGCCGCGCCTTGGTTGTCGAACATTTTTGGAAGTCGAATGGACTTCTGGAACGGATTCTGTTCGACAACCAAGGTACGACTGTATTTTTATGTCAATCATTTCCCCCCACCCACAGCCTATTTGCGAAAATAGTTTTGACACATGAACCAATATAGTCGTCACATTGAAATATTACATATTCATGACTATTGAAAGTTGTTTTCTTTTTCTCTGCCTAGATTGTTTGATTACTTAGTAGCAAAAGATGCTCAGGCGGTTCCCAATAGCTGCAGCTTCAAAATTAGGAGGGATCTATCCTTTAAGGAGTTTTGCTTTTTTCCTCCCTCATATTTTCCCTTTCCCTTTTTATAGACAAAATTGGTTTTCTTTCTACACAGGAGCTTCAGCTTAAGTAATGGAAACACTGGTGCTTCGGCATTTCTGACCAAGTGCTTAAATGTGATTTATTGCATCTTGTGTGCAATTCTTGGAACTTGCACCTTTAAAATAAAGGGGGGGAGGGGGGGAGATGTGAAACCAGGAATGGAAATCTTGGGTTGTACACTTCTAAAATTAATGCTGCTGTTGAAATGGAACGTATGGGTGGGTGTACACCCTCACATTTTAGCTCACTTTCCTTCTGCCAGAGTGGCAGTGCAAACAACAGCAACAGCAACAACAACAACAATTTATTAAAGTGGTACCTCGACTTACAAAGACGATCCGTTCTGCAGCTGTCTTCGTAAGTCGAGGTTTTTCGGATGTCGAAGCGCGTGGCCAGCACATGCGCAAAGTGCAGAACGTGCATGTGACGAAAAGACCTCTGGGGTTGTTGACTTCAGAAGTTGAAACCTTCGGAAGTCGAGGTATGACTGTATTTATATCCCGCCCATCTGGCTGGGCTTCCCCAGCCACTCTAGGCAGCTTCCAACAAAATATTAGAATACAGTAATCCATCAAACATTAAAAGCTTCCCTAAACAGGGCTGCCTTCAGATGTCTTCTAAAAGTCTGGTAATTGTTGTTCTTTTTAACATCTGGTGGGAGGGTGTTCCACATGATGGGTGCCACTACCGAGGAGGCCCTCTGCCTGGTTCCCTGTAACCTGTCTTCTCACAGTGAGGGAACCGCCAGAAGGCCCACGGCATTGGATATCTGTGTCTGGGTAGAATGATAGGGGTGGAAACGCTCCTTCAGATATACTGGACCATAGCTGCCAAGTCTCCCGTTTCCCCCGAGAAACCCCCGTTTTTAAAGCCGTTTCCCGCTGTCATCCCGAATGGCGAAATATCCTGTAATTCCCCCGGATTTCTTCTGGTGCTGCTCTGCCCATGTCTGGGCACCGGAAATGGGGCAGCGCCGGCGCCGGAAGTTGCTTCTACACATGTCTGGACATGCGTAGAAGCAACTTCCGGTGCCGGCGCTGCTGATCCCGTATTTTTCTAACCGGGACTTGGCAGCTACGTACTGGACTGAGGCCCCCCCCCCGAGTAATGTCAACAAATGACAAGGCCCCAGAGCCCTGTCAGCTCTGCCCCACTTTAAACACATTTCATTGTGGTCTAATAAGCCCCTGGCTGGGTCTAGGACCTGCCGTTCTACAATGTCATGGAGAGGCCTTATATCAGGAGCATTGTGGGAAATTAAAATGGCATCTTCCCAGTGTTCACCAATGTGTGGTTGCTGCTGCCTGCTAGTATGGCCACTCCCAGCAGGGAAGTCCACCAGGGGTAAAACTGCTGCAATAGGAGGGTGCCCACCTGTTTGTGGAGTACTGGGGCCACCCCTTTCTCAAACCTGGGGCCACATTATTCCTTGACCCCCCAAAGGCCTAGCTCCTACTCTAACCAGAAACCCACCAGCCAGTTATGGCCAAATCCTAAATCTGCTCCCTCGGTAGTATTGTACTGCCATCAAGGGGATTTGCTGCATGGAGGGATGGGCATGTACGTCAGTTTTAGTTTCTCATTTTTCCAATCTTAAATTAAGTCAGTTGTTTGGATAGCTCAGTTGGTTAGAGTCTGGTGCTGATAAGGCCAGGGTTGCAGGTTCGATCCCCATATGGAACAGCTGCATATTTCTGTATTGCAGGGGGTTGGACTAGATGATCCTCAGGGTCTCTTCCAGCTCTACGATTCTACATTTCCACATCAGTTTGCAAATTGTGTAGGGTTTTTATTTTTTTTAAGTTCTCACGAAAATTCGCCAGCGTTTTAGTGAAAATTTCACCTAACTAGGGGTTGATGTTCCTGCTTGCTTTGTCCCCAACCCCACCAACCCACCTTCCCCAACCCCCTCTTCCTTTACTTATGGTCCATGACCCCCTTAGCTTCCCTTACTCCTTGCCAAATCTCTGCAGTTTGCCTGCACTACCTTGCTGCCATGCCGCCCTTCTCGTTTGACCCAGCCCCACCAGCTCACTCACCCAGACCCCCCCCTCCAGCCTTTTCTAGCCCAACACCCTGCAAGGAAGGCTCTAGATTCCTCACAAGTCGTTGCGCACTGTACTGAACCCCCTCATGTACATACAAGCACCCTCCCATCATTTGGGTGCCATATTGTGGCCATTTATGCAGGATTCATTCTATTTGTTTTAGGAGATTTACGACACCAGAGTCAATTTCTGCCAGAGTTTTCTGCCGGTTCCTGCCCCGCTAAAGCAGTTTATCAAGACTTTTCTGTGCTGCTAGGTTGCTGCTTATCAGTTAATGATCTGTGCCATTGAGTGGAAAGCAACAAGAAGCAGCTAATAAAGGCAGCTTAACTTCCTGGGGTTTTCTCACAGCTAGCTTCTCTGTGTCTGTAAGCCAATTTCTCTTTTCTCTCCCCCCCCACTCCTCCCCCAATCTAAATATCCTGCTCAACCGTAACAGTTTTCCTATAAGGTCTGCCAAAGCAAATATTTCCCCCGTGTTATCTCTGGAGGCAAGCTGAAGTTCTATAAATTTCACTTTCTAGATGTGCTTTCTGCTCCACAAAGACTCTGTGTCTAAATGGAGTTTGTTGTGCAGACTTTCTTCTATGTTGGGGTTGTGGGGTAGTCTTTTTTGGGGGGTGCACATCAAAGGGTTCCATGTCTAGTCCCCTCCCCTCAAATCTTGCTGCCAATAAAAATTTGCCACTGGCAAAGCAGTTACAGTATTTGGCTGCATGGGCTTCGGTGGTGAGAGTGTGCTTGTTTCGTACAGCAAAATAAAAACTTAGTTGGTCTTTAAGGTGCTACTGAAGGAATTTTTTTTATTTTGCTTCCACTCAGACCAACACAGCTACCTACTTGTTTGGTACAGGTTCTTCTTGACCCCCCTTTGACCCCCCCCCTGGAACCCTCCCTGGGCAAGCCTTGTGTGTGTGTTCCTCGTTGTGTGATTGCGCATCATTGGGTGGGTGCCTTTCGGAATTCCCCCCTCCAGCTTTAAGGGAACGGCTTATATTCAGGTACAGTATTGTCTTTTTTCCTTTCCCCCCATATTATTATTAATAATAAATATTTATTTGTATGCCACCCATCTGACTGGGCTGCCCCAGCCACTCTGGGCGGCTCCCAACAAAACATTGGAAACACAATAAAACATCAAAGATCAAAAACCTCAGATGTCTTCTAAAAGTCAAAGTTGTTCATTTCCTTGACATCTAATGCGAAGGCAATACACAGGGCGGGTGCCACTACTAAGAAGACCCTTAGCAAAATACAGCTCTCAGGATTCTTTGGGGGAAAGCCACAGGACTTTAAAGTTTTATGGAACTGCTTAAATGCATTGTGCATATGGCGGTTTATTGAGGATTGTGACTTTGCCATTCTGTTGGGGCTTCCCTGGCATAGTGGGGAGAGGGTTGAACTATCCTGGTTAAGGGACTGTTCCTTTGACCTCCTGCAAAAGAGCTTGCCCACTTTGCCTGGGCGATGGTGTCCTTTTCTTCCAAACAATCTGCGTTCTCTGATGAATGGGAATGTATATACTATGTTGCTTGTAGACACACAGCAAAATTATATCCCAAATAAGCACTGGAAGTGAAAAAAGGACATGTCAGAATTCATTGTTTGTTTTCACTGCGGGTCAAAACAAAAGCCATACTTTATGACTGCTGTACATTATAGCAGTCAGTTGTTTGCAAAGTGCTATGTATAATGTTGGTGAGCTGTGAAGTGTTCCAGATTTTTTGCTTTTGTTTTTTAATGCCCCGGAAGGCTTTTCCCATCTTGCAGCTGTAACCTCTGTGCTTGAGGGGAGAGGTGCTTGCTGACATATGAACCAAAATCATATGCTGCCCCTCAAGGTGTGAATATTTTTTACACCTGCATCAATGATGGAGTCAGTCTTGTGGAAGATCCACAACCATGATGAAATATAGCGCAGAGGGCATGCCCTGCTATCGGCAGAACAGCGCAATGTCTTCTGATTTAGACCATATTCTATAGTATCCCTTTTCCACAAGCGTTTGCAAAAGGGTGCTGAAAGACACTGTCCTGTTCCTTGTATGGCATTTCGCTTATCTTTCAATATTCCAGACCTTGAATGAGTTGGCTGTTAACTCAAGAGTACTAAATTATCTGATATTTGCAAGTTTTGAGTCCTGCCTCATGACAAGCTCTATGCAATTGCTATTAAATAATATCGTTGTTTGCTGCTTCACTGGAGACTTGGAAGAATCGAGAACCAAACTCACAAACACTAAAATGTGTCCATGAACCAATCGATCTTTCAGTTCACATCTTTCCACTAGGCAAACCTCCCTCTCCCTGCACACTATCCTTTCCCCCAAAGGCATGTGTGTGCTGTGTGAGAAAAATGCACACAGCGCTGCAGCAAAGGGTTTGCGAGAAGAGTGTCTGACCCCTTGCCAACTTTATAGACGATACATCTACTTGTCCAGAACGACCCTCTTAGGGATCAGCCAAACGCCTTGCCAAAAGTAACAGGTTTAAAGCAGAGGACATGCGAGATCTGAAATATTTTGCAGCTCATAAACAAAGCTCGCAGAGTAAGAAGCAAAGAGGAAACGCAGTAGCTTGCTGTATCGCTCGTGGCACCTCTGTGGCAATGTGGGGATATTTACTAGCCTGCGATCGCTTCCCATGAAAGCACTGTATGAATAATTCATAACTATTTGGGGATTTGCAAGGATTCCCACCCCCTCCCTGGCATCTTATCACATTGCACTGGTAGATACTTTTATTTTTTTCATTTTTTTTTCATTAATGAAGCTAGCCGATACCTTCATTTGAGGTCCCCCATACTGGAGCCTTTATCTAATGCTTTTGATTCTGCCTTACTCCTCATATATATATTTTTTCCTTATCTTATAATTAGGACTGTCAACTAATTAAAGTCCTAGCGGCCAATTAATTGGGCTGATTTAACTTGGCGCTTAATCAGTTTAAGCAACTAAATGCTACAGAACCTTAATAAATCTCACGGGGCTTTCCTTCAGAGAAGCCTGACACTCTGCTGCTCCTGCTCTAGCACAGCGATGCCCTTCTGCAACACTGCATACATAAATGAATAAAAATACTGATTTGGAAGGGCTTTTTCTTAGCAGAGTACATTCCCCTGACATGCCTGCAGTCAAAAGATGCCTGCCTTGATCACATGCATGCATGACCCTGTGGAGGCTGTTGCACATGGATGGAATTAATTGCATTTCCATAAAAACACAAGAGTCCTGCTGGATCAAGCCAATGGCCCATCTAATCCAGCATCCTGTTCTCATGCTGGCCAACCAGATGCCTATGGGAAACCTTCAAGCAGGATTCAAGCACAAGAGCCCTCTTCCCTCCTGCGGTTTCCAGCAACCGGTATTCAGAAGCATTGCGGCTTCCAACCATGGAAGCAGAGCTTAGTTGTCCCGGCTAACAGCCATCAATAGCCCTCTCCTCCATGAAGTTGTCTAATCCTCTTTTACAGCCGTCTGGGTTGGTGGCCGTCACTGCCTCCTGTGGAAGCAATTTCCATAGTTTAACTATGAAGCAACATCACTTCTCATTTTTAACCAACAACAAAAACAGCAATGACTCTGGCTATACCTACAGTATATAGAGATTGCTTCAAGGTGATTCCCACCACCCACTTAAATATTGAGGACAATTCTAGGGTGCTCATGTATGCTGGAAGAAATGGGAGAGGCACTGTGTGAACCAGTCTTTGGGACAGTTCTTGTACTATAGTATTAAATCCTTTCATTGTTTTGATTATTGTTTATGATGCTCTGATTATTTTTATGATGTTTTCATTATTTTTATTATGCATTTTGTGCTTCGTATATTGTAACTTTGTGTTGTGAACTACCCTGAGGTAGTAGTAGTAATAGAATGCTCGTGACATAAACCACTTCCTACTGGAATGAGTTTATGCCATGACTGTGACCTTCCCCCTTGTTGTTTAGTAGTTTAGTCATGTCCGACTCTTCATAATAATAATAATAATTTATTTATTTATACCCCGCCCTTCCCAGTCAAGACTGGGCTCAGGGCGGCTAACAACAAGAATATCAAAGCAAACATAAAAGAAACAATTCAATTAAAATGCAGATTAAATACAATGTTAAAATTCAATTTTAAAATTAGGAATCTACAAGTGCAACCTCATTTAAATATCTGTAGGATAAAGCCTTAGGGGAGGGTAACACCGGGGTCCGACTAAGTCAGTCCAAGGGCCAAGCGGAACAGCTCCGTCTTGCAGGCCCTACGAAATGAACCCCATGGACCAGAACATGCCTCTTAAGATTTCATTAAACTATCAGGGTTCAGCTGCCCCTGTTGGTACACAGGGCACAGGGGCAAGATTGCATATATATACATGGACTTTGTGGGTTGGAACTTTAAGCTGATTAAAATGTCATATCTGAGCAAGCATGCATAACATACATGCTGCTGTTCTTGAGGGTGCCAGGATTTTTTTTCCAGCAAGAGAAACGGGAAGCTGCCTTCAAACAGAAGCTCTGTGCAGATCACCATCTTAAAATGCAGCAAGGGTTTTTTTTCCTTCTCAATTCGGATCCAAGCTGGTTTGTGGGAAAGTACATCAAAACACATCTCTCCCCTCCCCCAAATGACATGATAGATATGGATTGTGGTTAATGTCATGTGTGCACCACTTGCCAAACTAGTGGTGGGAGCACACAGGATTCAGGGCAAACAGGAGAGCCTACACAGCCTATTTGTTCATCTGGCCAAAGTTTGCTTCCTTTTCTGTAACTCTCCTACCAGCCACTAGGAGTCTTTCATTCCAGACCTACTTGAGATGAAGTGGCACTTTGGGGATGATGATCATAGAGCTGAGGAGGCAAGGCTGAAGCTTCTCCCATGTGTGATGACACACTCCATTGGACACCCTCCATGCCACAATTAGGCTTAAATATCCCCTCCTATTGTCTCCAATAGAAAACTATTTTTTCCAACCTAAAGGATGTATACGGACTTTTTAAAAAGTTAGTGGAATTGGGGATGAGAGCATTAATCTTCTCATGTGCTGTGATCTTTCCAGCAAAAATGGATCCCAGTTATGCTTGGGAAATAGCCTTCTACTGTTGCTAATAAAGAGGGGTTTCCATAGCCAGTTTAATGCTTTCACCCCCAGCTGTAGTCACTGTTGTAGGAATTAGGGGGGTCGGGTGACCCACAACAAACAGGCTCTGACCCAGAAAGAGTCCGAGAACCTGACAAGGAAACCAATTTATGAAGCTCCTTGTCGGAGGAAATGACAGGGACCAAACCAGGACGTCTAGAAAGCAAGGCAGTTTATTTCCAAACAAAAGAAACTGTTGCAACAGGGTCCTTCACCCAAGTAGCAGGACGGAGCGAAGAACCCAGAACAAAGGGAGCTTCCAACTTTATATAATATTCCTTCCCAATGTTACTCAATTACAGTACAAGAAAAAGGCGGGAGACAGTTGGGTGGAGGGTAATCAGGTAAGTACAAAGGTTTGATAGGTTTTTCCGATGTTGGGGACCTTAGCAGGACAATTGGGGTGATGGTCCTGATAATGAGTATGCATACATTTTATTTGTTCACAGGATGGGATTCCCAGAGGTGCCGCTGAGTTGTGTATTGGTGTCGTTATTATTAGACAAGCTAGATGGCACTGTGGTAAACTGTCACAGCGTGGGGAAAACACAGGATCCTGCAAGGATCTTTAACATGGGGAAACTTGGGTGAATGCGAAGATTTAATATAGATTAATACACAGGGTTTGATACTTGGTAAAGAAACAAGAACATCTAATGGTTACATAAAAGGAATACAGAGATACAATAAGTAGTGACACGGGAAAGGTTACATTATTAATATATTATTAATATATACAGTTTAGAATGACGTTTAAACAACTTGAGAGTCTCAGAGTTTTACAGAAGCACATACATTTAAAAGAAACCCCTGTTCCCTTAATATAATGAAATAGATAAATTCATACAAGAACATAGCTTTATTCAGACAGAATTAAAGAAGGATTTTAGATTAAGCAAGTCTCCTTCCTGGGAGGAAAATGCTTGGGGCATAGATAAAGAAGGGGGGGGGGTTGGTTGGTGTGAAATGCGCAATTGCTGCTGCGCCAGACCTTCCTGAGTTAAGGCATTATTATGTCTGTTCCTGGAGGAGTTTGTAAAAGAGCTTAGGCGATAGCTATGCAAAAGAGGCTAGGTGTATCCAGGTGATGGTCTGGGTCAAGCGGGGATTAATTTACCCATTTCGCAAGGGATAACCCTGTCTTGACCTATGTCTCTGGCAAGGAAAAATGGCTCCTGTTAGGTCAAGGCATCGTTCCCCTCTCTGTATATTTGTGGACCCATGGTTGTAGTGTATGGTGCACGCCCCTCTACAACAGTCACCATAAAAATAACAGCCATCCTACCCCACCCCAACGTCTAGGTTTCAAAACAGCAGCCATGTGTTTTTTTTTCTAAGTCTAACCACAGGGGGAAGGAAGAGTGAGAGCCTCTCTGTACAGTCATACCTTGGGTTTAGTACGCTTCAGGTTGAGTACTTTCAATTTAAGTACTCCATGGACTCATCTGGAACGGATTAATCCACTTTCCATTACTTTCAATGGGAAAGTTCGCTTCAGGTTAAGTACGCTTCAGGTTAAGTACAGACCTTCAGAACCAATTAAGTACTTAACCCGAGGTACCACTGTATATGTTTATGTGCCTATGCATGCAAGCATGTGCAATATTCTGTGTGAGTTTGCTGTATGTATGTATGTATGTATGTATATGTGCCTGATGTATGAATGTATGTGGAAGGTTGGCCACGAGAGAATGCAGCCGTTTGGCGGAAGAAGGTACCCACACAACTGGCAGTGACTCTCACACAGGGGTGCTGGCTATATGGGGCACAAGGGGCTCCAGCCACCATGTTTTGGGGCAGAGGGCTGTGTCCCTCCCAATATTGAAGGGGCTGCCACCCCCCACTGCTGGGCACCCTTCACACACACCAGCCCCAGCCTCTGCTCGGGAGGTGGGCAGTGGTTTTGACGAGCAAGTGTGAAGATCTGCCCTCCATGTGTCCCACCCCACAGCACCTGCTACCTGGAGATGTCAGGGACTGAATCTGGGACATTTTTTTTTACATGCAAAGCATCTAACTGTGTGTGTGTGTGTGTGTGTGTGTGTGTGTGTGCAGTATGGTGTGTATGGGTTATATCCCACCATCCTTGTTTCACTCCTTTCCCCATTTTGCAGCCATTTCCCCCCCCCCCCGCTTTCTTCCCACTGTTTCAGCTTGCAAGCAATCCCCCCCCCCCCTGATTTTGCACACGTCTGTGGGTACGAACAGATCCGGTTGCTGATGAGCCAGAAGAGGCAGTTCAACCAACCAGCATCCTGGTTAGAGCCTGGAGAGGTAGAAGAAATGTATTAATTGACAGAGTGATTTACGGATGTTGATAATCGTTCTCCCTGTGGTCAGCTTTGTCATTTACTAGTAGAACCAAGATTACTCTGCAATTTCTAACACTGGACTCCTTTTAAACTGCTAATAACTTAAAATAGCCTTATAACCGGCAGTACCCACAGCTGTCCATGTTGTTGCTCTTCCTAACACCCTCATAAGGGAATTGTTGTGAGCAACATCTCATTATATAGCTTCGCCTTGCTCATTTGCTCCTGCTCGCCTTCACAAGGAGTGCCACAAAGCCTTTCCGCCACAAATGTTCCTTGCCAACTCTTAAGGTTCTATTTTATTCACAGACACCCCTCTTTTTTTGATCCTTAAGCTTCCCCAACATTTTTATTTTTTTGTTCCATGAAAAACGAGGGTAGAGAAGCTGTTTCTTAGCCCCCACAAATCTCCCTCTGATCCTTTCCACTTAAATATGAGGAAGAGGAAGTGCAGGGACGAGGCACTCGGTGAGGAGATCTTGAAAGATTACTGTTATCCTTCAGAAAGAAATGAATGAATATCCTTGCAGCAAGCCAGCCTGCCCTAGATTCTGTTTCTCCCCTTGTAATTTATATCTTTCTAAACTTGCTAAAAAGCACAGCTGCTAAGCCAAGCTGAAAAGGACATTTAACGATTTGTGGCCCCATCTGCACTCTGCATTTAAAGCATAATTACAAATTTGAGCATTCATGGCTTGCCCCAAAGAATTCTAGGAAATTAAAGGTAGCGATGATTGTTAGGAGACTCCTATCAACTCTATCCGGCACAACCAATGGGCAGGGATAATGGCAGCTCCTATGCCTTTGTTGAGACATTTATTTATATGGAAGCCAGTGTAGACTTCCATATCTGAAGGTTGTTACTGACTATATTCTCCAGAGTTTACATCCTTTGACTTTCTCACACTTCTGGCAATCTGCTATTGATATTCCCTTTGTTAGGAATCCTCTCTTTTTCTAACAACCCACACTCTGGGGAAATTTCACATACTGTGTGCTTTGGGGTGGGCCCTCCATTCATTTGTTGACCCAAGCCCAAGCATATCTTTCCAAAGGCTTGTGTTGTATAACTCTACTAGAATAGTTAAAGGTCTCTTTTAGCACACAGTGATAGGTGAGGAAGAAGGGCGGACACTTTCTGCGGGTAAGATAGAGGGTAGACTTCAGTATCTGGCAAGGGAAAAAGCCTCCCACTTCCTGTCTAGTTTGCTGGATCCTTGTGTTTTTCAATTCCTATCAGCAATGTTCCATTGCTCTACACCCAACATAAAAATAAGCTTTGTGGGAAAGAACAAAATTATGTTTTAAGGGTATGTTAATGTGTGCTCTTCTTAGAATGGCCTTCAGTCCTGTGGAGCTATTTATATACTACAGAACATCTTTGTGTTATTGGACCTAACTGGCTGACCCACCCACATTTAATTGTTTTCCGAGACGTGGAGGAAAAAGGAAAACTGGGATGTTCCAGGATCAAATCAGAAACCGGAATGGCTTCTGTAATTCTGGGACTGTCCCTGGAAAATCAGGACACTTAGAAGGGTATGTTCTACACCAGGCACCCCCAAACTGCGGCTCTCCAGATGTTTTGGCCTACAACTCCCATGATCCCTAGCTAACAGAACCAGTGGTCAGGGATGATGGGAATTGTAGTCCAAAACATCTGGAGGGCTGAAGTTTGGGGATGCCTGTTCTACACAATCCCACTTTCAATCCTGTTTGTGGCTGCAAAGGTATTAGGGCAGACTGTTTTGTTTCCAATCTGTGTGTGTCGCATAGTTTTCATCTGAAATACTGTAATGTTTCCTAGCACAAAGGTTCCTAGTTTGTCTTTGTTTTGTCTCGCTTTTGTGGCACTGTCGCAGAAAAGCGCCCCTCCGGACAGTAATAACATGGTAATGTTGGGGAAGCATCACAGAACAACTAATAAAGTGGAATGAAGTGTGGGTGGTCCAGTAAAAATCTACCACTTAATGCAGTATTTTCGGTCAGTGACAATGACCACGGGTCTGGAGGGACCTTTTATCTTCTTTCTGTTAGATTGTACCTATGATGCTGACTGTTCCTAACATAACTTGGCATTCCCCTGAGCCAGGCTGGTTAATCTAGCAATCGGAAGCAAGATGGCTTTAGCTCTTATGTCAATAGTTCTTTTTGCTGAATGGCAGCAGAACGTGAGGATGCCTGGTTTAGCTTACAATGGCTTATGACAAATATTTGCCCTTAATTACCTGCCGCGCGTACACACACACACACACACACACACACACACACACACACACAATTCCCAAAGAAGGGGTTTGGTCTGTCTAGCACAATGTAAACAACCGCATTTGGCAAGGAATGTTTTAGTCACTTCACACCCAAGGTACTGTGTTAATAAAAGAACTAATCACTCTTTATAAAACTTTATGCAAATATAGTCAAATTAGATTTATTAAAATGATGAAAGAGAGCAGGGGATTTTTAATAAGTAGTTATGTTGTGCAGTATCTGTTCATAAAGCAGATGTAATGATGCATTATAAACTCCGGGAAAATGTAATCAGTCTAGGAGAAAAAAAATTATAATGAAATGGTTGTTTAAACACTGTAAAGCTAATGCTATAGTAATTACTTCCCACCGAGAAAGGCATGGAAGGCATTATGCAGGCTGTGTTTGATTAGTGATCTCTGCCAGCAACATCTGGCTATTTATTTTAATATGATTAATTTAATATGATTATCGAACTTAACGTGAGCTGTAAAATAAATAAATAAATAAATAAATAAATAAATAAATAAATAGTTGCAGGTTGGAAATGAAGTCTTTGCAGCATCCATGGTTTCACTGCACAGTGTGTTTCTTTCTTCTACCCTAAACCAACTTTGAGTGGGAACTTGATGTGCAAGTGGTATAACCTGAAATAATTAATTGATTATTTCGTATATATGTTTTGCCCCCGCCAGTGAGCGGAGAGCAATACATGTTACGGGGTTATCCCATTTTGACCTTTCAGAATCCCTGAAAGGAAGTTAACATTGAGAGACAGTGATTGACCCATGATCACATCGTAAGGTGAGCTACGGGCATTTTGCTACCTGAGAAAAAGGACAAGGTGGTGTTCAGCAAACTGAGCCGGCCGAAAGTCCAGAAGTAGCATTATTATCAATTTACGATGGGGTGGATGGTTCTCAGGCTATGAAGGGCTTGCTCACAAATTTATTGACAGCTGCACGGGTTATGATAGCTAGGAAGTGAAAGCGGCAAGCAGAATATAAAATGGAAGAATGGTATGAAGAGGTGTGGGGTAAAGCTATTAATGATAAATTAACATGTGCCATTAAGGTAAGATGGGGAATACGCAGGAGAAATGATTTTGAGGAGATATGGAAGGTGTTTGTAGAATCTGTACTGTTAAAACAGAAAGGGGTCAAACCATCGCAAGAGGTGTTGAAATTTTGGGGGGCTGGATAGTTACAATGGAATGGTCTCCGGGGTGGGGTGCACATTTTTATTCTTATTTATTTGTGATTATTACTTTGCCAAAATATAAAATAAGAATAAAAAATAGAGAAGCAGCAGCAGCAGCAGCAGCAGGAAACTGAACCAAAAGTCGACTCTTACTTCAACAGTGGTGATGGTAGTCCTGAATTTACGTATAAGCTAAACAAGCTATAGTTTTGGGCCCCACTTTCTTGGGGCCCCCTAAAAAATTTAAAGGAAAAAAACCTGGATGTACATTTCCAATTGTATTTCAGTTCAACAATTACTTTGATAAAATACATATTTTGTTATGCGCGAATTGCTTTAGATACCTATTAGGTCCATAAATTACCATGAAGAAGAAGAAGAAGAAGAAGAAGAAGAAGAAGAAGAAGAAGAAGAAGAAGAAGAAGAAGAAGAAGAAGAAGAAGAAGAGTTTGGATTTGATACCCTGCTTTATCACTACCCAAAGGAGTCTCAAAGCGGCTAACGTTCTCCTTTCCCTTCCTCTCCCACAACAAACACTCTGTGAGGTGAGTGAGGCTGAGAGACTTCAGAGAAGTGTGACTAGTCCAAGGTCACCCAGCAGCTGCATGTGGAGGAATGGGGAAGCGAACCCGGTTCCCCAGATTACGAGTCTACCACTCTTAACCACTACACCACACTAGCATATATTCAACACAAAAAACAGTGATAATTGGTTGTTGACAAAAGACAGCTAGACATATGAAGGGCCCTATTACCTTCAGTTGCTTAGGGCCTCATCAAACCTAAATCCGGCCCTAGTGATAGGGCAACATCCTTCATTATGATGACCAAGGACTTCAGGCTAGCTTAGAGGGTGCAGGGCAAACCAAGTACCACACCCAGCTCTGTCCACCAACACCTCACCAGTATCTCTTTCCTCAGGCTGCCTCCTCACTCTGCATAATCGTAGGGATGACCCCGATGCAAAAGCAGTTACGGTATTTGAACTCAACTTGTCCTGTCCAAGCCCAACATTGTATCCATGGCACCATTCCGGATCATGCATGTTTATATCATGTTGTAAGGTGGTATGGATGAATCCAGAAGGATTTTAACGACGATGCTCTATTGTATTTTTGCTCGTAACCTCTTGATTGTGAGCCTTTGGAAGCACATTAGGTTTTGGAAAGCAGCATATAAGTTTAATAACAATAAAGTCATTGGCATCTAATTTTTGACAGTTCGTTCATGAACTGCACTCGTGAACTCCCAAGAAATGGGAAACACTAATGGGAAACTAATCATGTATTTATTAATTGTGGTCCAATAAGTTGTAGCCTATGACTGGGGAACAAGGATAGTGACTTCATCAAACCCAAGTCACAATACGGTATGTGAACTTTTTGAGTTGTACAGAAGTCTTCCTCCAGCTGGATTTTTTTTTTTAAAAAAATAATGTGGATATTTAAATGTAGCGACCATATCCTAGCAGGGAATAATTGATCAGCAGAACAAGAAATAATTATTCATCGATGCTATAAGCTGTGACTAATTTGACCAGAAACAACAGGGCATCTATTAAACAATGAATTACTCATTGAAGTTCCCCAAGGATCTTGCCTGCATTTTGGAACAGTTGTTACCAGATGGGAATTACAATGGAATGAAGAGCAATTACATGCTATTTTGAGATTGGGACAGGTGAAGTTTGAATAACTTTAGGATCAAGAAGGAAAGGAACCAGTGACATCTGCTTCAAGAAGCATGGACTGTGCCAACAAATTTGTGACTTTATCTCTTTGAGAATGCCTCCCCTTTCAAATAAACAGAGCACATATGGCTCCCACAGTGATAATCTACACAGTGGGCCTGAGAGATTTGCCCCTTCAGTATGTGTTTGCTAAGTGTGCTTGAACAATAAAACACTATCCTTTTTCTTTATTTTTATTAATTTGCATCAATTCAATTCATTTACGGTCACAGACCAGCTCACATACAGAATCAAAAATCATAAAACTCAATGGTGTAGCATTAAAATTTACACGGCAGGGACGGTACACGTGTATATATTACAGCATTTAGAATATGTAAATTAAAACTGGGTCGCTAAAATATAGCCTAAAATTGTAGTTGGGGGCCTTGATCATTGTGGTGACACCGCTTGTTCCCTGAGT
Source organism: Zootoca vivipara (assembly GCF_963506605.1). Lineage (NCBI taxonomy): Eukaryota > Metazoa > Chordata > Lepidosauria > Squamata > Lacertidae > Zootoca > Zootoca vivipara. Next base: position 18,841,699 of record NC_083286.1, read on the forward strand.
TTTATGGCAGCCGCACAAAATTTGGCTACTTTTATCATAATCTCAGGGTCCTTATCTTCTACAAGGAATTTTAGGCATTGGGATTCGGATTCATTTGAGAATTTTTGCATAACAGGATAAATGAAAACCCGGCGTATGTCACTGTAGAAACGACAGCGTAATAAAACGTGGGAGGCAGTTTCTACCTCTGACATCCCGCAGGGGCAGACTCGTTCCACATATGGTTTACCTGCGAATCTTCCCTGCAGTAAAGCAGATGGCAGTACGTTAAATCTAACAAGGGTAAATGCCCGTCTGTATTTAGGTGTTTTTAATTTTGACAAATACTTTGCTGGGGAAAATCCTCTCCCATTATCTTTTATGGCTGGATGTTTATTCATCTCGCTCACATGGCATTGCAGTTCCACATCCCAAACTCGTTGGCGGATTATTGCTCTTGCTTTCTCATAGCCTGCAGCTATCAAGGCCTGTGGGGAGGATCCCAAGTCTCTTAGCTTTTCATATACAGTGATGCCTCGCTTAACAAATGCCCTGCTTAACGAAATTTCTGCTTAACGAAAGGATTTTTCGAGCGGAGGTTGCCTCGCTAGACGAATTCGTTTTATGAAAAATTCATCTAGCAAATCGCGGTTTCCCATAGGAATGCATTGAAATTCAATTAATGCGTTCCTATGGGCAAAAATATATATATATATATAAATCAATGCATTCCTATGGGATTCGCTACACAAATTTTTTGCTATAAGAAAAGACCCGTGGAACGAATTAAATTCGTCTAGCGAGGCACCACTGTAGTATGGCTTTCCATTTGGATTGGGAGGGATCCAGAAGGGTTAAGTGTGCCAACCCAACAGGGGAAAAAATAAGTTTTAACCAATAATGGATCTTTAGAATCCACATCCGGGCGCTGCATCAATGCTTTTATTATAGCAATTTTTGTAGAGGATGATATTTAGAGAAGTGTTTTTAATGGATTCCTGTTTATTTTTTGTGTATTGCTGTTTTTAAAATTAGCAATATTACAGTGCTTTCCATAATTTCAGAGGGGCATGATAGGTAGAAATGTTCAAAAGGGAAGCAAAGTGTAGGAGCGAGGAGTTCAGCTTAAAACACCTTCTAGAAGTGCGTTTCAGAATTGTATCTGTAATTGCAACCATGCTATGACAAGGCAGAAAAAACCCCTCCAGCCTGATTTATCTTTGTCAGAGTGGTAATAATAGTCTTGAAATCCAAAGGTATACATGATTCTAAGAAGAACAATTTATCAACCATTTCATTTGACACAAATTGAAATTAAGCTACTTCTCAGACTCTAGAGGTCACTTTGCAACAGGAAGAATTCACTGTATAATGTATATCCAGCAGCAAAAATATAAAAATGAAGTAAGCACAGTTGAATGACATTTGTGAGTATGCAACGAAAATGGCAATAGCACCCACCTGAGAGGTGCCGGAACGGAGTTTTGGCTGAAAATAATCCCTGGTTATAAGCCTCCCAGTGATTGGGAACCTGGATAATCTTCACATTTTCCTGTTCAGTGCGGGAAGGTCAGTGATCAAGCAGAGATGCCCAGGGTGTTTGGGGCAGTGTGCAGTTGCACATAAGTTGCTATACCCTTTCAGTCAAATCTAATGCCTGAACAGGGCTAGAGTAGACTACTTTGGGTAAGAGTCACTCTCTCTCTCTCTCTCTCTCTCTCTCTCTCTCTCTCTCTCTCTCTCTCTCTCTCTCTCTCTCTCTCTCTCCATAAAGATTTTTATTGGTTTTCACATAAACACACAAATTAACAAATATAAAACACACACACACACACACACACACACACACACACACACACAAATGCACACATAACACAACCTCTTGCATCTTATACTCTTCTGTCTTAATATAATTCGCTCCGCCGAGCTAATACTTCCCTCCCTCCCATCCTTCGGCTTTGTTTTTCCACTCTTATCCCGCAGTTTCTTTTACCTACTTATTCAAAGTCAGTTTGTAGGATTTATTTTAGTCCTGCAAGTGTCCTTAAACTTCTACAGTTCCTCTCCATATATTCAACGAATTTACTCCATTCTTTTTGGAACCTTGTTTCCCCCCTGGTATCGGATCTCATGGGTCAACTTAGCTAGTTCTGCATAGTCCATCATCTTCGTCCTCCACTCCTCAACTGTCGGTAAGTCCTGTAATTTCCATTTTTGAGCCAATAAAGTTGTGTGGCTATGTCCCTCCTTCCCACATAATCAAGACTCATGACACAGAGATTAAGATTTAATTGGGTGGTTAAGGCCACAACTTTATTGATAAGCATGTTGAGCGGAATTGGCTTAGGCGTTGGAACCTAACAGACTATATCCGACTCCAACCCGTGTGTTGGAGTCCTTGAGAAGTTAACCACCAGAAAGGAGCCCCGCGATGTAGATCTACTAGAGCTCCTCCTGTGGCCACCGAAGGGGCGTGCCCTACGGCCCAGGCAACTCCAGGCTCAGGACCAAGCGACGCCCCCGGAATCCTTTAACGGAATTACTTCTCCCAATTTGGGCAGCCGTTGACGTAATCTGCCCCTCCTCCTTCTATTGTTATGCAAATTTCCAACGCCTAACCGCCTAACCTAAGTTGTGACGAACAAGAAAAGAGGTCGGCTTCCCGCCTGCGGGGAGCTTTAAAACTGCCGGCTCCGCCCCGACCATTCTCATTGGCTGGTCGGGGATGACGCAGGCGGGAAGCCACCATCGCGTAGGGGCTGAACTCGCAGCCCCTACGCGGTGGTGCAGTCGGTCAGCCCACAACGCCGCTTCCGTCGCAGGCGCGGAAGCGGCTTTCTTGCCGCGGTTGTAGCATACATAAACAATCTCTGATCTTCTTTAGCAATTTCCCCTCCCATTATACCCAATAAAAAAGCTTCAGGTTTTGGGGGAAATGTGTATCTAAACATCTTTTTCAATTCATTATACAGTATATCATTTCCCAATATCTTTTCGCATGTCCACCACATATGAAAAAATTCACCATCTTTCTCTTGACATTTCCAGCACTTTTTGCTACTTGTTCTATACATTTTTGCCAATTTAACTGGTGTTAAATACCATCTATACATCATTTTCATAACATTTTCTTTCAAGGCGGTACATGCAGTGAATTTCATTGTTTCATTCCATAATTTCAGCCACGCATCATATTCAATATTATACCCAAAATCTCTTGCCCATCTTATCATCACATCTTTTGTCAACTCATCTTTTGTACCCCATTCAAGCAACAAATCATACATCTTTACTCTGCCTCCCAACAATTCTATTTGAAATTTGGACCCCCCCCTCTCTCTGTGTGTGTAAGTAATGTACTGATGGAAGATGGAAGGAAGTTCTCACTGGGACAGAAAGGGTGCTGAAGGACAGCATCCTCCACAACTTCTCAGGGTTGCAAGCTAGTTTAGGAGGTGCAAGGACAGAAACAAGGAAGCTTTGGTTCTGTTGGGGCACTGACTCAGAGGACAGAAGTGTCTGTGGTCGTCCCCCTCTGTACCTGTCACCTGCCTCATTCTGCCTAACAGTAGCCCCACTCCTTACACCTGGGGACTATGTGTGTCTGAATACGCACTGTGGGTACAAGGCAGCTGGAAGTGCTTCAATACCACCTTTTGGGAGTGGGGCATCTACATTTCTGACTCGACTCAATAATAATAAAGTTATGCTTTTAAAATTTATTTTGTGGAGCAAAATAAAGCTGCACTAGTGATAGTATCTCACTTTCTTTTACTCAGTCCCCAGCATCCGTTGTGCTATCAGTATAAGGCAGCAAGTGGAATAAAATACTTCAAGGTATAAATTTCAAGTAATTTGGCAGCAAGAGGAATACAAATGTATTTTAATTGGGGGCATGAACATAGAAAAATCGCTGCTGGTGCAAATAATGAAAGGATTACGAGATTTTCTGCAGACTGGAGGAATAGTAGAAACTGAAATATTAACCCCATGTGAGGGTGATATTGTGTGGGTTGTTTTTTTTTTTTTGCTAGCATAATCCATGTGTATAAATAAATCCAATTGTTCTGCTATTATTCACAGAGGAATATTGTTGTTGGAATACGTCTGTCTCAAGAGACAATGGGGTTTGCCTCTGGGAGGTGAAGGCAAACTGCTACATTAGCAGCACTGAAGTGACCTCCCTGGGGCGCAAGACTTGGTGATGAGTATGGAGGTTCTGGGCTGCCCAGATAAGAATTCCCCCAGCCCACGGCCTTGCTGATGTGGTCCAAAGGATAGCAGAGCAATACGTTTGGTACCACTTTGGCTGCAGGAGTTGCTGGAAGGAGCTGTACAAGGCATCATTCAACCTAGGGATTTGTGCATTGTACACCCCAGGCACCCCCCAAACATCAGCCCTCCAGATGTTTTGTACTACAATTCCCATCTTCCCCAACCACTGGTCCTCTTAGCTAGGGATCATGGGAGTTGTAGGCCAAAACATCTGGAGGGCCGCAGTTTGGGGATGCCTGGTATACCCCATAGCCTTCTCTTCTCCCAAAGATATCCTACAAGGCAGCAGAGGTTTAGAATCCGAGTTTTCCTTCTCCCAGATGAGCTACCTTCCCATGTTGAAGGCTACGTATTATAGAGTGGATTCCGTACCGCAAAAACCATGCGAATGACTGTCACACCAACCGGACATTGATATACCAGGTTTTGAGCACCAGGGCCTAAAACTCACGGGGTGGAGTAGAGCAGAGTGCATGGCTGGCCCTTGTGATGCCAGGGGGCTAACTCAACAGGCAGCAATCTTATGGCTGTAAAAAAATGAAAATTTGTGGAAGCATTGAAAGAAAACCTTATGCATCTTTTTTATATATATAAAAAAAGATACTCCATGGAGATTAGTGGATTTTTAAAAGCAGTGTTTAAACATAAGCCAAAACACCTGGGAACCCTTTGAGTCTGGCTGGTGGCCCTGAGACCAAACTTGCCACCCTTAGAAAGGCTCCCAGCCCTGGGCACAATCATACCATTGGCTCACTTATTTACATGAGGCTTTCACATGGAACCAGCCATGATGGTTGTTAGAAACCTCATAGCATAGCTGCCAAGTTTTCCCTTTTCTCGCGAGGAAGCCTATTCAGGATAAGGGAAAATCCCTTTAAAAAGGGATAACTTGGCAGCTATGCCTCATAGGTTTCCCTCTTTATATTATGGTCATAAATATAGGCTTGTGAGTACCACCCATGCCTTTCCAGTTGTTTTTGTCCTGCCTTTCTTTCCCATAGATCAGGCATCCCCAGACTTTGGCCCTCCAGATGTTTTGGACTACAATTCCCATCTTCCCCGACCACTGGTCCTGTTAGCTAGGGATCATGGAAGTTGTAGGCCAAAACATCTGGAGGGCCACACTTTGGGGGTGCCTGCCATAGATAGCCCCAGTCCCCCCCACTACCTTCATTCTTGCATCTGATTTGCTTCTCATGTGCATCCTTAGTTTAGCAGCTTCTTCCTTCCTATTCAAACATTATCCATCTCTCTGTCCATGTTTGAGGGAATGTCAGTGTGCTGTTGGGCCCTGGACTGAGGGCAACTGGTCATACCTGCCCAGATTTAGGGCCTTGAACCAAGTAGCCATTGTTAACAATCTGTTTGACTAAAGATAGCTTTTTCGATGAGGACTTGAAGTCTGTTTCTATCCCTGTCCCTGCATCACTTCCAATCTTGCTTCTGCAAGGCAGGTCGGGAGGGCAGTGGGCTCCCAGCCTAAGGCTTTGTTGCTGCACACCTGCCCAATTAAGGGTGCTTTTCTAAAAAAAAAAATCCTGCAAAGAGGTATACTATTTGATCCCAATTGCAATTCTGCCATTGTGCATTCATGAAATTCTCTGCCCTTGAAACCCTGAGCTCTCCACAGCGTTAAGGTAACAAAACATGCTAAATTTTGAGTGAAATATCAAGAAAGAAAGTAATTTATTTTTACACAGCTGTCCCTGCTCTATCCGACTCCAGTTGTGTGATATGATCAGTGTTTAATTTCAAGTATTTGGAGAGTCTGAAGTAGCAGAATATTTCCCAAAAGCCGAGAGAGCTTTAGGGGGCATGTGAAATGAAACTCATAGCTCTGAGGAATCTGATTCAACAGAGGCCCCTCAGGAACTCTAAATTAAACTTCCTCTCTGTGAAACAAAGGAATTCTTTTATCTACTCCAAATGCTGTTAAACACTAGGCAATCTCCTTTTGGACGTACTAAAATTTCACTTCATACCAAGCCAAGAGCAGAAAGAGATTACTGAAATAAAAAAAAATAAGCTAAAACAATTGTAACATTTAAAAACTGGCCCTGGAATCTGCTGAGGTCTCCTCAGAAGTCCAAAACACCCAGAGAGCTGTGCTGCCACAGGTAACCCACCACAAGGTTCTTGCGCCTTGGTCTGGTATATGACATAGTAGTGACTTACCAGACTTGCAAGTATCTGCTGGAAATTACAATACATAAAATATTTTGTGGTAATAATATACAGAGGGCTGGCCATGATGCTGAGGAGATGCGCCCGCATGTCCTGAGTGCTCCTCTCTGGCTTGCCCATGTTCCTCCAACTCCCTCCCCTATTTCCCTCCTCCTTGAGGGAGAAGGTGGTGAGGCCTGGCAGGGTCAGTCGGGACTTTGGGAGGCGTGTGAGGTTGCTGCTCCTTTGCACCTGCAACATTGGGAAGGGCGCAAAAGCAAGCAGGGGGATCAAAAGGCCAAAAGGATCAGCACGGGCCAGGCTTTGCAACTCTTCCCATGTGCTCCTCCTTTCAACCTCCGGTGTTGGGATTCGGACAGATGAGCAGAGCAACCTACCTGCCTATCACAAGCATGACGTCATAATTGTGCCATGCGAATTGTCTTGCCCATCTGCCAAAGTTGTCCCACAGGGATCCCCACCCCTGGCCTAATGGGTTAGTGCATTTGTGGGGAGAGATTGGCAATGTCTAGGGGGTGGGAAGGTTGTTGGGGAGCAGGGTTGTAAGTGATGTTGGTGAACAAGCAGGGGTGGAGCCTCTAGTACAGTGTTTCCCAACCTTGTGCCTCCAGCTGTTTTTGGACTACAATTCCCATCATTCCTGACCACTGGTCTTGCTATCTAGGGATGATGGGAGTTGTAGTCCCAAAACATCTGGAGGCACAAGGTTGGGAAACACTGCTCTAGTACACTGGCTTTCAGCCAGTATGCTGTGGCACCCTGGGGTGCCTTGAATGATGGTCAAGGGTGCCAGGGGCAACACTGGCCTCTGTCCCTCTTTCCTTCCCTCCCTCATCTGATTCCGTCTTGCATCTCTGCCTCCCAAAGGCTTGAGCAGCCCTGGCTACAAGCCACCCGGGTGAATGGTGCCTCTGGGGCAGGCCAGGAGGTACTTCCCAGGCCCATGTGGGGCAGTGTGAGGAGGTGCCTCTCTTTGGGGAAGGGGGGCAGCTCAGAGGCCAGGGGTGGCAGCTGTGGCTGCCCAGAGGACATCCAAGGAGAGGAGATTGGAGAGGAGGCTGAGGGAACACTCCACAAGGGAGGGTGTTTGAAAAAGGGTGAGAGGCTGCCAGCTCTGCAGGCAAGGGGTGACATAACTGGACTCCTGAGCCCCACAGCGGTGCCACAGAAAGAATGTAGTTGCTCAAGGGAGCTGTGGACTCCAAAAAGTTGGAAAACTCTGCTCTAGTATATAACTATCTGCCAACTGATAACTCCTCACAAATGAAAAGCTTATGGCACCATAAATTTATTAGTGTTTGAAGGCTCCACTACTATTGCTGCTACTAGTAGGAAGCATCTATATAGCAAAGTTTGAGTGCTCAAAAATGCTTCCTATATTAGCTCAGCAAAAGCTTAAAGCAGCTTCAAGTTTTTGGCGTTTCAGCAAATCCAATATTTATACATTATCCTGTCTTACAAAGAAATGGAAATTGCATATTGCATGTATAAACCTCGAAACACACTCTAAATTTCTTCCCGTCTAGCCTATATTTCTACGTTTTTCATGGATGGGTAAGTGCAAGTGGCGTGAGTGATGCACTCTTGTTTGGTAGCTCACCGGTGGAAATGGTGGAGTTCTGACTGACTGCAGGAAAAGAAGCTTGCTGCTTGAGGGTATGTCCCTCAGAAGCCTTCTTGGCCATTCTCAATGCTGTCTTCTGGAGACTAAATGGATGTGGACCAGAAGCACTCAGATATTTCCAGCTTACCTACCCAGCAATTTCCAGCTTACCTACTGAGTATTTACTTATGGTAGGTTTGTGGAAAGATGTGGTATTTTACTGCCCTGATTTATAGTGAACAAGTTTCAATCTTGGCCACTGCACTGGAGTTTGAATTGTGGAAATAAAATGACACATCTGTACAAGTGGAGTTGGAGTTTGATTTTAAATTATTGATTCTCATATCTTCAAGGAAGTGGCTCAAAGAGGTTTGTAAATCCAGGGAACATTTCACCAGGGGGAAGGTAGAATGGGCTTTTAGGCCTAGGTGATGATATTTTATGTTTAGAAGGTGCACGAATAATAAGAACTGTAAAGGGAAATCTTACCTAAATAATAACACACATGCACACCAACGAACTTAGCTCCATCTTTATATTGTTCTCCATTTTCATGTGACTATAATCTGCTAAATTGTCGATCCTGGTCAGTCTTGTTGCAATGGCAAAGACGACACAACTCAAGGCAGGTTGAACTTAATGGGAAGGCAACCCCGAGAATCGTTGGGTGCTCCCTTTTATTAGTGATTTTTACAAGCTGTCAAATATTAACCCGCTAGACCAACTTTTAGCCAATGACAGTAGCGCGACTCCATACAAGGTGATGTTCCTGGGCATGTCACTTCCTGGCAACACCCTGAAACTCCCCCAAATGACCACCATTATGGATGTGCTATGTCTCACGTACTCTTGTCCATGCTCCTGTCACATGTCACTCTCCAAACACACCTCCTTGTTCATCCCATTGTTTTCACCCCACTGCTCCAACCTGATCTTTCCTGTTTCATCCTGCCATGCCTTGCTCTGTCCCGTTCTGACCTGTCAAACTGACCCGTGCATCCCACTCTGACCTTTCGCTTGGTTTGCCAGAGCGCAAGTCCCTTGTTTTGGGCAGAAGTGATGTGGCGTGTCATCATCATTTCCTATGCTTGGCATGGCATGCCAGTGCCAACCTAGCCATGTCATTCCTACAAGTCTCTCATGAATATATACCTTAAGGGTCTGAACAATGTTCGCCTGAACTAACTTAAATGGCCAATGGATCATACTTGGATTAATTATAAATAGAAAGGGTTAACCTAAGATCTACTATAGAATCATAGCTGAAAGAGAAGTTCAGTGTTGGGAGACAAGGACCCGTGTAAAAGTGGTTGGAAAATTAGACTCGGGGTGATCTTTTGGACTTGGTTGCATTATTTGCTTGTCTTTCTTATTTAGATTATTTATTACTTGTTGGGATGGACAGAATTCGGCTTGGCAGGTGACCTCAACTCATAGATTATTTCAGTGCTTTTTTCTGGGGGGGCTGCAAAGGTACGTATACCCCTAAACATTTTGTGAATCTAAGTTTGGCCTCATTGAAGGGCAGTATTTCAATATGAGTAGGAAAATGAGAGTACCCCTAAATATTTTTTAAGAAAAAAAGCATTGGGTTATTTGTTTCTGGGAATGTAAGTGATACCTATCTTATATTTTTGTTATCTGCCCATGCGAAGCTTGTGAGAAACTTCTTGTGCATCTCTTCAAAAAATTTGTTAACCTGCAACTCAGGTTGACTCTGCCAACTTGAGTTTAGGTCATTGAGTTCCCAGGGACTAGTGAGGGCACCTAAATGAGGTTGTAGGATAATTACTGGCCCCAACTAAAAAACTCCATAAAAACGAAATCCTACAATATGCACCCCAATGCAAAATATTCATGGTGCAACACCCACCCCCCACTCAAATATAAAAGTAAACAATGGAAACTTTGTCTCCTACCAGCTTCCCAAGCTTTGTAAGAAACCCTGCCCATGAAATCCTGTTGTCTTTGCTGTGCAACATATGCAGGACGCTGGGTAAGCCTGCATTAATATAATTTGAGCAGGTGAAGTTTTTTTAAGGTATGCAAATAAGGTATGCTAATAGCATTTAGATAGCAGGTTATGGAATCTTTCCTTTTAGAATGTCCACATGGATTAAAGGGCTGCCATATGTCTGGATTTTCCTGGACGTTACCAGGATTTCAAAGATGGAATTGACATCCAGGGGGAAATTCTGAAAGGTAGCGCTTTGTCCTGGATCCTAGGCAAGTCAACTTAGGCATCTCAATTGAAAAATCACATTTTTTTGGATAAAGAGGCTTGGCGATGGGAAGCAATTAGAGAAAGGAAATTGACCTGAGCCATTTTGGCTTCTTTCATAATGGAGCAAATATAAGATCCAAGGTTGGGAAACATATTGAGGTTCGTTGAAACAGTAATGTGAAACTTGGCAAAATAAAAAGCTGGTAGAATATCTGAACAAGGTGATCTAAAGGCATAGCTGCCAAGTTTTCCCTTTTCTCGCGAGGAAGCCTATTCAGCATAAGGGAAAATCCCTTAAAAAAAGGGATAACTTGGCAGCTATGTAAAGGGGGAAGTGCAGTTACTAACCACATGATGATTAGTCATTGTTCTAATTGCTATGTGTTCCACTGATTTCATTGTTTCAAAGTGGTGCTACTTTTGGGCATATTAGAATTCTTTCTCTAAATGAAAGTGTGATAGTAAAATTGTGTGCATTGACATGCCTCATTAAAGGCGGTTCCACTGAGTTTATTTCCCTGCCTGAAAGGATGGTGAGTCATATAACCAAACATTGAGGTCTGTAGACTGCCTCAGAGCTGTATTCTATATTCTTTTTTTAAAAATGAATTTCATAACATGTTCTTGTTGCATTTTTGTCCCTCTTTGCTAATAAGGTCTCTTGACCCATTCTGTTGTGCAGAAAGCAATCATAATGTCTGGCAAAATAATTTTCTGTTCTGCATTGGATTAAGCAAATACACAGATCAGGACTCCAAAAGTCTTTGGCGTATAAAATCACTGGTGCCCAGCTGCTTCATCTGGCTCTTCTCGTTTGCTTTAAAAACGTGCCCCATTTTTACAGCTTTGGCTTTTATTTTCTGGAAGAGGGTACTCACAGGTACGCTTCACCTAAGGAATATACAGCACATCTTTCACTCTTTCACTCTCTCACTCTCTCCCTCTCTCTCTCTCTCTCCCTCTCTCTCTCACACACGTGTGTGTGTGTGTGTGTGTATCAATCACTTCATAGAATCATAGAGTTGGAAGAGACCACAAGGGCCATCCAGTCCAACCCCCTGCCAAGCAGGAAACACCATCAAAGCATTCCTGACAGATGGCTGTCAAGCCTCTGCTTAAAGACCTCCAAAGAAGGAGACTCCACCACACTCCTTGTAGCAAATTCCACTGCCGAACAGCTCTTACTGTCAGGAAGTTCTTCCTAATGTTTAGGTGGAATCTTCTTTCTTGTAGTTTGAATCCATTGCTCCATGTCCGCTTCTCTGGAGCAGCAGAAAACAACCTTTCTCCCTCCTCTATATGACATCCTTTTATATATTTGAACATGGCTATCATATCACCCCTTAACCTTCTCTTCTCTTGACTGCTACTACACTATTAACAGTTACAGGTAGGTAGCTGTGTTGGTCTGACGTAGTCGAAACAAAATAAAAAAATTCCTTCCAGTAGCACCTTAGAGACCAACCAAGTTTGTCATTGGTATGAGCTTTCATGTGCATGCACACTTCTTCAGATACACTTTGTTACACTATTAACAGTTGAAGCTGGTGGGAAGAATGGAGGAGATTCTCAAAACAAAAGTTAATCTGTTGGGTTTTGTACTTTCCCTTTCTCATTTTTATTTCCACCCAGTTTTTACTGATTGAGCACAAAATCTAGAAAAAAAAACAATAAAGTGCCTTTTTATAAGCCTTGGTTGCCTCAAAGGAACTGTATTACTTTTGCTCGGCAAAGAAACGACTTCAGAAATAGATAAAACTCATGCTCAATGGCTAAGGAGAGAGGGAGGCGTTCTGCAACAAACATTCAGCAGAGCATTGCCATGCAGCTTCAATCTGCTTCTTTTTAGGAGGGTATCAGTCACAACAAGAGTGTTTCAAGATGGATTGTTTTGCTTTTTTATTTTTATTTTTCCATTTCTTGGAAATGTGTGAGGTTGCACATATGAGAGGCCGTCTGGCTCGCTGAGTGTTTGCTGGGAATGGCCGAGGGACATTGTTTATGGGGAGAAACAGGACAGTTTGCTGATTGATTCTTTTATAGATCCATTCTCTGGAGGCTGCACACAGCAGAGACTGCTGTCTGTAGTAATATAATAATTCCTGTAGTTCCTGAGAGAGCCTGTTTCGTATCTCATCAATGCATGCAATCTGATCTGGGTGGAGCAGACAAGTGCTTGATTTACAGAGACCTCCATTGAGGCATTGGGTATCGGCATTTGCCAGTAGACAGCAGTTGCAGTCAAGTCAGAGACAGACACTGACAGATTTAGCACGGCTCAGTCTGACTGTAAATGTAGCCCAGGGAACACATGCACAGGCTTGCAGTGCGAAGAAGAGCATGCCAGAAACCTGCAAAGGGCTCAAGCACTATAAACAGCACCTGTGCTGCCAAATGGCGAGGGACTTGGCAGCCAATTCCTTCTGCCGAGGCCCCTGGAAGGAGGATTCTCAAGGTCACCCCAATGTTTTTGCCAGGAGTGGTGTGGCGCTATATAGCATTCAAACACAAAAGCTCCTTTCCCCCCTCCCCTTATAAGAGCAATTAGGCATCTAGGCTGTAAATAAAAGCAATGTGACCAGGAAAACAATCACCATTACACTGATTGCTCCGGTGGAATGTATATTGAATCCAAGTTTGGGGTCAAAGGTGTCTTCTAATTGTTTTGCTCCCTGACTTGTTTTCAGTCACCAAAAATAAATAGGTGGGGCAGAGAAGTGATCACAGGCATTTCTTTTCATGTGCACTGAGCGATACAGCTATACATTGCTGTTTTTCTAGGAAAAGAGGTGCCTGAACTCACCACGAACTTCTCCCTTGTTCTCTCAATGGCGCCCACCCGAGAGGTTCAAGAACCGAGTTCCGGCGAGTTCTGGCTTGAAAAAAAGCCCTCAGGCCTGATTTCATAGCATCACTTGGCAGTGTGATGTCAGCATAAGAATGTGATTGTGTAGTTGCCACTCAGTATGGATTTGTACTAGCCAGCAAAACCCACTGGAAAGGAAGGGTCATTAAAAAGCTGCCTTACTCAGATGGAAATTCCCACAGACGGAAATTCCCAGGTGTCCAAAAAGGTTATTTATGTATGCCACTGCTGCAGCCCGTGTTTTGTTAGCCCCAAAATGGAAATCGAGCGAGGTCCCAACTAAAGAAGAATGGCAACTTAAACTTATGGAATACGCACAGCTTGTGGACCTAACATATAGAATAAGAGAACAAGAAGAACATACGTTTAAGGAAGATTGGAAAATGTTTATTGAATACATGGGGGGAACTTGTGTACACTTGAAAACGATGGCAACATTAAGATAAATTCAGCAGTGGAAATAAGTTATGATGGATGTAATAATGGAATAATAAATGGTTTAGCTTATGTAAAATATGCAGGCATTTATGTTATGCAAAATGAACCACGGAAAGAGAAGAAGGGAAGTCACTGATATTTTAAGGTTGTTCAAATGAATATTCTAAACTGTAAAAAAAAAGAAAATTTAATAAAAAAATTAGAAAAAACACACACAAAACCCCGCCTTACGGAGATTGCAGAGACCAATTCAGTCTGTAAACCCCATTGTCACGCCAAGTCTATAGGCAGGTATTGTCAACCATCCAGCATAATTTTTCTATTTTGGGTTCTCCCCACCATCTCCTGCTTCAAGCCTGAGTACTATTTTGGGACATTTTGCTTGGTCCTAATGAAGAGATGCCTGTTGTCTTTGTCCATGGAGTTTTCTTGGCAGGGATACTGGAGTGGCTTGCCAGTTCCTTCTCCAGGTGGATGCTTTTGAATTATGGTGCTGGAGGAGACTCTTGAGAGTCCCATGGACTGCAAGAAGATCAAACCTATCCATTCTGAAGGAAATCAGCCCTGAGTGCTCCCTGGAAGGACAGATCGTGAAGCTGAGGCTCCAATACTTTGGCCACCTCATGAGAAGAGAAGAATCCTTGGAAAAGACCCTGATGTTGGGAAAGATTGAAGGCACTAGGAGAAGGGGACGTCAGAGGACAAGATGGTTGGACAGTGTTCTCGAAGCTACGAACATGAGTTTGACCAAACTGCGGGAGGCAGTGCAAGACAGGAGTGCCTGGCGTGCTATGGTCCATGGGGTCACGAAGAGTCGGACACGACTAAACGACTAAACAACAACAAATGAAGAGATTGCCCGACTGTAGCCTTTGGAGTTCTTTTTTCTTATGGACCAACATGACTACCTTCATTAAAAAAATTAAAAAATAAATCTGTGTTGTGCTGAGTCAGAGCTTTTGTGCCTCTATAGCAAGCAGGGCCGTCTTAAGCATATCTGGCGCCGTGGTGCGAAGATCCCTCCGGCACCCCCCCGCCCCATTTCCCAGCACGGCTGTCTGGCAGGCGCAGCGCACAGCGCGGCTGCCACGGGCACAGCAGCGTGGCGCCCCCTGGCGGCCCGGCGCCCTGGCGCATCGCGCCACCCAGCCTTGCCTTAGAGGCGGCCCTGATAGCAAGTCTGGGAAACCTGAGTTTCTTCAGCTGTTGTTGGACTCCACTTTCCATCAACCCTCTCCAGCATGGCCAAAGATAAGGAATTACGAGAGTTGCCATCTACCAACAACTGGAGGCCCACTGGTTCCTCATCTCTGCTCTCAAGGTTTGAGTCTCTCCTACCATTCTATCTGATAGTGTTTTCACTGAAGATGCCAAGGGTAGAACCTAGAACTTTACATGCAAAGCCAGCACATCAAGATGATGTAAACCAGTGCTTTTTTCATGAAAAAGGTGGTGAAACTCACCACAATGTTTGTTTGTTTATTTGGTCCCAGTCACAGTCCCTCTGCCCCAGGGTGGTGGCTAAATATAAGGTGTGATTAATGAACTCAAGCAGACAATGATATGGATTCGAAATGGTCACAGCTTTACTGATTACAGATATAGGTGGATTTTTGGCTCAGGCATTGGGTATTTAATTTTAAAAGGCTAAGGGAACTCAGTATCCCCCAAGTTCCTGCTCAGAATGATGTAAATGGTGGACTTGATTATTCAGGGCAGATTTCTGCAGAAGGATGCAAATGATTGGATTGGCTGCTCTTTGGCAATGTGGCAAATTGTCACTATTCGGAGAGACAGGCAGAGCTAGAGGCCCAGTCCTTGTCCCATTACGTACTTCTTTCAGGGCTGTAATCTACCGAAGGACTGCCAGAGGTAATGCTAGGGATAAACATAATAAATTACTGACTGCATTTCATATTGAGCTGGAAAGGTACCATTGACATAAATAAAAGATGTGAGAATATGTTCACAGAGTATTTCTTTTGGTGTTCCATCATCTGGGTCGTTGACATCTTATTGCTATTGTATTAGAAAAGGCTAATTGGGCAATTAGCAGATTTCCCCCCATAATGCTCAGAGGCAGGCAGATTTTTTATATTTTATTATTTGTATAATTGTCTACTGGCTCCCTAGTAGAAATGTTTCCAACCTATTTTTTTCTTGAGCTCCATGAAAGAAAGAAAGGCTATAAATACAACTAGCTAACTAACTAGATGAAATATTTAAAATTTGAAATACGGTAGGCACATTACAAACCTGAATTAACTTTAAAGTAAAGAAAAGGAGACTTGCCCCATAGTTGCCGCGATTACATGTTCCAGCCAAGACTCATTAGGAGTATTTTTAAAAGGCATTTTTGCTAAGAGCTGCTACTCTGTTGTTTGCTATACAGAACACATCTGTGAGGCGCTGCCTACAGATTGTTTCTCAAAATAGGCAGAGTTCCTTGTTTGTGAAATCTGCTATTCAAACATCTGATGTTTTCAAGATATTTCCAGAGGCATGTTGCTCTCTTTCTTCACATGCCCAGGAGTCAAAAGTACTAGAGTAGCTTCCGACTCTTACTTTCTCCTGGGAAGAGTCATGCTGGGCAAATTGTATGAAAAGACAAAGCACCATTTGCATTTTTTATGCAGAGCCTGAAGTGACAACATGTGCTGTTTTGGCCCACAAAGGACCCATGTGACTATTCCGATGGCTTCAGCATTTTTTTGTTGCAGTTGCAAAGATTCTGCATAAAGGCAGATTCAGCATTGTCCTTGGCTTTATTTAGATTCACTGTCTGTTGAGTCAAAGCTTCACATACAGAAAAACCTGACAAACGTTTCTCATTGGAAGCCATTTTACCGGTCCAGGTGTTTCCAGAAATCCCTGGTGTGGCATCACGATGCCTTTTATTAATCAAAAGCATGTCCTTGTGTTAACTAGCATGCTGTGCAACACAAAACATTCTCTCCTGAGAAGGTGTTCCATTCATTTGTTTTCTGACTAATAGAATGGCATGGCCATTAGGTTTGGGGTCTGATCTCCCAGGTATTGAGAATGCAGGCTACTGACATTTCTCTGGAATGTTGCCATTATCAAGCAACAGAATGCACCTTGCCTAGGGAAGAGTTATAAAAATCTAGACTAAGCAAACTTCAACAGAGTGTTGTCAAAGCAGGGAGCTAGAGTTGCAGATCACATGGAAGGGGACAACTGATGGTAACTTGAAGATAAACCAACAGCAGCCTGCCAATTTAGGTGCAGAAGACTTTTGTGTAGACAAATTTTTGAGAGAACTTCCATCAAGCGTCCAGGTTCTGTACTCTGAATATAAGATCTGCCCTGATGTCTGTGAGACAGTGATGAAGAAAGATGGACTCACCAAACTTTGCCAAAGAAATTCCTAGGAGATTGTTGTGGATGTGGGTACCAGTGTCAGAACTGTTTTATGTTCATGCCTGCCTCCGAGACCAAAACTCTGGTCTGGCTGAAGTTCCTGGGAGCCTAGAGACACTTGACTAGAAGGCTAGCACTCAGTAGTGGAGAGTTGTGGAGCTGCAAGGTTTAGCTGACCTCCCTCTGCCTGAATGCCTGCTGCATCCGATCAACTCATGTGCAGTACACTCCTATACAGCTCCATTCACTAGTAAACAGAAGTTCAACGGGACTTGAAGGTTCAGCATGTAGAGGATTGTAACTTTAATGGCCTTTAACTAGTAGATCTTAGGCTCAGTTCTCCAGCAGCAGTATGAGAATAATTATGATCATTGACTTTACAAAAATTACAATGCAATGTATATGAAAACATCATCATATCTACACAAAGTGATATATGCTAATCATTATTCATTCAATTAACAAGCAAGCAAGCAAGCAAGCAAACAAACAAGCAAACACAACAACAGGAACCCGAGAAGGAAGAGTTGATGCTGAGAGGTGAGGACTTGCCCACAGAAAAACCATTCAGTTGAAAGTGAAACCAAAGTGAGGTCTGAAGTGCTTCCAACTTTCAATTCATTCCCATGCTATACTGGCTCCCTTCATTAGCTAATAGTCAAATGACTGAGAGGAACCCAAATACTGTTGTTTTAAAAGTAGAAAATACCAGTAAAAAGACAAATGGCACTGAATTAAAGGCCCCAAATGTTTCTTCTGACAGCTTAATGATCTATGTAGAACTATGATGCATGGCTATTTAATGGTCCTCAAAGCTTTTCTGGGAGCCCTGGACTAAACAGGATTTATCTCTAAAATGAATTATTTGGTGTTTTTGAAGAATCAATGATATGGAGCCCCACATGGAATCAAAGGACGAGGAACTCATTCCAATGAGAAATGTTTTCCTGCTTCCAGTCTTGTGTCACATTTGCACTGTGTTTCTTCAAGTTACCAGCAGATTAACAAGTGTTTCTGGGTATCGTCAGTAAAGACCAATCTTTTGTGGCCTTCATTGGTGACCCCCAGTGCTTCCCAGGAAAATACACCCCTCCACCACTACCATGGAAGAAAGGAAGATGTGCAACAATCAATGTTGTGAATAAGATAAATAGTTTTAGTTACAGGTAGGTGGCCATGTTGGTCTGACGCAGTCAAAAAAAATAAAATCCTTCCAGAAGTGTGCATGCACATGAAAGCTCATACCTATGACAAACTTAGTTGGTCTCTAAGGTGCTACTGGAAGGATTTTTTTTATTTTTATTATAAATAGTTTTGTTTACTTTGACTGGCATTCCCTTGGAGACAAGTGTGTTTATGGGTGGTTGCCCAATGTAGCTCCGCCTTCTCCTTTTCTTAACCTGGACAGGGCACAAGCACAGGAACTGGGCATCCCACTGGTCCATGCTGCCCTGTCAGACCAACTGATTTGATTTTCAGTCCTGTCCTGCTTACCATCCTTGGGTACCAGCACACCACCAGCCAGGCCACCTGGACTAAGGAGAAGAGGTAGAGCTCTTCATGCTGCAGCGAGGCCTATGTCTTACCCTCTGCCAATTTTCCTTTGCTGTCTCTTTTCTGGTGGGATATAACCAGGTACCGGCAAAATAAGGTTGCACAATTAAACTTGCACAACAAATCTGCTTCCTCTCCAAACAAATCAGATTTTTTTGTTGGCATCTGTCGTGTGCCTCTGGAGGTAAAGTCAAATTTCTGTGTTTACAGCACCAAGGTGACCTCCCTGGGGCACAAGCCTGGGCAGTGTTTATGGAAGTCCTTGGCTGTGGTCTGGGAGGTTTGCCTGGCACCATCGTTATATATCTTTAGGTACCACATGAGTTTGACCAAACTGTGGGCGGCAGTGGAAGACAGGAGTGCCTGGTGTGCTATGGTCCATGGGGTCACAAAGAGTCGGACACTACTAAACGACTAAACAACAACAACAACCAGGCAAAAACATTCCTCTTTAACCAGGGTTTTGGCCTCTAAATACATGTGGCTTTTTAGAGTGGGTGGGATGTTTTAATGAAAGAAGAAAAAGAAAGAAAAAAGGTTGTAAGTTGCTTTGAGTTGCCTTGGGCAAGAAAAAGTGACTGGCAAATGTAACAAATAATAATAATTCCATATTATTCTTTCCTTGTGCAAAATTATGAAGGTGGTGTAGACTATCAACCTTTCAATATCAAAGTATAGATTTGAAAGGACCGACAGAGAAATTAAGAAACATGTAAAAGAAGAGTGAGTTTAACAAAGCTATAGCAAAAGCTTAAAGGAGTGTGATTACTTATAAATCTGTTTTAAAACTCTTGAGACAGAAACGACTGGAGGGAACGCAAACAGCCACAGCAGCCAATGACTTCATTCAGCGTTCTCTTTCTCCGGTTCACTTTTCGCTTGCTTATTATTGGCTTTGCTGTCTGATTCCAGGCAGTGCCTAAATGGCTGATGGGGGAGAAATTATTCAGAAATAATAGAGGATAAAAACCACAATCTATGAACCCAGTGGAAACCTGCAGGGACCGCAGTAGTGCACACCTAAATATTCCTGATAAGTAGGGAGTTTGTTTTCACAACTTAAAGACTCAAGTTTTATTTCTTTTTGTGGATGTATGTTTTAAGTGCTGAATGTAAAGGAGACCTGAGGGGAGGCAAGAAGAAAGAGGCAGCCTCGAGCGGGATGGCTGAATCCTTTCCTAATCTGCTTATCTACCCTGCACATTTGTTGGCAAATTGCTTCCCTAGTAGGCGCCACTTAGCCAACTACTAATCCACTTTTATACATTAGCACAGTGCTGTTTTTCTAGAAAATGAGGTGCTGGAACTCACCGCGAACACCTCCCTCGTTCTCTTAGAATGGCAATGACGCCCACCTGAGAGGAGCCAGGACTGAGTTCCTGTGAGTCCCCCCTGAAAAAAAGCCCTGCATTGGCGGAGGGAACGGCAGGATAAATCCTCAAGTGGCTGGCTCATTAAGAACCCTTCTAGAGGAAGCGTGTTTTCAACTTCCTCATGAGTAAATAGAGCTCAGATTGAAGAACCGTCTTGCTTTGCACCCGGCACTGGATACCCAAGCAATGGTCGAGTTGTGGATTTGAAAGGCAAGCTAAGATTGAAAACTTGAAGCCCCCCCCCACCCTTGTCCCTCAGAAGAGATGAATAGTCCTACTGGTAGTGGAGTGAAAAAGGTTCAGGGTGCAATTCTATACACACTAACCTGGGAGTAGATCCCACTGAATGCAATAGCACTTATGTCTCCCCTAGGACTCCACTGTCAGGACTGTAGATACGGTAGGCTAAGCCAGGTGGGACCCTCTAGATGTTGGACCAAAGCTCTGGTAATTCCTGTTCATTGGCCACGCTGGTCTGCAATTGATGGGAGTCATAGTCTAACAACATGTGGAGGGCGCCATGTTGGCTAGCTCCAGGTTAAGCACTGGTTTATACAAGTATCTTTCTCTAAAGCAGCCATGGCCTGTGTAGTCTGGTTCATACTTTTCCTCACATAACCCAAACAGTTTGCATGAATGAACCCCCAATCTTGCTTGGTCTGGAGGCAATAAACTTGCCTGCGATTGATGAAGTGGCTCTATCTGATCAGATAACAAGTATGGGGTCTTTCGTGCTGTTTCTTTACAAGCAGGGTTGTAAAGTAGGTTGGAGCTGTTGCTAGGCACAATTTCCTCCACCTTTGGCTAATTAGGGAGCCGTTTTTTTCTCATAGATGTGTCAGATTTTGCAACACTCATCTGAGTTTCTATATGTTCTAGCCCAGAAGATGACTCAGAAGCTTCAACTGGTAATTAAATGCATCCTCTCCAACATTTCTCTGATGAAAATAGAGCTGTGCTATTCAATAATAATAATAATAATAATAATAATAATAATAATAATAATACCCCACCCATCTGACTGGGTTGCCCCAGTCACTCTGCGCAGCTTCCAACATATATAAAAACAAAACATTAAACATTTATAAAAACTTCCCTGTACAGGGCTGCTTTCAGATGTTTTCTAAAGGTTATATAGTTACTTATCTCCTTGACTCGGGGGTCACATAACTCCATACCCTCCTGCACCATTTTATGTTCCTGTCTCTTTTTCTTTTCTCTTCAACGTGACAGCCATTTTGTATTCTATCACATCCCAAGGCAGCCATCTTGTTATGCCAGCCATTTTGTGACTGGTGCCCATGCTGCTTCCTGTACTTGTGGAGGCTCCAAGTACATCTTCGTAGCCTGGAAATCAGGGTTCCATAATGCCTTCATTCAGCTCCCTTTTTATTTGCACATTCCCAAATTATCGTAAGGTTTTCACATCAGCCTGTGCTTCAGTGGTTTTTGTGTACTTACGCCAGGAAAGATCTCGACTTTTTAAAATGTTGTTGAAAAGGCTGTCGCAAAGTATGGATTTCAAGCTGAGAAGCTGAATGTCTACAAGGCATTGTTTACAATGGCTTTCTCCATCTCAGGCTGCCATATCTGTGACAGCTTTGCCTCTTAACGGTTAGTTGACATGGCCTTTTCTCCTTAGCCTGACGTGAAGCTGTCCATTATATTTGGAGAAGTTTTAATCAGTGCCAGGAACTATGACATATTAGTGAAATGTCCTTCAAAGCTGTTCTTGCAGGCATTACCGCGACTCTAGCTCCTTAGGCTTGAACTGAAGACATATCTAATGACTTGGAGTTAAATGTAACTCAGTCAGCCACTGTCCTAGTGGCAGATATAGATTATGTGTCCAGCTGTCAGAATAAGTTCACAGTGTATGTTTTTAATCTTCAAAGTTAAAGTAGACTTCATATTTCTGTTGAACAACAGCAACGCTGCACCCTAACAATACCAGAGCTTCATCTCATTGTGATGTATTTTTGTGCTTTGCAGGTGCTACGCAAAATGGTACTCTTGATTATACTTGTTTCTCAAAGTTGTTGTCTAAGAAGAATGATCTCTGTATTCCTGTCTGGCCAGACGGAACTACCCTGTTTCTCATATTTTAAGACATACCCATAAAATAAGCCATAGCAGGATTTTTAAGCATTCAAGGAATATAAGCCATACCCCGAAAATAAGACATAGTGATAGGCGTAGCAGCAATGCCGGCCGCGGCAGGAGGAGGAGGAAAAAAATAAGACATCCCTTGAAAATAAGCCATAGTGTGTTTTTTTGAGGAAAAAATAAATATAAGACATGTCTTATAATATGAGAAACACGGTAAATATACCACAATGCACAAATAGCAATCACAGAGTCACAGCCAGACTGGATCTTCTGCCCACCCCTCCCTTATCCATCTTTGCTTTACTTTATGCAGAACTTCCTTCAATGCAACTAATTCCCAGCATACCGGTTAAGCACCAAACTAGATGTGATGCGCCACTTATATAGCAATTTAATCTGCCTCGTTCACATTAAAAAAAAAAGCAGTGTAGGTGAAGATCTAGTATTCACATGGCCACCTGGGGAAGTGGAGTGAAACCCGTCTCCATGTTTGCTCACTGTGCAAGAGGGTTTTAAAGCAGGCTCCTCACTGTGTGGGTGTCAGGGACAGGCCAGATGAGGAGGAGTGGTGGAGACCTCCACCCCAGGAGGCTTCCAGGCAGCAAGAAGATGGAGATAGCATGGACCCAGGTTCGTGCTGGTGGCAAACAGGACACACCGAATAAGAAGAAGAAGAAGAAGAAGAAGAAGAAGAAGAAGAAGAAGAAGAAGAAGAAGAAGAAGAAGAAGAAGAAGAAGAAGAGCTGGGAAATAATAATAATAATAATAATAATAATAATAATAATAATAATATAATTTATTATTTATACCCCGCCCATCTGGCTGGGCTTCCCCAGCCACTCTGGGCAGCTTCCAACCGAATATTAAAAACAGTATAGCATCAAACATTAAAAACTTCCCTAAACAGGGCCACCTTCTTCAGTTGTCTTCTAAAAGTAAAATAATTGCTTATTGTCTTGACATCTGCTGGGAGGGCATTCCACAGGGCGGGTGACACTACCGAGAAGGCCCTCTGTCTGGCCCCCTGCAACCTCACCTCTCGCAATGAGGGAACCTCCAGAAGGCCCTCGGTGCTGGATCTCAGTGTCCAGGCTGAATGATGAAGGTGGGAACGCTCCTTCAGGTATACAGGACCGAGGCCGTTTAGGGCTTTAAAGGTCAGTACCAACACTGGAGAGTAAGGAGAGTAAGGAACAGGATCAAGCTAGTAGATGCACTAGTCTTGAACAGAGACATGAGTCAGAAGTGGTAGAAACATTTGAAGGGCTAGATCCAATCTGAAGGGGTCCTCAACAAATTGTGGGCCTGCTCCTACATTAGCATCAGAAGGCTTCACCAGCAGCACCAGTTGAATGAACAAACTGAGATTTTATATTTCCATAATGGTGAGGAACCATCACTTTGAGGCAATCTGGGAAATGTAAAAGGATGGTTTATGGCTAGCTGCCTGCTTCCTCGCACCAGGAGCCCAGGTCAGGTCTTGGAGGTTGGTGTCAGGCCAGGGAGCGAGAAAAGCAGTAAGAAGCGTTATTCCAGTACTGTACTTGTAATTCATTAAAGGAAAACAAGACATGTAACTGCGTGCTATACAGCAAGTGTATGTTTAGTTTGCCCCTAAATGGGCAGGGATCGCGTGGTCAAAACAACACAGAAGTTTGCCTGAGTAACTAGCCCTAGTAATCTATTCTTGAAGCACTGTTTCTCTAATGAAGGGCTTGCCAGAAAACCACAGTGAGCTCTCTAGAAACGTGACACTGCAATATAGGCTACTGTACATGTACACATATATACAGAGACACCCCAAGAGGCCACTTGCGTTCATCCTGTGGAAACATGTTATTGAGTGTTGCCACAAGTTGTTGGCTGTGTTCTCCTGTTCTTCAGTCTCACTGCGATCTGCATTTTGCCTTTCTTTTGTAACCTCACCTTTGTGTGAGGCAAGGCTTCTGCATTTGCTAATTAACAGCTGCAGTATCTACATTGTTTTAAGACACTGGTTTACCCTGATAAAGAACAACAACAAATCCATTATGCCAACGATCAAAGCTCAACAAGGCTGTAGATCGTGCTGAAGATCAAAGATGATCTGTCAAACTTTATTACAAACAAAATGAAAGCACAGTGACTTCAAACATTATCGAATCATTCTTGATTTCCTCTTCAAAAATGAATTTCCCCCAAAGCTGAAAAATCACCTCAGAGATCTCAAAATGTGCAAACCTGACACCACCTTCTAGCTTTGCTTAGACTTGAGTCTTTTGCTCCTTGTTGCTCTTGATTCCAGCTTTATCCTCCAGTTTTGAACCACAAGAAACAGGTACTACTTACACTTGTTACTCATCAGTAAATGCTGGATAGTCAAGGTTTTATCACAGTGTATTATTTCTTTGTTTATAAGAATACTTATATTTTATATTTTATAAATATTTATAATTTAATTTTTTAATAAAATACTTATCTTTTATAACTTGTCATTAGAAAGCTATTGACAATGAATATTTATTCAATAAATATATTTATTTATTTATGTATTATTCAATAAATAATCAATATTTCTTCAAAAACACACACACAAATTCAAAATCACACACCATCAGCTAGCTTATAGCAGAAGATGTTTTCACAATTGTCTGCTTAATCCGGGCGGCACACAGCGGTGGAGCAAGCCGATTGGGGTGGGGCCTCTGAGGAGTCTGTCTGCCTCCGCCCACTCAGCCACCCTACAGCTGAGGGGGAGGTGGCGGGTAGACTGTTTGGGGCAGGCCCCGTGGTGAATGCCGCTGGGCATTTTTCCACCCCCCCTCAGTGGTGACACCCACTGCCCCTCCTTCCTCCACCACTGGCGACATACAAAATTTTCAGCAAATGTTTAAAGATTAGAATAGAAGAAGCCTGCAGTCATGTGCGGGGGAGAAGGCAGAGTGACTCCACCTGCAGCTGATCAGCCTTCAAGGACTCAGAGGAGAAGGTGCTGATGAGAACCAGCTGGCTTCAGCCTTTGTAAGCAGAGCTTCCAGCAGCAGGCAGATGTTGGAAACAACGTTTGTAGTTGCTGGCCCTACCTTGTTGCTTCCTGCTTGTCTTGACCCTTGACCCCCCCGATCATTGGATTCCCTGACCCCTGGGCTATCTGACCATGTGGATTGCTGTTCGCCAGGACTCCAGGACTGGACTGGACTTTGGATAGTGCTTCTGCCTCCAGGCAAATACACCTTAGAGACTCTGCTGGTTGGCTGGCCTCCCACTCCACTGAGCTCTGCATGTTGTTGCTCAGCAGAGGACTATGACACCTGCTGAATCTCTACTAGAAGAAGACTGGGCCCTTGACATTAATGGCCTGGTTTTGTGTCGATGAGCCTCACCATTTGGGGTGGGGTGGTGGTGACCAAAAATCCTCCTGCAGGTGATGTCAGTCATAAAGATGGGATATGAGGGGCCTTTAACTTAACTTGGTCGGGGCTTTGCAAATCAACACAATGACTTTGAACCTGGCTTGGATTTTTATCAGCAAGAATATTTGCTCAAGCATGAAGTTAAGCTAAGAGATGGTGGTGGCCGATTCTAGCCAGTGATCCTCAAGGCTGAATGTGGATTTGAACTAGGGGTGAGTGAATCTCTCTCTCTTGCTTTCTCATTTCCCCAGTTATCAGTTCTCCACATGAGTTTGAGATATTTTTTTTTTTTGTTAATAAAGACGCCACTGAAATGTCACTGAAAGGGCAGGGGCAGAATGGAGTGTTTGCAGGGTTTTTCAATGGGTTTCAATTATACACAATTTCACTGACCTAGATGGTGCCTCGGAATGTAACCACCACATAAACGTGTGTGTGTGTGTGTGCGCGCGCGCACACACACGTGCCTATATAGACATTTGACAGCTAGAGGTTTCAGCCTCATGCATTGAGCACACCCCACATCCTGATACATTTTTTTGTATGTTCTTTTCACTATTGTATACACTTCTGTGCACACTTTACCACAGCATATGCATTTTGTTTACATATTGCTTGGCCGCAGAACTGCACTGCAACATTTGGAGATGTGCAGATTTTGAATGACTGTTTCAGAAAGCTCAAAAGATGTGGTCTTTAAATGAAAATGGAACTGAACATCTCCCCTTGCCCTTAATTTAAGTCCAGTCCTTAGCCAGGTATTCTAAGCAGCACATCCCACTGGCTCTCGTCCATACAATCATAAATCCTTCTGTTTCAAGTGAAGCAAAATGTTGCATGTTTACCTAGTCTTTGGGAACTCTCAAGGCTTCCCATGGCTCCAACTGCCTGTGGGGAGTTTCTAGGAGTCTGCTCACATGAAACGGCAACCACATGGAAGCGACTTTAAATCCCCCCCCCCTGTGGTGGCAGTCTCATCTGAGCAGGCTGTGTGAAAAAACCCTAATTGACAGGGCAAATTAGTGCACAATTTCAAGTAGCTTCACATGACAAACCCTTTGTCTTTCATTTTCATTAGCCGTGTAGCTATTTTCCATCCATTTCTGTCTTCTACCAATAACTTTGGTAGGTTTTTCTCCACTTGCCAAGTTTAGGCTGCTTGCACTGATGCAGCTACTACATCTTCAGAGCACTAAGCTACGATGAAACACACTTTATTTAAAATCTTGTTTGCTGCAGCACATGCCAATTTTTCCCGACCACTGCAATTGCCTTGTGCTTGCTTCCAAATGGCCACAAGGTGGTGCTGTTTCAGAGCATTAAAGTACACATTCGGCTCCAGATGCCCATTTATGATGGTTTTGCTTATTAGGTATATAGTACTCCTGTCTCCTTAAACTCCAGCTTCAGAGGGCAAGGAATTAAGAGGCTCTTGCAGCACACTATATCATACTTACCAGGAGACAGTCAAAATAAATGATAGCGAATTGCGGCAGTTGCTTTGTGCTTGCCATTATGGACTTCTAATTTTGACATTAATCACCCTGCATGCGAGAGCTGGAAGTGAACAATCTGCGAGATCCTGGATACAAACCTCAGTCTCTCCCTAGTTTTTCTTTGTGGTCTGCTTCTCTTTCCTTATAATCGCCCGATAAAGATCCTCGCCGTTCCCTTCCAGGGAACTTTGGCACAGCAGGCGCAATTACAGGTGGAACTGCGGAAGAATAAGGGGGAAACTGCGCTTTATTATTGAAAAATGAACTCTCGCTACCTCCAGCGCAGCTGCTCAATTATTTATTAAAAGTTGGAGGCATTATTTGTACTTTGCCTTTGTAAATCCTCCTCGCGGCCCTCGTGGGCATCCGTAACAAGCTATTAAGTGGCTGCAACTGCAACCTGGAGAGGAAAGTTTTCCTGTTGTAATGATTTCTGCAAATCAACACACAAAACGAGTTTGCTATGAATCCTCGCAGAGTGTAAACACAGTGAGCGGAGTCAGGCCGACCGTTGCTTTAGGAAAGCCTCAGTTCTGGAGTTCTGAAATGAGCAAAGAATATAGGTTTCCTCGCCCTGTTTTTTTGTGGGGTGTTCTGACATGCTGTGGGCTCGATGGCCCGTGCAATCTATTAGATGTTGATGCTTCTCACCCAGTGGAAATAAGCAAGGTTTACATAAAAGCACTCCTTGGTGGTCTTAGCTTGCTCTGTGCCCCTTTGTTGGGGGAGGCCAGACCGACAGGCAACCCCTGATATTTTTTAAAGTGATTCCACCTGTTTTCACAGTGGGAGATGTTTTCTCTCCAGGTCCACAATTAATAACCACCTTGATAGGAATCAGACTTCTGATGTCTGCTATGTGGGTCATAAGGCCATTTGCATCTCCTCGTTCTCCACATGGGGAATATTTTTCACCTCTTTCTGAAACTGCTCTTTCATATAGTCTGGTGCTCTTTTGCTGAGAAGATGAGAGAAAATTTAGACTGGAGCAATAAAGCCAGTCAAGGTTCTTTAAAGCTTTTCTCAGCTACCTTTCCACAGTTGGCTTATAGTAGTGATTGCTATTGCAACAGATTTCTTTTTTCACAAGGTGAACTCAAAAGCGACTTGCAGAAACGAATGCTAGCAACAAATACAGAGTAAAAACAACCTAAAATGCACACCCATAATATGTATCAAAGAGCAAGCCCAACTCAACCCCCGCCCACCAAAATGAGTAGAACATTCAAGGCTATAGATCTGAGTGAATAACATGCTTTTTGACTGGTGTCTAAAACTAGGTAGTGATGGTGCCAGGCATGCCTCCCTGGGGAGAGCATTCCTCAAATGGGGAGCCACCACTGAGAAGGCCCATTCTTGTGCCAACAACCTCGGAGGGGGGTACCTGGAGATGGGCTTAATTTGTCTTTTAACAGTAAAAGGAGCAGGTATGGATGGGGGCAAAACTCGCCTCTTCCTGCACCTTACATTCCTGTGCCGCATTGCTTTGAGACAGTTCGCTCCAGCCAAGCTGGGGGACTTGAATGACAAGCAGGCAACAGGGCATTTTCAGTTTGGGCCCTCAATTCTGGAAGAAGGCCTGCCTAGTGCCAGCCTAGATGTTGCCTTTGGAGCAGGTGAAGAGGGTGGAAGTGGAATTTGCTGCCAAGGTGTGTGGTGGAGTCTCCTTCTTTGGAGGTCTTTAAGCGGAGGCTTGACAGGCATATGTCAAGAATGCTTGGCAGGGGGTTGGACTGACTGGCCCTTGTGGTCTCTTCCAACTCTATGATTCTATGGTTTTCAGGTTGTGATGCTTCATGCTGTTTCAATATGTCCCTATTTTTGCTTTTATTTATGTCCCCTCCACCATCTGTACGTTTGTGTGTATCTGAAAGACTTGTGTCCTGAGAGACTCCTTTAAACCTGAAGAGTGGCATATCCAAGTATTGTAAAGAGGTAATTATTGTTGACTGGGTATTGTGACCAGTGTCTAGCTGATTTGCTAACTTTCTGGGAGCTTGCTGAATAAATATAGAGGTTTGTTTGCTCATGTAGTCGGGACAGCAACCCTATGAACTGGGTGGAGTCTTTGTATCTTGCAATAAAGCGCAAATCTTACCAATTTAACACCACCTCCACCCAACAGCCCTTTCCTAGCAAGTGTCTTCAAACTCAGTCCCACTTGTGATATTTTGATATGGCGGTTTTGAAAGGTGTGTACTGGTGACATGACCCACTATTGCAGTGCAGATGTGCTGAGGTGGTGGTGGAGAGTCTGAGATGAATTCCTGCTTTCTTGATTTTACACGGTACCCAGAAGAAGCAATTGGATCAGACAGGGGCAATTCTTGCTTGGCAACAAAGCTGCAATCTAAAACTTCTGGAAAACTGCATGCAGGCTTAGTCTTAGTGTTGGAGTGTGAATGGCAACTATATCTCTTTGTAAATCAATAGATCAATTTGATTCAGATTAGATTAGATTCTGATAACTGCAGGGGCTAATCCTAGATTCGTAGGTAGGTGTCACATCCATAATTGTCAGTGCAGAGATTTCTACTACTGTTCTGTTTCTTGTACATTCATACCTCGGTTTAAGTACGCTTTGGTTTGAGTACTTTCAGTATAAGTACTCTGTGGACCCATCTGGAACAGATTAATCCACTTTCCATTACTTTCAGTGGGAAAGTTCGCTTCAGGTTAAGTACGCTTCAGGTTAAGTACAGACTTCCGGAACAAATTGTGTACTTAAACCGAGGTACCACTGTATTTGTTCTGGGACTGCAAGGGACATCTTTTGTCACATATTTGATGGCCCACTGAGTCTGTGTTTGGAAGAACCCATATATAGTAGGTTTAGTTGACCTCTAGGTGATTTATCACTGCCTATCTCATTTTTGTCTTTCATCCCGTGTCTTTATCTAATCAGCCCAGTTATCCCTATTTGGGAAGGACGACAATGCTTGGTATGTTGGACTCACTGAGATCATCTCTGTTGATGATCTCATCCTGGCAAGATGCAGTGTCAACAACAGACATGGAAGTTGTGCCTAATCTTTTGCTTGAAGTGGTCTTATGGCCCATACATCAGGATATTGAGAATCTGGAGCAGATCAACCAGTGCCTCCGTCTCAGTGGTTGGATTGGCATTTTTCCAGCCATGGTTTGCCAGGCTGCCAAGGTGGTTGCATCCGTACAGTACCAACATGACAAGAATATATTGTATTATTCAATATCCACTATTGTTCAGCTCATTGCTAAGCCACGCAGGATACAGATTACAGACAGAGGACAAATATTATTAAACTGATAACAGGCACTAGACTTGATCTTAGACTATGAAAAGTTATTGTTGGAGGAGATAAAAAAACCCCACAACTAATATTTTTGCCTAGCATGTGATAGAACAAGCTCATAAAAATCTGGAAAGTGTTTTATTGCATTTCAAATGTTCTACCTTATTAGTCTTGATAACATATATGCGGTAGAGATGAAATAAGTTTGCATAATGCATTTGACCATGAATTACACACATGCCTGCTACATTGAACCATGTCTTTTTACAGAGTTAGTTTTTACAGCTGAATGCTAATAGCTCCATTAGTGATAAGATGGCGGTGTTACACTCTGTTTGCAAATTGTTTATGTTTGCAGTGGGATACACATTGTATCTGTGGCTTGTAAAGAAAATGCGTATTAAAAGGGCTGCAGTATGGAGAGTGTGGAATGTAGGCATTCAGGAAATTAACATGGGGGGAATTTAAAATGAAAATAGAGAATCCATTTTAAATTAAAAAATCCAGCAATGCAGGGCTAAAAAGATTATTGCATGGCTTTGTTATGCGTTGAAAAGCATGGCAAAAAAGGGAGCAATGATCTCTATTGAAAAGCATTACTTATGTAGTTCCACAGATGGTTGCACCAGAAATTTAGTTATATGAGGCAATGGAATAAATAATTCTGATCGAGAAAAGTCTGTGCAGGACAACAAAAATGGATTTTACAAGCCTTTATGGTTGCTAAGAGACTTTCTGAAAGGACAAAAACTCACTGTCTATTTTGCAATGGTCTGAAGACCTCAATGTCCTTGCTAGATTTGAACATACTATCTCTGAACACCCACTTTGTTTGGGTACCTGTTTGGAGGGCCCATGTCGATTTGCATGTGTAAATTAAGGTGATGTATGGATATTTATGCATTATGAGTGAACTGATGGTTTTGTTTTGGTTCTGCTATTCTTTGTTCTTTTTTCTCCTATTTTGTGAATCAATAAAACGGTGTTCTTCATGTAAGACAGCTACTTCAAACTGAGGATTTCTGAATCACAGCCATGGTATATTGTCCTTCGTATTGTCTCAGTGCCGCTGTTCTGTGTCCTTGAACACCACTCCCATTGTTCCAAATGCTGTAGATACTGCCAGAAAAACTTGCCTTTCTAATATCACTGTAAAGTCTCATATATCACTCCCAACAAAAGCCAATTCACCTGGTTACTGCTGACAGGATTGTGGGCAAAATTGGGCCACTGAGAAACAAGAGAAAGACCTCAGCATGCTTAGGGGAACCCCAAGGATGGCAGAAGTACAAGAAAATCTGTAGGGGGGGTGAAAATATGAGGGGGAAACAAACCCCTCAGCAAAATGAGGACTGAATTTGCTCAGTGGACCTTGAATACTAGAATATGTGTGTGTCAACATAAAACTGTTGGACAGGGAGAATAGAAGAAAAGAGGGCACGACTTTTTTGCTGGAACCCAGAATAGGAAATGTTTCATCCTGCAACATTATGTTACAGCTCAGACTTGTTAGGATTCATTTATGAACTCAATTGTGCAGATACAGACTTGAGAACGTTGGTGGTCTGTCATACTCCTCAGACTCTTTCCTGAAATAAGATTTCTTACTCTTTAAGGTGCTTTCAGAAACCTGTCTAACTTACTGTAGGTACAGCCTATGCCATGATTCACAGCACAACTGTATGTATTTTGTGTGTGTGTGTGTGTGTGTGTGTGTGTGTGTGTGTGTATACAGTGGAACCTCGGTTTATGAACACCTCGGTTTACGAATTTTCGGTTTACGAACGCCGCGGACCCATCTGGAACGGATTAATCCCCTTTCCATTACTTTCAATGGGAAAGCTCGCTTCAGTTTATGAACGCTTCAGTTTATGAACAGACTTCCGGAACCAATTACACCCATGCTTTGGGTTAAGCACGCTTCAGGTTGAGTACTCCGCGGACCCGCCTGGAACGGATTAATCCACTTTCCATTACTTTCAATGGGAAAGTTCACTTCAGTTTATGAA
The DNA here is from genome assembly GCF_963506605.1 of Zootoca vivipara. Lineage (NCBI taxonomy): Eukaryota > Metazoa > Chordata > Lepidosauria > Squamata > Lacertidae > Zootoca > Zootoca vivipara. The sequence goes on from NC_083286.1 coordinate 18,873,854, forward strand.
CGCTTCAGTTTATGAACAGACTTCCGGAACCAATTGTGTTCATAAACCGAGGTACCACTGTATGGTGTTCTTCAGAGCAATTATTGCTCAATCAAATTGAGAAACTGAGGGTGAAGAGCTGAGAAGCAAGAGTTGTTCTGATCCAGGAAAAAAAGACTCAGATGTGCTATAGAGATATAAAAAGTGCAAGCGATTGTGTTTAGACCTGCAGTACGTACCTAAAATGTTGGGATGCACCCTTTAAAAACACACACAATGTATACCAAAATACGAAAGGTAAAACTACGAATCGGCACCAAAGGAAAATAAACTGAATGAGAAGAAACCAATTATTTATCTTCTATTACAAGATTACAAGCTTTTGCCAATTATTTTCTCAATAGCAGAAGCCAAGACATTCCCCAGACATGCTGCTTTCAATTCTGTGCAGGCTTCAAATATTCAGCCAGGGTGGAACATATATTTCAACAGCCATCTATTGGGAGAGGGAAGTCTATTCAAAGCCTTAAGATCATGTACAGCTGGAGTGCTTGTCTGTCTCTAGTGGAAATCTGAGGGGGTGGAGATATCTGTGAATAATTGCTTCTTTTTTATGATTGGGGGGGTGGCAGGGGGAGAACTCAAGGAGAAAGAGTTCAGGAGTCCAAGGAGAGAGAAGCCGCATATGTTGCTACTTGCCCCATCCAGTTGTGTGCACATTTGAATGGCAGTTCCCCCACATACCTGGAAGCAGGGCCAATCATTTCCATACTGCTCCGTGTCTGCATATTTCAAGGGAAGCCAGCCATTTAAATGCATGCATATAATTCACATCCAAGACAAGACCTTGAGCTTCCAAATATGTGTATGAGAGGGAAAATGTGAACTGGACAATTTTAAAAAATGCATGCTTTGCTTTTCACTGCATCTGGGTCTAGAAGCAGATGCATAGACTTTCTTTTGATTCTAGTCAGTTAAATGGGGAGGGAGGTGACTTCTGCTGATTTCTCCTCCTCCTGCAGCCCCAACACCACGTCCTGCACTATTCAGAAGATTTGAGGGGTGCAGAGTAGAGGGGAAATAAGTAAAAATTCCCTCAGACACAGTAGCCCCTGCGGAATCAAAGTTGCTTCCATCGATGGAGAGACGTCACTGGATGCTGTCAATGGCAAGCAACTTCCTCATAAGAGACACTTTGCGTGTTTAGACCTTTAACCCCCCCCCTTAAATAAATTCAGAACTGACTCAAATTTTGGTTTGGTTTTTGGCAGAATTTAGGCCACAACTTTATTGATTACATCAGGTGAGTGGTTGCATAGGCTCTGGTTTGACTAGCTCCCTGCACCCTTGCAGGTAGCGCTGACCCAGGGCTCTACCATAGGTCAGCCTAGGGTGAACGCCTGGAATGGCGGAAAGCCGGGGACATGCTGTGTCCACCACCCAGATGTCCCCCTGAACTCAGGCACGGGCACAACCCCTCTCAGGGTTGACCAAACCATTGAGTCCCTGGATTCTTTTAACGGAATACCCTTCACATGGGGATGGCGAGAGCGTTTACCTATCACCTGAAACAGAGCCTATCCGCCACAAGAGCACCCGCACTCTCCACCAACTACTTACACCTATAATCAATCCCTTAACCCCGCTGACATGGAGGTCAGCCATAAATCATTCCCAGTCACAGAAAGATGAGCCCCATCAAGCCTGTAAAGGGACACATTGCGATAGGTAATGCCCGAGTGACGGATCACTGTCCCGCCCAAGGCCAGAACCTTCTTGGCCACTGCACTCTGGATGCGCCTGCTGGCCCTCTCGGTGGCAGCTGGGCAACGACTTCCTCTCCATTCGCATCACGGCAGCAGTTGCGACCAGAATATTTTGAGTCCAAGAAGAGCTGCTTTCAACTCCTCCAAGTCCTCTTGCATGCGGGTCCGCAGGCTTAAGCCGGGAGCTTCCGGAAGGTTGTTCTCACCCAGCTGCACCACCATCGCCTCAGGCGTGCCTTCCGCAGACACCTTCGCCCGCACCGTTGGAAGAAGCTCCTCCCACACATTCCTTGTCTGGATATCCATGTCAGTCTCACATGGTCGGGGAGCCTGAGCCTACGTCCAAATCCAGACTCCGCCGTACTCTTGCAGGCCCAGTAGACAATGCTGTGCCCAACTATCCAAATGTGCAAGGAAGGCGGACCTAGGAATGAACAAAATAAAGTTCGCAACTGCACCTCAGTGCCATTTCCGAACATAACCCTTGTATGTTCTGGATTTCCAACAGCCCATATCCACGATCCTGTCTACGGACAGGCCCCAATGCGCAGCAGTGGTAGCTGCCCCAATACGGAAGGAATGAGGTGCAAACTCGCAGGCCGACAGGCTGCATGCTGCGATCACCTTACGCATCACTGCAGCAAATTGGTGCCTCTTTAGGAAGGACCATCCCCGTGAACCAGGAAGGGACCACCCCCAGGCGGGCGAAGCGACAGATATCTCTTGGCATACTTCACTGGTCGGGCTTACCATCAAGGTGACTCTGCCCAACTGGTCAGTTTTTGAATTGTGAATAGTGAGCACAAGCTCATCATCAGCCAACTGAACGTCCTGCAAAAGTAAGCCCCTGGAAACCTTGTCCCGTGCTGACTCCAGCACCACTTCACCCACACACAGTGCACCAAAGAAAGCAATTGAGAATGCTGCTGAAAAGAGTCTCGCCTCAAAAGTAGACCAGCAAATTAGCCTCAGCTTGCTGCGCACAGCGCATAAAATGTCAAATGTGACTGGCCTCCTACCTGGCGCCCTGGATGGCTGCAATCTGGCCCAACCCTCAAGGGTCTTGCGCACCACAAATTTTGTGCAAGGGTCTCTGGAATAAAGGGACTTGCAGAAAAATGAAATGGCAGAGGACTGAATTCGGATGGACTTTACAGCACGACCCGCAAAACGCAAGTGTGCCAAATGCTGCAACACTTGCTGTGTAGATGTGGTAAAGCTGGTCGTGAGCTGTGCTCTGAAAGCTAAAAAGTCCAACCAGGCCTTCTTATAAGACCTCAAAGTGGACGGAGAAATTGATGCTACTACTCTCTGCAATATTAACTGCTGCCAAGGTTCCAAAGTTGGGCTGGGAAATATTCCGGAAGTTGCTGGGCACTTGGAGCCAGGGATCTGAAGGTACTCTGAGGGGAAGATAGAGAGGAGCCTGAAGAGTCCATTATCTAGCTCCTGTAATTATGTTCCTCCCTCAGCTGCTGCAACCACAGAACGACACAAGGGCCATCTTCCCCTGAGAGGAGAAAGGATTTGGCTTTCCATATTTTTTCCTACAGCTTGTTTCATTAATTCTTTAACATATTTATGTAAACAACAGGGGTGCCATCTAGGGAGGCCTGGGAGGCCCGAGCCCATTCAAAGTTTCAAGCAGGGGACCAGGCCCCCTCAATATTCAATGGCCTGCAGTGGGCCCTATTAGACCTTCCCACAGCTGAGATGGGCCCCATTGGGCCTCCTTCTCCTGCATGACGTCACACACATGTGCCACCCCCCCCCAAAGTTGGGTGGAACCAGGTGCACGTGGTAAGCAACATCATGCCATTCATCTGACTAGCCGCATATAAATACCTACCTAAAATTTTATAGACTCCTGAAAAATGCATTTATTATCATTATTGATTGCTTTCTACCCATTTGTTTCAAGGCGATGCCCAGTAAGAACAGCAAATTACAAGAAAACAAAAGCCACCAGAAAGAAAAGTACAGGGAAGAAAAGAGCAGCTCTTTAGGTCCACAGGGATTCCCGGTGTTCAAACAACTTGATCATTCAATCACAGTTCTGACATCACTTGTTGGCTAAAAACGCTGAATGGCAGGAGCAGCCATGTTGGCTTATCTCACACAAATCCCTTAGAAGGTTAAGGCTTGCTGGCACATTTTGCTTTGTAACTTTCTTCTTTTAAATGAAAACTAAGGGTCTGGAGCCCAGTACATGTCTATCCCCTGTACCCCTGGCCCTGTTTTTGTTACACCAGGTTTATTCTTTGCTCTGCCATGTTACCTACGAGCCGTGATAAGAATGTCAGAAAATAATAAAAAGGAAGTACTTATTTTGAAAAAAAGATGTTGTGGCATTAGATGAGCATCAGTGCCAGGAATACATAACCACTATTCCAAGAACGTCTGTTTTTATACTTAAGAATTCATTTCTGCAGAGGCTGTTTTGCTGCCGAGGAGAAAACTTTGTTGAAGGGAAAACATCAAACCCTTCCCTTTCTTTTAAATGAATATTAACAAAGCAAGCGCCGAGTCGAAGAGGGCACTAGAAGTTTCCAGGTAATTCCCCAGCAGGGGATGTAATCTGGTTCTGTTATTGTGTTACCCTTTGATTTACTTCTATTTTTTATATATAAGAAGATGGTATTCATTGGAATGACAGTAAATCATCCCCGCAGGGCAGATGTACACTATTGATGTGAGTGCCCCTTCTAGGAGGCTATCTAGCTGAGTATTATACCATGTACTTATATTAAAAGGTTTGTGGGCATTGTGTAGATACCTGAGCTGGCAGAGATCTTATACATATATTTTATTGCCTGAATAACCCCAAGAGAGAGGCTGTGTAGCTGTTACATCTATTTCTTGACAGGATATAACAGTATAACTCCTACATTCCACATCTCTTCCTGGCAGGATGTATAATACATATAATACTATAACCCTCTAAATTCTACACTTTGTTGTAGAGGTTGATTGATTTGTACTGAGGCGGAAATATGTTAGTGTTGGCTGTTATGAAACTGTTAACAAAGTCACTTAAATAATGCAGATGGAGTTAGGAGAGAAAAAAGAAACCCTGATAGTGCTTTCCTGAGGGAACTGAACAAAACCATTTGAAGAAGTGTGCATGCACACGAAAGCTCATACCAATGACAAACTTAGTTGGTCTCTAAGGTGCTACGGAAGGATTTTTATTTTTATTTTGTTTGAACAAAACAATGTATAATTTCGTCTTTCTAACTTTAGGGTTTGGGCTTAGTTTATAGCAGGAATATATCTATCAACTAAACATAGGAAAATTCGCCCCAAACTGCGCAGCCAATCAGAGTATGTGTTACCTCAGTGCATGGGATGAGGTAACTCGTGCACTGAGGTAACATATGCCGAGAAAATAATTACAAACTGAATGACCCTGGCTGTTGCACTTCCAACATGACCAGTCAAAAGGTGACAACTGGAGACAATGGAAATCAGGGGCCAGCCCAAGACACTTGGTGAATCACAAAATAGCATCCCCCCCCCTCCCCGTCCATGGAAGAAGGGATGCGTGAAAATCTATCTACATCACAAATAAGAAAGATATAAAGATCAGGAACAAGGGTAGGAGGAGACCAGCAGTGCCTCCTATTCACCCAGAGGCCGCTGTAGAGACAGGATTGTGGGGGTTGTCAAGGAGGTAGCAGATCTGGCCTCCAAGCAGCGGGTGGCAGCCATGCCACCCATCTC